>NC_133972.1:135381263-135689075 GCF_047716275.1 Strix uralensis | reverse complement strand
TGAGAACATTTAGGTGCTAAACACAGAGCAAAGAAGCAAAAAAGTTGGGGAAAGGAACCCTGAGGTCCATGGTATCATCTAAAGGGACTGCAAGAAGAAGTAGAGAAAAAGAAATCAGCTGCTTGCTGCAATGAATCATGTGACCAGAAGTCTGATGGAAGGTTGTCAGTAATAGTTTGGAAATCAGTGTTTATGAGAAAAGCTTATGGAATTGCAAGGGAAGATAGGGAACAGATTCACCTTTTCATCTAATTTTTTCCATAGTGAAGTGATGGTGTTATTTATAGCTCATAATAATCAATGTACCCTTGGTGGAAGAGAATCAGGTCAGCGAATACTTAAGCAAACCAAGCATACATAAGTCCACCGGCCCTGATGGGATGTACCCACGAATACTTAGGGAGCTGGCTGATGTCACTGCAAGGCTACTCTTGATTATCTTCCAACTTCATGGAGAAATGCCCAGGGGCTGAAGGAAAGCAAATGTCACTCCTCTCTTCAAGAAGGACAAGAGGGAGGACTCAGGGAACTACAGACTCATCAGCCTCATCTCAATCCCTGGGGACGTGACAGAACAAATCCTGGAAATTATCTCCAGGCTTGTGAAGGACAGGGAAATCATCAACAGTAGTCAGCATTGATTAACCAAGGGAAGTCATGCTTGACCAACCTGATAACCTTCTACAATGAAATGACTGGCTTGTTAGATGGGGTGAGATTGGTGGATATTGTAAGGTTTTTGACATTGTCTCCCATAAGATCGTCATAGAGAAGCTGATGAAGTATAGGCTGGATGAGCAGTGAGATGGACTGAAAATGAGTGGCTGATATGCCAGAGGCTCATGCTGCCATTCAGAGGGACCTCTACAGGCTGGAGAAATGGAGTGACAGGAACTTCATGCAGTTCAACAAGGGGAAGTGCAAAGTCTTGCACCTGGGGAGCAACAATCCCAGGCACCAGTACATGCTGGGGCCACCCAGCTGGAGAAGAGTTTTGCAGAAAAAGCCCTGGAGATCCTGGTGGACACCAAGTTGAACATGAGCCAGCAATGTACCCACACGTCCATGTGTGGCAAAAATAGCTAATGGTGTCCTGGGCTGCATTAGGAGGAGTGTTGTCAGCAGGTCAAGGGATGTGGTTCTTCTTTCAAATCATCTTCATGTATATTAGGATTAGAATTAAAACAACAATAACAACAATAACAGAGAGATATTTTATTATTGAGTCAGTTTTGAACTGACAGAATTTGTTTTGGTTTTGCATGTAACAGCACTGAAGATTTTTCGATAAACTGGAGGAGGCACGGGGAAAACAATAATAGTTAAATGCAGCAGTATTATACAAAAGCTTAATTATGGGCCTGACATATCAGCAGTTTCTATTAATTTTAGAGTTCTGTTTTGTGTTGGATTCCAGTTCTCATGTTTCTGGGTTGTCCGGTTAACAGGTCTGGTTCTTTTTCAGACTACTCCCCCTGCTCCTCACACACTGCAGTAGAACTCCTTTGTCCTGCAGAAGCAACCCACCCTCAGAGGTGGGTGGTGATACCTGTAGGCATCCCCAGGTAAGGGAGATAACTCCCCTCTACTCTAGACACTAACTCTCTCCCCACTCCCCACGAGTGGCTGGCTGTACTGCTGTGAGCTATCTCACCTGATAACACCGAATTATCACCCTGTAATTCCTCCCACTTTGCTGTTTACTCCCTCCAAACGTTACACTCGCAGATGGTGAGCAACTCTCCTTCCCCTTTCCAATCATCATTTGGCCATGCCACAGCACACATAGTTAGTTCTTTTTAATCTTTCCCCATAATTAAATGAAAAGCCAATTTAAAAGGAGCTGTAATAAAGTCTCTTCTCCTGAAATTAAATATAAAAATAGTTGCTTCTTTTTATGTATTGCAAGCGATTAATAGGGAATGGGGCCATTTCAGTAAGGACTTCAAACAAATGTGCCTTCGTGTAGTGGTGCTGTTGCTGCTGAGGGGGAAGAGATCTGTTCTGCCTGCTGACACTGGGTTGTCTTTCTCATGGCCATTTTTCATACCTGCAAAACAGTTTGTGGACTCTTTAAGCAGAGAAGTGGGGAGAGGAGGGAGAGAGGGTTGATAGGTCTACATTAGCTCATTAAAAACTAAAAAACCATTTCTATTTTACATAATTTAACATGGCAAACTATTAAAAAAAAATAAGGTGAAAACTGCAACCCCTAGGCATGCGTTTAAAACATCCTCATTTAGATGCTAATTTTGATTCCTAGTGTATGGCTGGTTAAAAAAAAAGCCATTAACAAAGGGGCAGATTACTTAAAAGGCATTATTAAGCAAATATGTATGAGTTTTCTGATACCAAGTGGCCCTTTTATGACTGAATACAGCTGCTAAGTAGAGTGACATGGAGATATTTGTTTTAAAAGGAAAAAAAACCCACCAGATTTAAAAAAAATACAAACTAAAAAACAATAATTATATAGAGTGTAAATCACACAGGTAAAAAAAATGCTTTAAAAGGCAAGTAATACTTTCCATTTTAAATATTTAGAAAATATGTGGCTCTGCAGGTGATGTATGTTACCAGCTGAATTCTAGGATGTACCTAACATTTAGGTAATGGTGAAACAAATTAAAATGTTGCTATTTAATTCTAATCATATATCCTGTTTTCTGTGTTAGTAAAATAACATTGACAGAAAAGTGAAATGAGGAAAATAACAGGCAACATGAGAGGAAAGTACATTCTTTCCAGCTGAGACTGAACTCATGACTGGCAAAAATAAGGTTATAATGATATTAAAATGAAAACTGTTCAGACAGAAAAGATATAAGTAAATGTACTGTGCTGTATAAATTAAATGAGTAATAGAGAATGGGCAGATGGTTGCTTAACTGCATCACAGTAAAAGAACAGTGAATAGGTCTTCACTGAGAGCTCTCTTTCTGAACCTGAATAAAATTTTCCTTAACAGGGTAAAGGCTAAGGGAATTTCTAACCCTGAGAAGAAGAAATGAGTTTGAAAAGCAGAGTTAATTTTTACTCTCTCTTGGTTGACAGGGTGTTTGAATAAGTTTTGTGTTCTCTGTAAATTATCCAGTTAAGAATAAGGTGCCTAAGCCAGAAACAGCTGATCATTCAGATCATTGCAGCCTCCAGCAGCCACAGAAAAGACATTTCTGCTCTGGAGAGTCCATGGCATTCTTCACAAGCCCTTCTCTTGGTAACCACAGGGCAGTTTGGATTTGTTAGCATTAACATGTTTAGACTATATAATGAAACATGTTTTAGAAATGAGAACAGTTCTTTTCCCACCTTCCTCCGATCTTCCCTTTTACATGCAACATTAAAACTTGTCAAAGCAGATTCTCCTTACACCACAGTTCAAGGAGTTACACCAGTGTAAAACTGATGGAGAAAATTCAGTTCACCAGCACATCTTGTGTGCTGAAGCAGGAAAGAGACAAAATGAATTATTTGTTATGAAAATGGGATATTACATGAATGTATAAGAAAAATTGAATATCTGTCTTCATGTGTTAGTTGAGCTTTTATATTTCCCTTCATTAATAAAAGGGTTGGAAGAAAACTACAAGTATGTAGTGAGTCATGTTGCAGTTCTTTAAAATGCACCAATGTAATCAGTATCAGTAGAGCTACATACATCATCATGTTTAAATTGCTTTATTATTGCCTGAGAGCCCAAGTAAACAGGTAAATGAAGAGTGGCCATGGAAGTCTTAGCTGAAGTTAGTCCCAGAATACTTATATGACTCAAACCAATTATTTTCTTAAGTGTTTTGTATTTGATATTTTTAAAGTTTAACACCATAGAGTGTCTCTGAATTACTATGTATGCTAACTTCTCCCTTTGTTTCATTATTTTAGGATAAAGCAAAACAAATTGAGATTTCAAGAAAAGCAAAAGTAGACTGGCCCAAAACAGGGATAATTCACGATTATCCATCTCAATAGTGTCACTCTGTGTACTTGCCAAACAAAGTTGAAAAGTGAGTTAACAGCAAATGTAAAGCTTTTTCCTAGCACAGCTGTAATGTGGAAGTGGAAATGATTTGACAATATCCCACACAGCTGAATCCTGGCATGAGGTGAAGTTGAGATAAGGATGGAGGTTGAGGTAAAACCTTATGTTACCATTTTTAGTGTAGGTGTATATTAGTTTTCTGTTGCAAGTCAATTAATTTTCAGGTAGCTAGAGGTTGCTTAATTGTATGTAAAGGTTATTATGGCTATATTGGAAATGAATGTGATTTATTCAGGGAGAAGTTATAGAAGAAATATCTATTCTAACTTTCAAATGCGCTAATTATTTCAAGTTAACCAATTATAGTGCAGAGGAATCCTTATGAAACAGGAGATGTTCTGCTTCAGGTATTTATTAAATCTGAAAGAGCTATTTGAAGTGTACTGGTATGGAAGTAGAAAGACAGCGTGCATGTCTACGAAAAGAGGTGAATGAGTAGCCTATATGTAGTACTTCTCCTAGGCAAATGCAGGATGCAAGACTTAAAAAGTGAAAGATGGTAAATGAATGTAACCTGTGGAACATGGAACAAAAGTGTAAAACAGTTTAGTGAAGAAGAACCAGTGGAAGTGTGCAAAAGGGGAAAAAGCAGAATGAACGAAACTAAGAAAAGATATATAATATCTTTATTATCATATATATCTATATTATCATATATAAATAAGAAACTATGAAAAGAAGAGAGATTTAACTTTAAATGGAGCAAAATCTGACTGATTTGCAACATAATGTCTGGAGAGAAATAAGTAAGGGGCTGTAACTCTCTTCTGTATTTCTTTGAAGTTATTTCTCACAACCCACTGTATGGGAATTGAGTAGTCAGTGTTTCAGAGAGTCAGTCAGAATGTTGAGTGCAGAGGAAGGAGGAGGGTTTGATACTGCAATTAAAAGAAGGAAAACCATTTAGTAATAAAATATTCCATGCAAATTTCTTTTAATCTTTGTGTTTTGAGCACTTTTCAGACAAGGACAAACTAAAAAAAAAGTTTATGTTTGGTGGGAGTTTATAAAGAAGAACATGCTGAATATATGGCTGCTACAGATGGGCAGCTTATTTGGCCTCTACATTTTGCATAAGAGCTAGAGAAAAACTTCAAGCATCAAATCAAAGATGCTAAGTATATGTTGCTTTAAGAATACTGTAAAGGAGTTACAGTAGCCACCCCAACCATCCAAGGTTTACCACTGTTCATAATATTAGTTAAAATGACAGTGTGCTCTTTCCTTTGTTTTTTTTTTTTTTTTTTTTTTTTTTTTTCTATCTCTCTATTTACATATGCAGGTACCCAGTCTGCTGCAGGACAATGGGAGGGTTCAGGAATAATTCAAGAGTCAACCTGCTTTTTTGTACGTCCTCCTCCTTTCCTAACAGGTGAATTGGATGTGGTTGTTGTGATTTTATGGCCCGCAGCATGTGGTTTAGGAGGTGAAATGAGTATTTGGGGGTTGTTTTTTCGTGTCTTTTTTTCTTTGGAAGTTTTTATTTTGGAGTGCTTTTTAGATAGGTATTATTCGGTGATAGATATTATTCAGCTAGGATCCCTTTTATTTCCTGGTTGATGTGACATTACCAAAAAAACCCAGTCCTCTAAGTCATGAACAAAAAAGGTATATTTTTTATGCTTGAGGTTTGAGCAATGAGGGTAAAAGAAACAACAACTTGGCTTAGAAAGTACCAAATAAAGATTAATTAAACAAGAGGAGTGAAAGTTGAATTTTATCAAAGCTGCCATTTCTGGTAAGTGTTTACGGCACCAGTTTATGATGAAATATTTAATAATTCTGCTTCTTTCAGACTGCAGTTTTTATTTCACCTCTCAAACAAGGGGCAAGTCCTAGACAGGAGGTCATTAATTTTCCCCTTCAGTCACCACCTCCTTAGAGCCACTAGAGTTAATAGGGCTGCATATTAATCAGGGCCTTGAGTCCTCTTTGTAGGAGAAAGGCAGGAAGGAGGGGGTCTCTGAATTTACGCCATTAACTTTAGGTGACAAATAAAGGCTGTTCTTCCTGCTGGGCTGTCACTTAGGATGCCTGGTTACAGCTGCACAGCTGATATGTTGTATTTTTATGTGGTGGTAAAGATGAAGAAGGGTTAAGGCAGGAGGCACTGCACACAGTGCAGAGCTGAACACAAGGAATATGTTCCTTGCCTGGAAGCAGTCTGAAAATATCATTTATCCATGTTGTGCAATAAACTGCTCTCACATGGGCATCTCAGAAGCATAACCAGAAGAACCTCTGTGCTTGAAACAAAGGGTGTTTTTCAAGTGTGGATAATTTAGATATCCTAATCCCTGTAACAGTCATGGAGATTTACCTGCTGTCTTCCAAAGGTCAAAATATCCTTTAAAACTAAAGGATAAAACCAAACTGTGCCACAGAGGGCTGGGATGGGTCTGTGATGGTCCTTGGAGATGTTTCTGAGAGGCTGTTGTCATCTCTTCCCCTGCCATCATGCATCAGTCTTACAGGGCTGTGTGGAGTGAGCAGGAGCACAGCAATAGTTTGTCCTTGGTTTTGTCCTTTTGAATTTGACTGACTCAGCCACTGTCCAGATAAGGGCACGTGTGCAAGCAGAAACGATGGGTGGAAGGCAAGGTTTGGGAAATTGTGCCTGCAGACAGCTGACTGCTACCTCCTCACACTTTCCTTGCTTCAGAGATTGAAATATTTAACTAGCTATTGAAGTGGTGTCTTTGATTTCTCATGTTAAAGGGTCTCACATTTTTTCTAGAACTGGAGAGAATGAAAGCAATTGCACATAGCTAAGCTGGGGAACATGCAGTTTCCTTCACCATTACTTAAAGAAGGCAGACAATAATGACCAAAAATCAGGCTGTAGATAGTCACAACATAGCCAGCCTATTGAAAAAAATAATATTTTTTTTCATTTTAGACACATGAATAATGCCATCCACTCCAGTCCCAGCTGTAGTCAGTGGTGCTACTTGTGCTAAGGTTAAGTAAAACTTAGTTTGGACTACTCTTATAGAAGATATGAACCCTTAATTAGGAAAAAAAAAAAAAAGAGAGAAAAATTCACAGTGTTCTTACTTAAGTGCAAGACAAAATCCTCTTACATTACTAATTTATTTACACTTAATTATTTTTCCTCAATAGTTGCCTGAAGGGAAAGTTAGAGTCCTCTCACTTTGGAAACTGAAAGCCATGTTGCTAATATGTTAATAAAACTATGATTAAGAGTGCTGCTAACAATATCATAATCATAAGAGTATTTCCCTATTTTCTATCTTGCAAATTCCCAGAAATTTCTAAGGTTTCCATTTTTTAATGAAGTAATAATTTTCAGATCAATTTTGTGCAGTTAGGTACCTCCAATTTTTCTTTCTGCTCCCTAGAATGGAAGAGAAAGGAATGTCAGCTTTCAGACATGTAGTGGGATAAAAAGATCTGATCTTCATCTTCTTTAATAGCTTTTCATGATTGGCTGGCATGTTTTGACTGAACTGGAATATGGCAACTTTTCTTCGTGCTGTGAAATCTCATTAAATGGGTTTCATTGTGATTGTTACATAGAATAAGTCTTTATTTTCCTAATGATTTATTTTCCTGTGGTACATTTCACATAGAAAAAGAATATTTCATATCAACAGAGGTTGAGGTTGTATTGCTCGAAAAATCCTGTATTGTTCTTGGATCCTCATGAGGATTTATCTATGTGCATTTTCATTCACATGCATTTGATTTGTTCTAGTATAACTAGGTAAGCCTATGGGTCTAAAACATTGGTGGTTCCTAATTCCAAGCTCCCTAAGGTAATTTGAAATCCAGTTGACTTAAAGGATGAAGCAAGAGCTATTTAAGTACAATGAAACTGCTTTCATTTGTGTGTTAGTTTACACTTTGTATTAGAGACCATTTAAAATATATTTAACTGTAGTGTTCTTCCAATAAAGTTCACGATTCTTGTAATTGCAGGAATCAATCTTTTATTCCACATAAAAATTGATCGCCACTTGTTTTTATCTCTGCTCTGGGTTTCTCTCCTGGGAATTTTCAACAAAATTTTTTTATAAAAACAATGACATGATGTTCATACTGGCATTGTCTCTTTCTCATCCCTAGATGATAAATTCAGGAAAGCAGAGGATGTTAATCTGTTAATAATACCTCCTGTTATTACTACAAAGATAGGCTGGTAGATGAAAAGGAGAAAATATTGATAATTCTCCAGGGTTTGCAAATGGTGAGAGTGAAGCCAAAACTGAGACTGCCACTTGTCATGCTGACTGTTTCCATATGCTCTTCCATTTCTCTGCCTTTATCTCATTGTTGTATCCTGGCTTACTCTGCAAGATTTTTGGGACAGAGATATTTTTACTGTTAAAACAGGAAGGGTCTGGTTCTGTGAGTGGGAGCCTAGGCACTGCTTCAGTTCATATGTATAGCAATCATGAACAGAGTATAAAGCTTTAACTAGTTTTTTTAGTCTCAAAACAATAGACAATGTGCGTATTAGTCATTCTAATTCAATCATTTTAATATTTAGGCAGTTTCAAAATCTGTTTTTATTGAATAGTTTTAGTTTTGCTCAGATATATGCTCCCAATTAAAGAGAAGGTCTCCTGCTGTTGGTAAAGCTTTGAAGCTTTTTTATAGTTAGTTAAATCTGTTAATTCTTTTTGAAGTGATTTCACATGATTAAGGCTGTGAGTGACCATAATGTATCAGGACAACAGCTAATTCTGTTGTGCTTCAGAAAAGAGGGTGTCTGATTCATCAATATTTTCGGTTTTGGTGGGGTTTGGTTTGGTTTTGTTTTTTAAATTTCCTGTGTCCTTTTGTTGGAAGTCCTTGATGAGTGGAAAGTCAGTACTTTGAGCTGCTGGAGAGTGATTAACCAGCAGTATTATTTGAATTGCTCTATATTTGGTTCCAGATCAGTTTAGCATGGATTTCAGAGCTTGGAAGGGCTGGCATTCAAATGAACTCTTTTCCCATGGTTTCCCATAACTCCCTGGCCCCAACTCTGCAGCCAATTTCCCTTTTCACTGTTTGCCTAATGTTTTAATTTTGCTGAAACATCCTGGTATGTTAACTGAACCTGATGGAAAGATGCAGCCTGACCTAACAGGCATAAGACCATCAGGACAAGTTGTTGAGTATCTGTAAGTAAAGATTAGCTGAGTTTCTAGAAACAGAAGTGGGCAATAACTGTGATCCTAATGGGAACTCTATCTGGGTAGTCAGATTTGCAGTTCTGAGACATGATACAAATGTGATTTAAATAAGCTGAATTACCAGCCACAGTTGATATAAGGGGGGTGGAAATGGACATGCATGAGAAGTTTGCAATGGAAAAGTACTTCAGCAGTGAGGAGATGAAGAAGCCCAAGTGTCTTCCTGAGACTTGTGAATCCCCTAAGACCAATGTTTCCTTGATATGAAAACTTGTTTTCTGTGGCTGGTTGACATGCCATGGAGTGAGCATTTTTCCAATGTAGAAGCCAGAGTCACTGTTTGATAGAATAGGGAGGAACCTATGGTGAGATATGGAAGTCATTAGGGATTAGAAAGAAATCTGGAAAGCTTTAAGTGGCTTTTGGCTCAGTGAAAGGCAAAATTGGAACATTGTGGAGTGGGGACAGTGAAACCACAGGAAAGAAGGAAATGGCAATGAACTGCTTCTAAGCTCCCATCCCGTTTTATGTGAATATGATCTCACTTGGATTCCTTGTTCATGTTTATGGAAAAAAATGAGGAAAATTGACCTGACTGCATTGAAAAAAACCCCAATACGTACAAACAGGAAGTTCTTCCAAACACTGGGATGCTATTTCCCATTATAGCAAGGGAAAGTAGCAGCAGGGTAAAGAAAGGGGCATGAGACAGGGCCAGGGCAGCAGTGCAATTGCCCCTCTAGGTATGGGTAAGAGGCAGTACCAATGACAAGGCTACAACCCCCTTAGTCCCCTCTTCCCCATGAATCTACACCCAAAAAGGTTAATAACTTCTTGCCTTTAGTTTATAATGGTGAGAGAAAAAGATTAAGAGGATGAGGGAAAGGTGCTTTAATAGCCAACCAGTGTCTGGTTTTCAACCCCACCATTCAATGACTAGTGCTTCACTGGAGAGCCACAGGGAAAAAAGCCAGAGGGAGATATCAAAAAAGGAGAGGAAGAGAAATTGGGAAGGAAGAGAAATCAGGAAGGAGAAGGGGAATAGCAAGTGGGAGCAAGTCAGAGAGGAGTGGTCAGAGTGACTATCTCAGTGTCTGCCCCAGCAGCAATGGATTTGGGACAAAAATAACAGCTGCAACAAGAGCACAGTATTCTGTTACAGCTTGGTTCTGTTGCAGACAAGATTTCAAGAACAGTCTTTCAGCTATGGCTGTGTGAATGCCTAAAAAAATTAGTTTAACTATACAGATCCACAGAATATATAAATTCCGATCCAACAAAACACTTGCCCATATGTTTAGCTCTAATGACATAAGCATTCCCAGCTGCTGTGACTAATGATATTATAGGTGTCTGAGCTATTAAAAAAATGTGGAAAATGGTTTGGGGTTCATCAATAATATTTGTGTCATAAATGCATCATTAGACATTTTTGTCATTTAAAAATATATTTGAAAGAACTTTCCTAATACAAAGTTTTTTTAATTGGGTAAACCAAACAATTTCTTTTTTATTTTTGAACAGCGTTCAACATTTTTTCTGGTTCTTGCCCAGTTCTTTCTCCTTGCTTTCCCACCCAATTTATCCTACAGCAGTTTGCTTATGCTGGTGTAGATTCATAAAACATTTTCAACTTCCATAACTTTTTTCTGAAAAGACTATAACATTTAAAAAAAAAGGAGATTAAGTTCTGAATAAATGTTTAAGAATTGGATTTAAGGCAAAAGAGAGCATTTAATGCAACAAAGGCAGATCAACAAGGATGCGACAGCTTATCTCCACTGGATGCTAATAAAATGTGTCTACTGCTCTGTACCATTACACAGACAAACATGGAAGAAATAATTCATAGATATTTTAAAATGTTCTGGAGAGTTCTAAAATGCTTTCAGTTTCTTCTTTCGTATTCCTATGGCTTGTAAGGTCAGTATTTCTTAATTCAGTATTAGAAGTCCATCTTTAGAGGGCTAAGAGGGAATGAAAACTGCAGCTGAGACATTTTAAAGACCTTTAGAAACACCTATTTTATAAACATCAAATGTTTCAGTTTTAACGCCCAGAATCATGGATAATAACCTTGGGCTAGAAATGGAGTGCCTTGTAACAACAGAAAATGTAAGTCTCTCATTTTTAGCCTCAAGGAGTCTCATGGTTCATGAGATAACATACCCTTAAACCCTTCATAGACTTAAAGTTATTTGTGTTGAGCTTTGGGACAGTGTGATTCCTGTGATGAAACTCCATGTTTGGAAAAGAGTGCTATTTTTAACGGTGCATGTTCAAATCTCCTTAAAGGTTTGGATGGGACTGAGTAGTCCTGGACAGAGATGGATTAGTGGGGAGAGTGTAGGAGAAGCATGATTAATGCAACTGCATTAAAAGATGCATGATAAATGCAATTTATCACATGGCTATCACCATCACATATGTGCTATATAATTTAATATTAAATAATAGTAGGAGGTTTGTTACCAAATGGTAGAAGCATGGATGAGGGAGAGGGTGATTGAGGGGTTAGAGTTAGGAGTGATGTATTCATTGATAAGAGTGTAAAGGATTATAATTGTAAAGAGGTGACTGGGTAATGCAGAATAATCAAATATTGCTTCTTGTATTAATATGATTTATTGCTCTTTCCTGAAATTAAAGCTGCTCAAGGCATTTTATGCTTAGGAACCAATTTTTGGAAAGGACTTAGCCAGTTTTAAGGAGGAAAAACATGTAGGGATGAATAACCTTACTCTACATAATTGTTTATATTCCTGTTACGTCCCACAATTTCACATGGGAAAGTAATAAAATAACAAGAGAATTATATTATAGTGCCTCCGCTTTTTCTCTACTTAAGTAATAAAATACTGGGACATAGTTTTGTGGGATGCTACTGAAAATAAGTAATACCTTTAAAGCTATCTTTTTAACCAGCCTTTTGCCTGTCTGACATGAGAGGGCTTGTATTTAATTGTCTCTTATGCAACTAGATGCAACTATTTTGCCTTGTTAGAAGAATTATTCAGACTCTGCTTCAGTGTTCTTTTGTTCATATTGTTAGGCTTTCCAGTGAAACTCAAGGCATATATTCCTGTTTTGATTAAGAGCTGAATGCTTTATTTAATTCAGAGTGCAGCCTGGTACCATTGTGTTGGGATCTTGAAAGCGTAACAGATAATAATCTTTAGTAGCTTTATAGAAGAATGATAAAGATGCCCTATTTCACCTTCCTTTTTATTGGGAAAACTTTCTTTTGCAGGGCAAACACCTAGGAGTGGAAATACCTGTTCAAGGTCCAGTGGTTATTGTCCTCCCTATAGAGCAAGGCATGGAGTCACCAGTTCTAAACCGACTGGTCCTGGAGAGCGTCTCGCAGGGAGGTGTCTGTCATACCCCTCCCACCCTGTCACAGCCTGGGGGAGCAACTTCTGTGACAGACAGGATGCAAAAGATAAGTGTGATAGCACAGGGCAGAACAGGGCTGAGAGGGCCATGGGTTTGCTGAAAGAGAAATGCTGTCCACAAGCAGCTACTGCAGTGTCTGATGTGAAGAGTCCAGTGCAGGAGGAAGAGAGGTTGGTACAGTTTCATGGCAAGGTGTTTCCTCCCTCATGTGGTTTCTATGTGGAAAACCTCAATAGAAATATGATCCAGGTTGGGACATGTCTTGGAAGTAAAGGCAAAGAGCTACAGACTCCACTCTGCAGCTTTTCATAATATAGTTCCCTTTTCTCTTACAGTTAATCTCCTTTGTCCACTGGAAAGCAGACACCAGATGTTACATCAGATGTATTCCTCTATTTTGACAATTCCAGATAATATTTCACTCTGAAATTTTTGTTGTTCTCTAAGGCATGCGCACTCCAGTAGGATGAGATTTTTCCTTTGGATGCACAAGGAAAGATTTAGTTCATGCAAGGAGAGAGTTGCTTTGCTCTCCACTATTCACAGTGAATGATCTGATATCTCAAGAAAGGAGATTTTCACTGGATGCTTTTGGCATCTGCACAGGAATCCACAGGATATTTTAGAATTCAGGGGTTCAAAACTCCAAATGATGTGGCAGCTGCAGCCAAACTGGCAGTGGTCCCTGGTAACAGGGAGAGCAATAACAACTAAACACTGCAGAAGAAGGTGGACTGTGCCTGAACCTGTACCTAGGCCCTACTTGATTAACTGTGTAGCCATACCTGAGGGTCTTGGATATGTTCCTTGGGTTGGATCTTTACTAAGTATAGTAAGTGTTGACAAAATTTTACCCACATAGATTCCTATAGATGCAGCTTTGTGAGGAACAGAAATAACTAAAAAAATCCCTTTGCAACACACTTTACAAAGTTTAAAGTGATGAAGAGAAGCCCTGGTAGCCTTATTCTATCAGATCTGATGTTAAACTTCTCAAAGTTCTCCACCTTCTTTCATTTCCAGGGCTCTTATTCAGAATTTGGTTGCATACCAACAATTAGTTCTGGAAGGAGAAGAAATCTGGTCAGTCCCACAAAATACTGTGATGATCTTCTCATGAGCCATCCTTATGCTCCCTTTTCTCTGAGCTGCTTTCTTAGCCTTGAGGCAAGATCTAGTCCCATCTGTCCTTGCTGATGCATGTATCTACTTCTTCAACCATGCCTTGGAATTACTCCTTTCCCCCTGTGTAAGAAAATCCATGTTTACAAAGTGTTTATGGTCCTATGGAGACAGCTTGTAATTTTTGTTTGGCATTTTCATTTCTTTTTTTATTGTTCAGAAATATTTACAGAATACTCCTGTGTGATATGGCCAAGTTTGATTTTATATGAACCTGAGCCTTATTACTGTCTGATTTTAAAATGATATATGTAGCATTGTCATTATACCAGCCACAATACTCAAGTGACATTGGATAAGCATTAGGAAGCTTAAATGTGATGAACCATAACAGGAAGGTCTTAAAAATCAGTATATCAGCATCCGGTGTTGTGTTATCTTAAGAATGAATGTTTTAGCATGATATTAACCTTAATACACAAGTCATCCTTTCTATAGGTTACAGGCAAGAGAGATTCCACAGGAGTGATGAGGCAATGTCACTTTGTAGTACAGAGAATGTTTGTGCTTAAACAGTACTTAGAAATATATATTCAGGGCTTAGAAATAAGCTTATTCTGACATTAGTACCTGAAATTATGGTTGCATACTGTGTCTTCCATCTATTAAAATGCCTTTGAAGAGGTTTTCCACCATTTCATATGACAGTGCAGGAAAAAAAATTTCTACTTAATTTCAGGAAATGTTTAAGAAAGTAATCAGAAATAATAAAAAATCACCATCTCTTTTGGTAATGCAGTGTGATATAAAAGTTAGAAATAGTAGCTAATTTCACAGGGTATTTCAGGAAGTTATAGCTCAGTTGATAGTCGGGTGAAAATAAGTATCAAACATTAATTTAGCAAAAATAGTGCTTTTGAAAGAAAGAAAATTAAATAATTGTTATTTAATAGCATACTGAAACATTAGAATCTTGTTATTCACTGTTTACCTAGAAGTATTCTCCATTTCATCTCTTGCCACAAATAAATGTGAACAAGTTACCATTTGCCCTGTTTAGAGAGCAAGAAATATATTTAACAAATAAAGTATCTGTCTTTATTTGGACCAAACATAAGACAACAAAATTTGGAAGGGTTTGGAATGAAATTAAAACAAATCATTTAAATAGCTTAATTGACTGAAAGTGTGAATAACAGATTGTAAGTATTTTCATATATTCAGCAAATGCGCCATAAGTGGAATTTATCATTCAGCGGATGGAGGGAGGTTTCCAAAATCCTACAAAATTTGTTATTTTCATTCCTGCTCTGCAAAAAAAAAAAAAATATTGAGTACATTTCTAACTGTACATATATGTACTGTGCTCTCATGTCTTTGGGGGACACAATATTTGTACAGTTACATAGTTTCCCAGAATGAAACCTTTGAAGGTCCCTTTATGTATCGAAGCATGTCTTTATGTGTCTGCAACTGCTATCATCCACATGTCAAACACAGCTAGGACCAAACTCTACATGTCTGTCTTCAATCAGTGACACTCTCAGCTTCAACTCGTGGATTTAGAGAGTAGGATTTGGCCCCTGGTCAGAATGCTGAATTCGCAGTAACAACCCAGCCCTTTTCCCAAGGCAAAGCTTCCTTTTAGTTCTGTTGGAGGCAGGGCCAAGCTCTACATTTTCACCTCTGACTGCTGGTCATGAAGTCATGCATAATGCCACTAGAGGTTTTAGCTCAGATTCAGAGGTTAAATGGAAGGTCTATCCTTGCTTAAGCCACAAAAGAATATTGTTAGTCCTTGCTGAGCACTTAAGAAAGAATTGTTGGTCATAAACACTCAAATGTCTTTAGCAACAAAATTCGTAGGATTGTCATGAAAGGCTGTGATGCAATGAAATAGTGGTGACAAGTGACTGGTAAATAAAGCAACCACTTTTACAGAGCTTTCTCATAGCTTCCATGAACTATATATATTTGAATCATTAAATATCTTCCAAATTTCTTAAAGCTCCTTTGTACTGTACTTTTCCCCTCAGCCTTCCTATTTGTACTATTGGCTATAGATTTTATTTTATGCTTATGAAACATCTCTGCTATTGTTGTTCTTTGAATTATGAAAAACAGGAGCAGTTTTTGAAATTACATTATTCAGATGCCTTTATTTATGATTTTTATAAAAAGTTCTCCAGAGAGAACTTCATAGATTTTATATAGATAGTACTGTATGATCTTTCCCATGAAGTGAAGGTATGTTCTTCTTTACCACACAGGTCTAATGTGAATTAAAAAAAAATTCACTAAACAGCTTTTAAAAAAAATGTCTTTCATACAGAAATAATGCTGTGGAAAAAAATTTAATTGTCAATGCAAATTATAATGATTACAAATTGCAAAATTCTGTTAAGTTGCAGAAAGATGTGGATACAATATTAACAAGACAATGAAAACTGCCGATTGTTTTGTGCTAGGACTGTTTGTGTTTATATATGTAAGGCAGAAGGAAAGTGAACCCTATACTTAAGTGAAAACAGTAAACCAAATCAATCCTGTTATTTTTTGTTTTTTAAGCATGGAAATCACAGCTTCAGATGTCACAAGTGCTTACATAATATGCCATTCCAGCACTTGTAGCCCTAGAAAGATATACTTTTTACACTTACTAATCTGAATCTTGATATATTGGAGCACTGTTACCTATTTTTTTTTTTTTTAATAAGAGTGCTCCACTAAAGTTAAATTGAACATCTCCATTTATTGGAAACTTAGCTTGTGAAATCTGGTATTTTCATGTTTTTAACGAAGCATGGAAATATGCATTTCTTAGCTTCTGTACTGTTTTAGCAGTTCAAATTTTCATTTAAAAGTTCAGATTGGAAGTAAGAGAAAACATATTTAATATATTATAAATTACTCTTTTTTCCTTACAACCCCAAGTGAAAGCTTACTTTTGAAGTGCACTCTCTACTTTGGGCTTAAAGGGTGCTTGCCAGATTCTAGCTGTGCTTTCAGAAAATGCTTAGTAATGTTCATTAATAAAATGTAAGGGAAAAACTTTTTGGGACAAACGCTGCCCCTGGAAGTAATTATTAATTCAAACAGCAGATTTCTGCACACTGTAAGGGCATTGACACTAAATTATGCATTTCTGTTTTTTCACAAATTTCTGTTGTTTGGAGATCAAGCTTTCCATGACTTGTGCATGGCTTTCACATACATTTTTCTTTACACGGTCCATTTCCTACAAGACAAGGTTGAAATATCTATTTTCTGAATGCCAGGTACTCTAGCCCAGGATGGAAAGATGGAATGGGTCCCTGCTCTTCTCTTCACTGGAGACTGGAAGCACCGTTATCTAAAACAGTTTGATGTTTGGGTCTTTATCCTAAAGGTCCAGAGGGACATATGAGGTGTTCTGCAGGGAGTTATCCTGAGCAGTGTGTACCAGGAATACCAAACACCTCAAGGGGAGGTTAAATGAACACCAGGCAAGGTCCCAGTGTATGGCTGTGACCATGAAGAGGCCTGAGGGGTTTGCACAGTTCAGAAGTAAGAGTAGTTCTTGCCAGTCTGGTTTTGGCAGAATCTCAGAGCTTCTCTCAGAATTAACATCACTGAGCTTTTCTCACTGAGGCGGGCTGCTGACAAACCCTATATCACAAATAACCCTTCTCCCACCAAGCCTGGAGGCCCCAGTATTTGTCACAGAGGTTGTTACTGGGTAATACTGTAGCAAAGAGATGTGAATATTTCACCCCATTTTAATCACTGCTTCAACCAGCAGTGAAAAGCCCTGTCTTTCATTGCAACTCTTTTGTAGCTCAAATGCTGAATAGTCCCTTCCATTCTGGACAGATGTTCCAGTGGCTTTCAGCTACGGGCAGACACTGGCTATTACCAGATGATACTTTTAAATTTTCCCTTGCATACAAGGAAAGATGGAAGCAGTACCTGTGTTGACAGTCTAGGACTCTGTCTACACAGAACATATGGATTCTGACTGATTTTATGAATTCTGTATAACCTTGTCATATATTTCCTAGCAAAGCCTGTTAACATACCTCCTAATCTTGCCTAGAAGCAGCTGCATGTCAATATAAGATGGGGCTGTAATTTTGCATGAAATGAAGGGCTGGTGTCTGGGAGAACTTGTTTATTTTTTCCAATTCTGACATTTGGTTTATTAATGTTATTATAAACTACATAAGCCTTGCTTACATGTGTACTTGGACCACTGTTGCTACAGAAATATTTTGTCTAAAAGATCATTAACACTGACTCAGTTCAGTAGGACAATGAGTGCATTGCTATAGAGTGGCCAAGAAAAAAGAACTACTTCTTCCTAGTTATTAACAAAGGTTAGGTTAAAACAATGGAAAATCCTTGGCAGAAAAGAAGTGACAAAGACAAATGAATTGGTCCCTGTTGGTGAAAACAGACCAGCTGCCAGGACAGTGGAAGCTTTTGGGTCTTCTCTTGGCTGAGGCTCAGAGAGTGAAGCAGACCTGGCCACAGCCCAGCCCTGGCTGGAATGAGCTGCAGGAAGAAGCTGGGATTGCTGAGATTGTAGCAGGTTTTCACTGTGCGAACAGGAGAGATTTCTGCAGAGAGTTTGCTATTGCTTGGTACACTCATCCCCAAAAGGCAGCACAGGGATACTGCCTGACTGTGAACAGGGAGAATTTAGCCAGACATATATATGAGCTGTGTTGTAATTTTTGCTCTCAGGTCCAGAGTATAGATCTTGGTCTCTTTCATTTAACAGTATCTTTTAAGTCTCGGTGTGACCCAGCCATTTGCACATGGAAGCCCAGCTTTCGATTTTTTTTTTTTTTATTTCTAGAAAATCTGTCCCAGAACATAACCCATACAGTATTATTACTGAGATTTACTCAGTCTGAAACAACAGCTCTAGAACTTTTAATTCTCCCATTCTGAAATCAAGCCATGGTATAAGAAGGCTGCTTTTAGTAACATATATATCTAAATCCCAGAGACTCTTGAGTTTCTTCTGTTATTTCTTTTCACAGAAATGTACTGAGAAGTAGAATCCTTTACTTGTTAGGTTTATCATCTGGAACTGTCCCCAATTATTTACCAGAAAGTTGTAGTGTCCAAAGACCTTGAAGAATTTGATTTTGACTTGGCTGGAATACATAAGGCTGTATTTGCAGTTCAAAAATGTGTAGAGATGACTTGTGCATGATGAATATTATGCAGGATAAGATGTCTGGGAAATTCCAAGCCAGAGGTGTAAGGCACATCTATACTTAAAGGGGTCACCTACAACACAGCAAAGTTGTTGAGATGAAATTTCATTTGGAAGTGCACAACTTCTTTTATTTGTTCTCTTGTACATGGTATCCTGCTTTGAAAAGTTGAATATATATATAAAAAAGATGATTATATCTTCAACAAACAAAAGTGCTGATTTCATACTGCAAGGGGAACCCAGTGAAAGGTTTCAGCATCTGTAGTGTCACCCTAGGCATCTCTATGCAGCTGCAAGCTCCATAGAAATTCTCTGTCAGAACCTGGCTTTCAGGGGGTGTGGCTTTTGTACACCCCAACAATTTCTAATGTTGTCTGAGAGAGGAGGGAATCTGTATCAGATTTTATTTTCTCTGTTTCTAGGTTCTCAGCTCAGGACAAAGCAGGAACTCAGGAATTCACTGATTACCAGGGTTTTGTACTCAGTCTGTCTTGCTCATGGTTTTACAGATCCTATTTTCTGTATGGAAATTTGATGAAAAAGGTATATAAGGCAGTGAAAATACAATAAATGGCTGTTTGTTTATGGGCAGCCATGCTCAGTGGAATACAGAACAAGGAGGGGAGTTAGGAGGAATCCCTCCCATGCTTAAGTGATTCCATATTCCTGATATATTGTGCATGATGCAGGTGGGAGAGAAGGAGTGGACCTCAAGGGATTTATTTATCCTGCAGAATTTAGTGTAATGCCCTTTAGCATCAGTGGAGCATGTCTTTGCAGAGGAAAGTGTTGACTTAATTTGTAATTAAAAATTCTGGTTTATTACTAAAATATAAAGATGGACTGAAAAATAACAATTTTTCCCCAATTATAAGAGGAATAAGTCTAGATATGTACATGCATTGTTTAAAGGCTTGCCCGTGCCTTGAATAAAGACTTGCTCCTATACATATGAATATTGTATATGTTGAAGATGAGATAAAACTTAGAGAATCTTGTCAGGATCCTGTTATATTGACAGAAGGGATGTCCCCATCACATATTCATTCATTCTTCCCTTCATCCATTCAATTGTGTCTAACAACGGCTATTTCTGACACTTTTGTTAGCTGTTGGACTTCCAGGCAGAGAGAGCTCTGGGATGAATGTACTATTAGTCTTTTATTTTCTAGTCATTGAGGTAGATAACTGATAGGATAAAAACATTTCCCAAGAGTTTATTTTTCCAACTTTTTTTTCTTAATTCCTTTAACCAATGCTGTAAGTGTGCCAGTTACAAACCTGATAAGCTGGAGAGGCACCTATTGTATGAGGAAACTGTATTTGCAAGTCTTAAGTGGTGCTTGACATCATGGTAAGAACAGTTTATCTTTGACTTCTGCTACGAGAAATGGTCCTTGTTATATGAGTGACTATACAAACAGGCTAACATGGTTTTGTCAAGCTGCAGAAAGGTGCTATTTTTTCCTTTTCTAGATTGCTGTCTGCTTTTAAATTATCCATTTAATGAAAGACTGTTAGCAACAAACCTTGACAGTGTATTAAGCATCAAAACCACCCAGATTTACAGTTTAAATGAAGTAACTATGTCACTCACAAAAAACCCCTTAGTTTAGAAAAGCAGGTTTTCACTAGCTTTCATAAAACACAGTGCTGTTAATAAAATGCCTTCAGTCTGCAATGTAGTTGTTTAGGCACAATAGTAACAGAGACAGTTCTTTAAATTTATTTTCTAGATGGATGGGTGATTTCTCTTTAAAAGACAACATTGGTCACCATGGAAGAAAAAAAAGAAGTAGCAAAACACAGCCCCCCTTGATGAAGGATTATCTGCCCAGGTCAAAATATAAACAATGCAAAAGTGCAAGGGCTTTGTTATGCATGAGGCCTATTGGCCATTTCAGACCAGTCCTCTGTGTCACCGAAGCGAGTTGATGACAGATGGTGAGACTGTCCTTGCAAATTTTTCACCTTAACATGACAGGCTATATGGAAATGTCCTGTGATCACTGGGGATTCTCCAAATGTCCCTTGGTAATCAACAGAAATGGAAATAATTTTTAATTTGGAGCCTGAAGCAGTTTTAAAGATTTGTCTTATGTATAAAGTCTTTATACTATTTTGCAAGAACTATAAACAATGGATGAATACAATGGATTTCACATTGGATTTATAATAATGAACCTTTAGTTGTTTAGTGAAGAAAGGCAGTTTATGAGATAATTCCACAATGGAAGTAAAACTCTTAAAGACCTCAAGAAAAGAAAGCAATTAATCAAAAGGAAACCTGGAACACTTTGTAATCTATATTCAGGAAATATATTCTAGTCTTCTTTGGCACCTCAACAAATTTTGATCAAGCATTTTTATACTCTGCTAGCTGTATTCAAAATATAGAATTCTTCAGTTTTGCATTACTTTTTAAAAAGAAAACATCACCTGTGAATCCAGGGCCAAACACTTCTGCCCAACAACATCAGTAGGAATACTTGACGCATGAGATTCTGTCCTTTACAAACCTTACTGCTGCTCAGGGCTAGAGCCACCATACGTCAGAGAACTAGGCAGCTCAGCCTCCACCACTGGAGGAAAAAAAACAGGCAACCTCTCTAGCCACAGGCAAAAACCCCAGATCTCCATCCAGACCCTGTTTTGTGTGATATTAACCATATTTGTCCTCTGCTCTCAGCCTCTATCCTTACAAAAACAACATTTTGGAGAAGTGTAAGTCTTTGGTAGGAGCTGTGGTGGGACGCTGTGGAGGGCTGAGTACCATTGTCTCACTGGGAACTCAGGTGTTGTAAAGGGCATCTAGTCTCTGTGGTAAACTGGACTAAAGAACACAAAAGTTTGGGTTGTGCTAAGGGCTGGGCTGAGGGGAGAGCTGCTGGGTACCATTATCTCCATCCCCAGAATATGCTTTGCCTGTAGCAGCAGTGGGTATCGCATGGTCTGATGGCACAAAGCCTTTCCATTTTGGCTGGTGGAATAAACATTGAGACACTATGCTAAGATCAGAATACAGGGATATGATATTTCATGCCCTGCTTTGACCTCAGGCTCGTATTCCAACTTAGTAACTTTCAGGTACTGTTGCTGAGTGTTCTTCGTTTTTCCTTGTGGGTGCTTCAGGTAGCTAGCTACTAGTTATGTTTGGACAAAGACCTTTAGGACTTTTTTGCACAAAGCTTCTATTTTTAAGTGTAAAGTGTCATAATGATTGTATAGTGTGACTCCAGTTTGAATTTTAGGCTTTGTACAGTACTCTAAGCTCAAGTTCTCATTTAGCTTTGTACTTAAGCTATCCTAATTATTGATTGAAAGGTGGTCTAAGAAAAAGCTAGAGATCATGAGCTGAGAAGTTTTGGTGCTCTGTTGATGGCTGAACCAATCTCATATATTCAAGCTATTCTTCCTGATTTTTGGGGGTGCAGTCTATTCGGACTTTGAATTGCATGAGAGTTTTCAGTTCTCAGTGACTTTGTCAATTGTTTCAGTTTTAGGTGCCCAACTCATTTATGTGCTACCTGGTTTTGACAGTTTTAGCCTCCAAAATGGATTTAGGCATTTGTCTAACTCTAAAACCACATACCTATGTATAGATAAATAGAGATTTCTAGTCTACAGATACAGATGGTTTAGATTCAGTAGAAAATCAATCCTGGGAATTGCAGGACACATTTTATCAGGTTTTATATGCAGAATTTATATCTGTTCAGAAATACAGTATGTGAAGGAATGGTGTTTATTTATTTATTTATTTGGGGGAGGAAAATAAAAGTTAGTTTTGACATTTTTTCCAGGCTAGGTTTTAATGAGAAAAAGTTTGCTGTCATTTCTTTATTGTCAGAATCAGGTACTGTAATTTGCTCATGTAATACATTGTGGCCCAAAGGTATATTGCCAACCTACAGAGTGATTTCATAACAAAAGAATCAATAGCTCATTATTTTTGGACTCAGAATAGTTTGCATGTTGCTTTAGAGATTTCATGACATTTAGGAGATTATTTGCAAATTAAAACAATCTTTGGATCAATCTATTAAATTGTCAGTTAATCTTCTTAAATTACACTTTGTTTTAAGCTCCATGTAAAAAGAATATTTTTTTTTCCCTGCAAAATATGGTGTAGAAGTTTGAACTGGTTATCTAACTGGATGATGATGTCAGCTTCTGAGTAGTTGTTCTATTACATCTCTCTATAAAGTACTGACAGCAAAACAATGGTAGGTATTAAAACTCATCTTCTAAATTTATTGGTCTGACAATTCAAACACATGGTGCTGCAAGTGGAGCCCCCTTGAATCATATTGCTGTAACTTTTGTTACAGAAGAACTGGGCTTGAATTAGCTTCCTCCTCCGAATTCTTTTTCAGGAGGTATACGATGCAGAAAAACAAGTTAATAAGTCACTGAGAGAAGGAATGTGACTTTTGAGTTAAATTATACACAAGTAACTTTAACATTACTTTTTGTATTTAGTTATTTCTGAACTATTAGATGTGCACCTGTACAAAGGCCACCTTGTCCAGCCCATCCTTCCTCATCTCATTGTGCTCTGTGAGCTGCCTGGCTTGAAAGCTGGTGATCCAAATTTCTGATGGGCCTCCAGTTAAGCAGTGACGAAAGCTCCTTTGTATGCAAGGAGGTTTCTGCATTTGTGCCAACATCCCCTAAAGCCACTTTTCCATGGTAAGGCCACCTCTTTCCCCTGGCATACACATGCAGCTACGCTCCACGGATGCTCACCTCCTGGGCAGGCTCACCTCCTTAGGGAGTGGAATAGCAGCTGTAGAGCTGCCTCTTCTTTTCTGATTGCCCCTTAACTTGTTAGCAAAGGAGTTGTTCTGCATCCTTGGTTCTCTCCCCCACTGCCCCCTTGCTTTACATCCTTCTGAGTCTCTGCTTCAACAGTCATTTGCTGTAGCAGCCCCCTGTGATGCCCAGGGACCTTCCCCGACCCTCCTGGCAGCACAAGTTCTGACTTCAGCTCTCTGTCCTTGCACAGAATGGAGCAAGGAGATTTTCTCCTGATGAGGTAACTTGGTTTATTAGTCTGAAGGTTTTGTGGCAACATATAAACCAGGAGAATAGGCAGCTACATTTGCTCATATTTTTGTTATTGCAGCATCTTTGGGCAATAGCTGGGCAAATACGCTAAAGAACAAGTGCTGGGAGGATTTCAGCCCAGATTTCCCTCTTGTTTTAGACATCCATCACTACAAGTTTCACTTGCCTGAATTTCCATGGAAAGCAATCTTAGAATGAGTAAGTGAACTTTTTTTCTTGCAGAAACCACTTTTTGCAGAAACTGGTTTCAGAGCATGCACATGGCAATGCTTCTGCTGCAGGAGTTTCTGCCTGATTAAGCTGGAAAACAGACATAGAACCCTGGTTAGACTAACTGCAGCTAACCAGCATCATCTGACTAGAAACTACAGAATGTTTTTAGCTTGTACAGGATTGATCCATTGAGTAAAAAACAATGGCCTGAGTGTACCAATGGGTAATGACAAATAACAAATACATCAGAAAATATCCCAATAATGCATGGATTCTTCGAGCAGAATAAAAAGCTACATTTGCCTGGTATTTTTATTAGACTCTTTTGCCTTGGATCCACATGCTTTGCCATATATTTATGTATCTGTTTTACCAGGAACAGTCATCTAATCATGTGATGCCAGAGTCAAAATCGTGGCTATGTGGATGCCCATGGCAAAACTCTGGCAATTTGATTTCATCATTCTTGACCAACATGCTCAATCCATTTGATTCCTCTGAAAGTTTTTCATGCACTTCAGTTTTGAAACTTGCTGTATTTTCTATTAATATGGTAAAGCTTGTTTTCTTTGAGTACTGAAACTGCTGAAATGTACTGTTATGTCCTAGATAACTTCTGACCACCCATGTTAGAAATGTAAATTACATTTAGTTCACAAGAATGCTCAGTCCCGCAAAGGCACTATAAATACAGTCTTTTCCCTCTTGATGCTGCCCTAATGTAGATAATTATGTCATACAATAACCAAGCAAGACTTCCGGACAAAAGCTAACATTTTGTCCTCCAAAGTCTGAGTGACTTGAAAAGATGTCATTGTGCTACTCTTTGAATGTACCTTATTGAGTCAGTGTACTGGGGCCTGTGTTTATCCCACTAAATTTCCAGTATTTAAAACTGTCACATTCTTTTAAGAAGACTTTTTGTTTGAAATAATTTCTAATGTATTCAGAACTAAAAACATCTTTAAATGGGTTTATGATAAGCACACGAGGGAATACAAGTATATGAGTTCTGCTGTTAATGTTATTTATTATTTGTAGGGTGGCAGCACTAGTGATTCACTAATGTGCTAGGAGGTATATAAACACAGAAATGAAACATCCCAAAGAATCTGTAACTCTATCATTCCTCCCTTGCTGGTCCCAGTATGACTTGCTGGAATGGCAGTTTGCTAGATGGAATCAATACCTGAAACGTCAATTTTCCTAAATTGAAGGCCTGTGGCTTTTCTGGAGGCATTAAATGCCTTAATTTCTCTATTTTAACTATGAATACATTCATTTTTAAGGAGGGTCTCTCAAAATTAGATGCTTAAAGCATGAGACTTGACTGTCTTCAATATTAATACAGAGGGACTAAACTTCTGAACTGTCCTGTGCTCCTGACCTCCGAGCTGCTGCTCCCTTATGTGACAGCCATGAATTTATCTGATACCAACTGGACATCTCAAGAGCTAAAAGCAGCAGCCCTTCAGCCTGGGCTGAAGTCTGTGAGCAAAGCTTTTAGAAGACTTTAGTCTTTTATGGCCTGGGGTCAGCACAACAGTAGTAAGACATTAACTAGAGGGTTATGTTTGTGCCTGACTGCTTCTTCTGCGCTGCTCTGGAGGTGAAGGAAGAAAGGAAGCCAGTCTGAGAGCAGCTCTAACATCATGCTCGTGTCACCAGCTCTGCTGACTTAAGACATAGAAAAGCCTGATTTTTAACTCAAAGGTGATGTCATTTTCACCCTTGGCAGAATGGAAATGCAGGAAAGGGAAGGGAGTTCTTTGTCATAGAATCACAGAATGGTTTGGGTTGGAAGGGACTCTAAAGATCTTCTGCCATGGGCAGGGACATCTTTCACTATATCAGGTTGCTCAAAGTCCCCTGCAACCTGACCTTGAACACATCCAGCGATGGGGCATCCACAACTTCCCTGGGCAACCTGTTCCACCACCCTCACCATAAAAAATTTCTTCCTTATGTCCAATCTAAATTTCAGTTTAAAACCATTGACGCTTGTCCTGTCACTACAGGACTTGGTAAAAAGTCCCTCTCCATCTTTCTTGTAAGACCCCTTTATATATTGAAAGGCCACAATAATGTCTCCCTGGAGCCTTCTTCTCCCCAGGTCGAACAACCCCGTCTCTATCAGCCTTTCTTCATAGGGTAGATGTCCCAGCCCTCTGATAATTTTTGTGGTTTTTCTCTGGACCCACTTTAACAGGTCTATATCTTTCTTATGCTGGGGACACCAGAACTGGGTGCAGCACTCCAGGTGGAGTCTCACCAGAGCAGAGTAGAGGGGGACAATCACCAGCCTTGACCTGCTGACCACACGTCTTTTTATACAACCCAGGATATGGCTAGCTTTCTGGGCTGAAAGTGTCCATTGCTGGCTCACGTCCAGTTTTTAATCCACCAGGTTCCCCAAGTCCTTCTTTACAGGGCTGCTCTCAATCCAGTCACCCTGTAGTCTGTACTGGACTGGGGATTATTCTGACCTAGGTGCAGGACCTTGCACTTGGCCTTGTTGAACTTGATATCAGGAAAACTCAGCCATCAGTGAGCTGTGCTTGTTCTGCAATGTAGCTGAGTTCATTTTAGCCTGCCAGGATTTCCCCTATTCCTTCTTTCCTCTTAGTATTTCTCAGTGTCTTTCAAAGCCCAGGTGATCTGAGTGTCAGAGTGGCAGTGTAAGCAAATTTGTGCCTGATACTCAAAAGATGTAATCAGAAAAGCGGTGCATGTATCTCCTCCCACAGAACAGAAGAGGCTGCCCAGGGTGAACTCTCACTGCAACAGTCACAACTAGCAACTTGTATTTGTTTTTTAGATTGAAATGAAGGATGCTTATTCCTAGAACTTCTTTTAACAGAGAAAATAGCAGAACAATGTAATTTTGGGGAGGGAGAGGTGGGAATAGTGGCAGGATGCCTACCTTGACAGTAGACCTTGGTGCTTTGATTGTCCTCTGATGAAAGCCTTTCCTTTTCCCCTGCTGCTCCTTTGCTGCTTGCTGCTGATACATCCATGTAATATGATGTGGGATGCCATGGCTGTGTCCTGAAAGAAGTGTAGGCTTCCAAAAGGTAATTGCTTTGAGTGCAGTGTTGTGCAGGTGTTCCTATGGTATTTCTGGTTCTGGAGCTAGTTTGGTTAATGCTACCTGTGTGTATCACAGTTTGGACATGCCCAGAATTATCATATTAGCACTTGTCAGAGAAAAGATTGTTGGTTGCTTCTTTTCAGCTGCAATTTTCTAAGGAGAGAAGAGGCAAGGACTGAGGCAGTGTTGAAATCTACTGCTGTCTCCTTGCTTGTTCCAGTCCCTAGTAGGGCAGAACTGGTGAGTTGTGAACAAAATTCTTGATCAGTACATACCACTCTCATGAGGTTGTCTGAAAGTACTGTTTTTCACAAACCCTGTTTTCCCCAGTACCTAAACATTTCTGCTGAAATATTAAAATTATGGGAAGAAATCTTACTCTGTTAAAAAAAAAAAAGAAAAAGAAAAAAAAAAAGAAAAAGCACATAGGTCAGCCAGTTCCAGTGTAAACTTCCCACTTCTCTCTTCACCCACTGGATGTTTATGATAAATTGAGTGCATCTTACCTGTGACTTGCTTACATAATGAGGTTAGTCTTTATTATCACATTGCTGCTCTCTCTAGAAGGAGGAAGGGTGAGCTTAGGTTTTAGATCTTCTGTAATTACAGGAAAATATGCAACTAAGTCATGTTCTCCTCACAGGATTCTCAAAGCTTTTCCATTTGATCCTTCTTAGTATTTTATGAAGAAAGTGTTTGGAAATGTATGTGATTTTTTATTTTATTTTTTTATTGCTCTGGTGCTTTATTGTGCAACTGTGTTGGATGCATGATTGATGCCATCCCTACCTGCCTAGAAAGATAATGATAAAATATCTTAGGGAGTATTTTCTCCAAGTGATGCATATGTGGAATTCCCATTAATGTTAACGGGAGTTGTGCAGATCCACCCAGTGAGTGAAGACAAGGCCAAAAATGCAATAGTTATATTAGGGCTTATGTCTCTCAAGACAAGCAGACTTCTAAGTGGCAGGCAGGTTTGTTCAAATTTAACAGAAAGCCATGCTAAAAAATGCCAGTTCTCTATGATATGCAGATATAGTGCTATTAAATTGCATGCCCAAATTTTACAGTTATAGCTGAACTAGCTGAATAAGTAGGCTTCTATTAAATATCTTGATTAACCAGTTTCTGTAATTCCAGCATGAAGGCTGGAACTCAACAAAGGATTTTAATAAATTGGCATAAGCTGAAAATGAGGAAAGATGAAATTCAAAACATACCCCAAAATGATTGTTTCTGAGCAAAGCAATGAGGATGAATTGAACACCCAAGGCAATACGGAGAAGGCCCTGAATCTACATTCCTTCCCTATTTTCTTTTGCCAGCAAGAATCTAGTGTGAACATGTGTGCAGCTTGGCATGTCGGCTGAGGTCCAATGTTTGCACTTACAACATCTGGCACAAATTCTCTACAAGTGAAGAGACAGGTTTTGTCATTCTGTCACCTACTGTCCACAAGTTTCATTACCAATAGTGTAATTGTTTTTATTGATCAGATAAAGGAAAACACAGATTTTGAGCAACTCTGGAGACTTTTGCAGTTTACAACATTAAAATGGGCATACCATTTTATGGTTGTTACTGCTTTTCCTGAGGTGGTGTTGAACTATTGGTCAGCGTTGAGTCGTGAATGGTTGAAAGTCTTGACAAGTTCTAGGAGGTGTTTTTAAAGGCCAGCCATGCCAAAATGTTTAATATTAAGATATTTACTTATATTTAGAAACCTTAAAAAAATGCTTTGATTTTCATGTCTGACACTCAGCTGCCCTTCAAGTTAGAAGAGCCAAAACTGTGTATTAAAATGGTCTTTTAAAATTCTTCTGTTAAAGAGGACAGAAATGCTGGGGCCTTGAACACGTTCTTACAAAAGAACAAGTTATGGGAAATCCTTCCACAACCATGGCAGATCAGCACTAAGAAAAAATGTCTGCCACCTGAGAAATATTTTGTCATAAATGTTCTTAGAAGTGGTGCATGTGGGCTTCTGCTCTTCAAAGCTGTTGGAGAATTAAGATTTATTAATACAGATCTCCAGGCCCTGAAATTGGATGTAATTGTGCTTTTGCAGACCTTGCTGTGAGGGCTGAAGGAGTTCATTGAGGCCTGAGAGGATTCTGTGGCTATGCCTGCCCCAGTAGATGGAGCAGAGCCAGGGCAGGGACTTGAGTGTCATACGGTGAATGGCCATCGTGTTTGGTTATTAGCACTTCAGGCTTGTGCCAAACAGCATTTTCTTAGACAAAGCCTATGCATGTTTTGGAGAATAACACAAGTTAGGGTCTGCTCTCAGTAGGCAGGTTGGATTAGACCACATTGTTTTGGGGAGGAAGAAAGAGAGTTTAGCCAGATGGCCATAAGCCATTATGACATTTGCCTTTAGGGTTCCCTAGTCTGTTTTATTTTTCAGGGTATTCATCACCTGTAAAGTCTCATATGTTTGTAGCAGTGGGATGCCTGTTAGTAACTAAGACAAAAATATCCTGATTCCTTTGAAGCTTTTATATGCATTGACCCAAATCACTCATTTTTTCAAGGACTTTGTAAAAAAAAAAAATTCAACATATGAATTAAATCAATTTGATATCTCATCTCTCAAGTGTTCAACTGATAGTCTGTCGGCTAATCCTGGTTGCTCTCTTTCCCAAGGCACCTTGGAGATGCACAAGATCTTGCTCAAGGCTAAATTAATTATTCTAGTGATGGTGGCAGCTGCATGATCCCAGCTGCCTTCTTTTCTGGCCACATGATAGCAGTAGGGCTCCAAGAAAAAGGGCCACAGGCTTCATGTATTAATCTAGTAGTGGGGATCCACTCCTGACTGTACTTGTGCTTGAGTCAACCCTTGAACATACACAGTATGGTGCATGGGAGGTCCATGCATATGTTCCAGAAAGCACTGGGTCTGCTGCGTGTATGATTAGGTTTCCCTACATCATGTCTGCTGATATTTGCAGAGAAAAAAGTGGCCCATTGTGGTGGTTTAGTCCCTGCTGGGGTCTGAGACCACGCGGCCGATGCCCTTCCCCCACAAAGGGAGTGAAATACAAAGCCCTGGAGCTGAGATAAGGAAAGGTTTAATACAGCAGTGCGACAGCAACACAACAAACAACAACAATAACAATAAGAATAACAGTGATAACAATGAACAGAGCAAAATATCTACCAATACAGCAGTGAGAACCGAGCGATGGCATAACACACGTGTTAACCAACCTGTCTTGCTTCGGCACCAGGATGTGACATCAGTATGGTATCTGAATAACCCGGCTAGAGCTCCCCCCCCCACTGCTGGGGAAACTTAACCCTACCCTGGCTAAACCAGGACACCCATTCATCCAGAAAAGCTGTGTGCCATTGCTGTATATGTTCATGACTACTCTTCAAGTGTCCTTCTGTTCCTCTTGAGCTCATTAACTCAAGAGTAAATATTTGACTCTAGGGTGTCTTGGTTTCAAATTGATGCCCAGCTATTGCCTAGCCGTGTTGGTGCCCCAAGAGCTTTGACATGAGACTTCAGCCAGAGAATTCCTAGTGGTCTCTGTTTCTGTTGCTTGGCATGATCCCTTTCAAGCAAGGCACCTGAAAATGCCAAACCATAGTAAGATTCACAAACCACAGGTGTGTTTTTCTGATCCTCTTGGCAAGTCCTGATATAATAAAATATTTCAGGATGTCTTTACCAGCTTTGGTCACAAACAAAACCCAATGATCCATCTCAAATGCTCAATAGCCCAGTACATGGAGCACTCATGCATAATACACAGGCTCATTTTCTTCTCCTGCTTGCCTTCGAACACATATTTGAAACAATGTCTTACTCTCCCAACAGAAAATGTTCTACCAAGTCAAGAATTCACCAGCTATCACACAATAGCATGGTCTAAGATGAATCTCTCATCCTCTCTCAGTGAAGCTAATCTACTTAATATAAAATACTTAAATATTCATAGTAAATATTCAGACTCTATAGCTTAATGACTATGGCTGTTGCCTGGAAGACTGGGTTTCTAATCACTGCCCTAATGAATAAACATCTGAGGTTTACAGATAGTGGACGATGCCAAAGAGAAAGTACTCCTTTCAGAGTAGGGTGTATTATCTATGATTATTTAGCCAAGAAATTATTACAGTTTCCTTCAGCTCCACAGGGGCAAATTTTGACTGGAGAGACCCCTGTCTCTGGGAGGGAGTTATACTTGCAGTGCAGAGTTACCATAGTGATAGCATTCTATACAAAACTAAAAAAGAATGTAAGACAAATTCTTTAACCCCATCTCAGTATTGCTGTAGCCTACAGGAAAGATCTTCAACTGAAATTGCAAAGTTAGACTGACAGTGGTGCTTTTGGATGATTGCTCCTATTCATCAGACTTCCAGTCCTTAGTGAAATCAGGTTGAAGAGGGTTACATTGTTTTTTCTGTAGTGTAGGCTTAGAAAAAAAAATAATGTTGTCCTATTCATTTATTATCAAATTTGAACAGTTTGTTTTTGAAATGCTAAGAGTTACCCCAGCTGAACTCTCCTTTTTAGAAAGTAACTAGTTCAGATTGCCTTCCATGGGACTCTAAAATCAATACAGAGAATGAGAGATAGACAGGAAAATGTGCATTAATCCACTAATTTAATCTTCATCTTTAAGTCTTTACACTAAAATAAAAATTAAGATTCTGATAATTCTGATACATTGGACTTCTTTCTTTTCTTCTACGACCCACTTAGAAATCCAGAAGTCATAAAGTTTTGCCTTGTCACAAGCTATAAGTTATGGTGGCACAGCAATATTTTTTACTGTCCAGATAAAAAAGGAAATTACTAACTCCATCCTTGCCTGGTGATGCAGTTAGCTGCCTGAGGTCTCAGTGGTTTCACTTCATTTAACATGAGGAAGTATAAAACTGACATATAAAAATTCCCTTGAGCGATCATTCATAATTGTAAAAAAAACCTTTTTGTAAGGTTTTCTGATCTATCCACACATTGATTTTTATGCAAAGAACATCTTTTACAAACAAAAGGTTCTTTCACATTTGTTACGTAGCTTTCCATTTTGGTTTTCATTTGTTTTTATTTCAATACTGTATTTAAATTTATTCTCTACATCCATTTTTTACAGTCTCTGAGATGACCAGATGTTGAGATTTTGAGAATCTTCTGCCTTTTCCAGGTATTGCTGGAGATGCTAAATTTGGTAATGAGGCCTTCTTGATTTTTTTTTGGTAAAATCATCCATATTAACAAAGTTACCATTGCTGTTATTTTATGAATCCAGTCTCCCATATTCAGTGAGGAAGAAGACTTTAGGGCTCTTCGGAAGGAATTCTTTTAAATCGAACACATAGATTTCCAATCTGTAATTATGGAGCTTACAAGCCTCATGCTTTGAATATCTAATTTCTCCAGGTAGGCTATATTTACAGGAAATGTTGATCATATCATGGTGGTTGGAGTTCATGTGTGTAAGGCATTTGGAGTGATGGCAAATATAATAAGACAAATGTGCAAATACTAGTGATTTGTATGAAGCACTGAAGTCAGTATCAATATTTCCCATGTAGTCATGAATGTGTCAGATCTGAGCAACACAAGTGCTGTGAAGGAAAATGGGGATGTTCTTGTTAAAAAGAAAATAGATCCTTTTGAAAGATACCATTAAAGTTTTGCAGAGCCCAAACTCTTTTTTTCTTCTAACTAGTTACCAGGTAATTTATACTGGGACTACTGATTATTTTAGTCAAGGTAAAACAGTGATGAGAGTGACCAAATACCAAACAAAGTTTGAAACAAACAAGTGTGCTTACGCATGCATTAGATGGGGAAGTCAGTAAAAGAAGATTTGGATTTCAAGATTTTGTGAGGAAACTATAAATAAAATCAAGTTCTAAATAGATCTCATTTTAAAAAAATGAAAATGATAACAGTTATTTTTTTATAATGAGGAATTAAATCAGACTGACCAATTCATAACATTCAGAGAAACTGTATATGTGCTTTTAAACTTTATGCTATTGCAGCAATGTGAAATCATCAAAATCTCAGCTTTTAAGTAGGAAAAAAATTCTCCCTTCATGGTTGTATAGAAGAAACTGGAAAATGGGATCCCAGAAGGCTTAAGATAGAAAAGTGAGTCATGAGACATAAAGTTAAAAATATAATTCTACTGATTTTTATAGCAACCTTTAGCTCTTTGATGTCTGCCTGAAAATCTATGAACAGTTGTCACAGAGAAACCTTGCTGATGGCATCCAGTGCCTCTGAGCTCTTAAGTTTGGTGGGAAGAGCCTCTGAATTGAATGTCACAGTAGCAGGTTAGTTCACCTCATCCCTTTCTCTCTGTATCTGTGGCTTCCATGAAAGAAAATTTCATCTGCCCAGGACCTGAGTGAATGGATATAACATATGCCACTGTTACCATTTAGGATATGATAGACTGTATGTCTTTTTAATTTTCTAGAAGTTAAATGTTGGTTACTTGGGCAGTCAGTGTGAGACAAAGGAAACTGCCAAAGATAATTCAACCCACCTGCAGTAGACACCTGACTTAGACTGGGATGAATTACCCTTGAGAATTGGCCACCCTTCCTCACTGGAACTGGGAAAACTAGGTCAGGCAAGCTGTATCCCTTTTAGGTGCTTCATGTCAGGTGAGAGCTCTAATTGCAGGCCATTAAGCTTTATCCATCAGTAATCACAGTAGAAGGAAATTCCTCATGTGACTTCTGTGAAGCTAAATGCACAATGTCATCACTTGACCACCTAATTCCAAATCCATGTGCCAGCATATGGGGCACTATGGATATCAAAGGTAAATTTTGTTCCACAAGGACAGAATGGCATCTTTTTTCCTTATTCAGAAACAAATTATTATTTTCAATTGAAATTTGCAGTAAATCCTAGATTACAGGCTGAAGTAGATACTGACTAGGAATCTGCCAGTCCACAGGGTGAAAGTGGACCACATCATAAGCAAATGAAAGCAAAGACTTGCAAAGAGAGATGCCAGGCAATCTTGGGGTGGAATGCCTGTCAGCTCCACCTGCAGATAACAAATACAAAAAGCACACAAAAGACTAACACTGATTATCTGTTTCAGGTGTTTGAGTGGGTGGTTTGCAAATGCATGATATGACCGTAACTTATATAAAAATCTCTACATACATTGTTGCAAGCATGATATGATATTTAATGAAGTACTGTATATTTTCTCAGGAGACTCTTTTGTCTCAGATGATGATAAAATACTCAAGTTCTTACAGATGGTTCCCATTCAGAGGAGCAATTGATAATTGAGTGCATATAGTTATCAAGGATAATCAAAGCTGTATTTCCCTGAATCAGTAGGCACCACACAGAAAGAGAACAGTTCTTTGCTCATAGCTTCAGGCCCTATTTGCACTGGGTTTTCTGCTTCCTTGAGCTTTATTTCGAGTGTTGGTTCTAGCTGTAACCTTGATGTTTCTAACCCGGTCGTGAGAGTGCTGGGGGTATGTGACAGCTTGTGCCTCCCACTGCTATTTCTGTAGCAGTAATCAGACCTCTCTACGTTATAGATGTGGGAAATATCTTTTGTGCCTGTAGATCCTTAGCACTTGCACTGGCCACAGAGGCAGGAACTGGATGGCCTCCACACCTACTGGAACTTGCAGTCACATAAATGTTTTTGGGTCTGGGATTTCAGTGCCTTTATACACATATGTATGCATACTTCACATGTGACTGAGTTGTAATATTTGAGACAATGCCCCTCCAAACTTCTTCCATGTGCCTATATGTTTTCCCCATGGTAAAGCTCCTGTTGTATAAAATGAAGAAGTATTCACTAAATAAACTGCATCTTTAAAATTGGATTAAAGATAAAATGATCAGTGGTGAACACAGCTGCCAGATTCTTCCTGTCAGCTACAGATTATGTGGCATAGCCTGGCGGGCGCTGGGCCCTAGGAGTCTGGGTCCTGCCTGTTTTATTAAGCAGTATGAAGCTGGCTGTCAGCTATTAGCATGCAGAATATTAGCAGCACCATACCTGTCAAAAAGGAAAAAAGGGCCTCCATACAGCTATATCACTGTAATCCATTCATCAGTTTATTGAACTGAAGCTTGATAGGGGGTTTCTCAAATGCATGTGATGCCCCATGCTGTTAAGAGTTTTGTATTTTGATCTCAGATTATGCTGAAAGATTTGTGCTAGCTCCCTTTTGGTTATGTATCTGAAGTTGTTCAAAGGCAAAAGTTATTTCTTCTAGAGCTGAGTGTAATTTGCACTCACCATGTTGCCCCAGAGACACCTGTTTCATGGTTTGGGCCACTGGAGGTGAATAGAAATTCATCCTTCCATTTTGCTGAGTGTGCCACCAGAGGCATCCCCTGCACTCCTGTTGTTCTCCTGCTGCTGGCTTTCAAATCTGGGCCTTGGCCACTTTGTGTCTGGCCATAGTGCAGTGAAATCTGGCTACAGCAAAGCTGAGGAATGATGCCAAGATGTGAATTAGGGAGGTTCCACTTGGTGATAGTCTGTTGTATGTACTTTACAGAGGTGAGATGGTTTTGTGATAAGAAAGGTTTGCATCTGAGATTAAATGAAATGTGCAAGAGAGAAGATATACTTTGGTATCTTTCTGAAAGGCTCGGTGCCATTCAGCTACCAATCCCCCCTCTCCAGCCCCCCTTAATCTCTGTTCTTTGTAAACTGTTGGCTGAAGATCCTAGAGCTCTCAAGAGGTCTTGGCAGAGGTTAAAGCTGCTTGAATGCCTGGTTAGATTTCTGTGTGGAAATCTGGAAAGCTGGCAAGAGACAGTTTTGTGGATATTCTTTTTGTTCACTCCATTTGATGACCCAGAACACAGTAGTACCATAAATACATAGAGGTCATGCAAAAGTGTCTTTAGGTAGCCTCAGAGTTCAAATATCTTGTCTTCTACATCCATGGTTCACATCTGTGGTCCTCACTCCCTGTGTCTGGGTGCTCAGACTGTGCTCTGTTCCCTATGAGAGACAGTAAATGTAATTATCAGACTTCTTGAACCTCAGTACATAGTTGACAACCCTCTTCAAGCCCTTATGTAGTTCATTAGAAAACATGAAATTTACTCAGGAATTCTAAAATGCAGGAAGTTGAGTCTTACATATTATACTAAATAAGATATGCCTGGTTTTAGTGGTTGGCTTTTCATGTTTTGTTCAAAAACGCTTGTGTCCTTTCCAATACTAACTTAAAAGTATGTAAAATTGCCTTACTAGCAGAACAGCAAAAACTATTGCTAAAACTAGCTATCATGGAGGAGATCCTTATAGATCATGCTAGTGGAATATAGATGCAACATTTCCTTCAGGTTCTTGAAATTGAAATGTTTACTCGCAATTGGTGGAGCTATCAACCTTTGGTAAGATTTTGGTTGGTCTAAAAGGCTGAGCTTTATTTTATGCTATAAATTGCAAGTTTCCTGGGATACCAATCTTAGCTTTTGTGTTATTAATCTACATTCTATAAACTTTATTTACTATGCCAACAAGTTTTTCAATCTTAACTTTTATTTTTCTTATGTAGTTCCCAATTATTTTGAGAAATGTATATTTAAGGATATACAGAATCTATATATATATGGTTCTATAGTCAGGGAGCTGCATTTGTTAGATGTTTGTTAAAATCTGTCATTTTACTTAGTGAGGTCTGAGGATTCTGTAATTTTCCTGCACAGCGAACATAGAGGTTGAGCAAGAAACTGTCTGAAAACTTGATATGCAAGTGGATGAAACTTGAGTCGCTCCAAAAAGTGGCCTCCAAAAATTTCCCCAAGTTGTCTGGCAGGAACACTGTAATGAAAATCATCAGATTTGGCATTTGTGACATCTTACCTTTGTGGGATACCAAGGAGAGCCACTGAAATACAATTTTTCCAAAGTAAATAACATATCTACTGAAAAGATTTTTAGAAGAAAATTTCCTTTCATCTTTATTTTGAAACTCATTATTTTCCAGGATATGATGTTTCCTGACAAGTAGCTGAGATGCTGTGATAATATGACAACAGTAGTCCAATGTTCTGGCAAGCTAGCAAAAGCAAAGATGCAAAGATGTCAAAAATTAAGCCCAATTGTAAAGTGAATTTCCAAATTTTTGTTCTACAATATAGACACAAAGTTTTATCAGAAAGAAGAAGGCCCATGTTGTTAAGATATAGACTAAAGAGACCAGAGTTCTCTCACAAACCAACTTATGTGTTTAAAAACTTATCTACTAACATTTAAAAAACTGTATCTTCAGCTATTTAGAGGAACAGGACTTGTTTCACTTGAGTGTACATGTCAGGTAATCAGTAAGAACAAAACTAAATATTGGAGTTTGGACCGTCTGTGAAGTGACCACATGGAGGACCTGCTAGAGCCATTTACCATGTGAGATTCTGATGTTGAATCCTACGGAACTGCAATTCTTGGTGTGAGTTCTGGCCTGAATGGGGTCAGAACTGGTCTTTATTAAACTATAAATTTACACATTTAGAGAAGATGTTATGTTGCATGAAAGGGACTGTGTGGTGGGTCTGACATTTTATAATATATGGCAGACCTCAGCATGCTCTGCAGCTAAATATAGGGGGACAACCACCTAATTTCGAGATTCAGAAATTGCATTCAGATTCAGCTAGACAGAAAAATTTTCAGATTTGCCCATATTTAGTATAGATATTTCTGTGTAATTTTATGTCCCTCGGCCTTCATCAGTTTTTCTACCTATGTACATCACAGAATCGTCTAGGTTGGAAAAGACCTTGAAGACCATCTAGTCCAACCATTAACCTAACATTGACAGTTCCCAACTACACCATATCCCTCAGCGCCATGACGACTCTACTCTTAAACACCTCCAGGGATGGGGCTCCATCACCTCCCCGGGCAGCCCATTCCGACGCCTAACAACCCGTTCTGGAAAGAAATGCTTCCTAATATCTAGTCTAAACTTTCCCTGGTGCAACTTGAGGCCATTCCCTCTTGTCCTATCGCTTATTACTTGGTTAAAGAGACTCATCCCCAGTTCTCTGCAACCTCCTTTCAGGTAGTTGTAGAGGACGATGAGGTCTCCCCTCAGCCTCCTCTTCTCCAGACTAAACAACCCCAGTTCCCTCAGCCGCTCCTCGTACGACATGTGCTCCAGACCCTTCACCAGCGTCGTTGCCCTTCTCTGGACACGCTCGAGTAATTCAATGTCCTTTTTGTAGTGAGGGGCCCAAAACTGAACACAGGAATCGAGGTGCGGCCTCACCAGTGCTGAGTACAGGGGTAAGAGCCCTTCCCTGTCCCTGATGGCCACGCTATTTCTGATACAAGCCAGGATGCCATTGGCCTTCTTGGCCACCTGGGCACACTGCTGGCTCATGTTCAGCCGGCTGTCGATCAACACCCCCAGGTCCCTCTCTGACTGGCAGCTCTCCAGCCACTCCTCCCCAAGCCTGTAGCGCTGCTGGGGGTTGTTGTGGCCCAAGTGAAGCACCCGGCATTTGGCCTTATTGAAATTCCTACAGTTGGCCTTAGCCCATCGCTCCAGCCTGTCCAGGTCTCTCTGCAGAGCCTCCCTACCCTTGAGCAGATCAACACTCCCACCCAACTTGGTGTCATCTGCAAACTTACTGAGGGTGCACTCGATCCCCTCGTCTAGATCATCAATAAAGATGTTAAACAGGAGTGGCCCCAAAACCGAGCCCTGGGGGACACCACTTGTGACTGGCCGCCAACTGGATTTAACTCCATTCACCACTACTCTTTGGGCCCAGCCATCCAGCCAGTTTTTTACCCAGAAAAGCGTGCGATCATCCAACCCGCGAGCAGCCAGTTTTGCCAGGAGAATGCTGTGGGAAATGGTGTCAAAGGCATTACTGAAGTCAAGGTAAACAACATCTACAGCCTTTCCCTCATCCAATAAGCAGGTCGCCCTGTCGTAGAAGAAGATCAGGTTTGTCAAGCAGGACCTGCCTTTCATAAACCCAGACTGGGCCTGATCATCTGGTTGTCCATATGCCTCACCTAAAGACTTTTCTGTTTGAAAGCAAGCCAGAACAAATAGTTGCAAGGGTATCTCTGTGACAACTGCACACAAAGTCCACAAATTAAAGATCTTTTTAAGAAGAAAAGTAACCTGAACATGAGTTTCTCTGCAGAAGGATTTTTTATTACTCTTAATGTCCAAAGGCAGTAGTTCACATTATGAACTAATGGCCTGTGAAATGTCATTTAAAAATAAAAGATGTGTTTGAGTCAGAGGAATAACAACATCTTTGACTATCCTATTTTTTTTCCTAATGTTTTGAAAGTAATTTGATTTTTTCTTCTATTTTTTTTAAAAAGATAGTTGATCTCAGGCTAAAAAAGGACAGATTTAATTACAGACCATAGCTTTTTTTGTCTCAATTTGCACAATTTTGACAACAGTGCTTTAAATGCAGGGACACTAGCACAGCTTAATTGAAATTCTGATGATGTTTTTTTGCACTAATTGATACCCATGTTGGCAGACTGAGCTCAGCGACCCAGGAATGAATGGACAGGAAGAATGAGACTATCAGCTTAGCCTTGCAGGTGGTCTTTCCCGATCAAGATTAAAGAACATTGGCAGAGCACTGCAGGAGAGCCAGCACTGCTGATACCCTATGCTATTCTCATTTTGTATTTAAGCACAGGATTTCAGTGTTCAGGCTGAGATTTTCAGTCTGACTCCATTTGCAGTAATAATAATAATAATAATAATACCTAAAAAAGACTGAGAAATGACTTGATTACACTGTGTAAGGAGGTTGGCAAGGAGAAAATACCAGGTACAAAAGAGGCCTTTAAGCTCGCAGAAAAAACGATAGGTGAGAACTAATGATTTGGCTTGGGTTTAGCATGAACTCATATTAGTATGAGATACAGATTAATAATGGGGTAGAACTAGAGTGTTAATAAGTTCTGAGACAAACTTCCAAGGATATATTAGATTCTGCATCCTTCGAAGTCCTCAGATAGCTGTCTAACACAGGGTCTCGGGCTCAACACAAATAAAACTGATAGGATATACCATGGTCTATAATATACAGGAGATCAGACTAGTCAGTTCTGTTCCTTAAAGGCTATTAATGCTGTTAATACTTACTTCTTATGTAGTGTTTTCATCAAAGAATTTTAGAAAGCAGATCAATTGCAGTGTTCCCATTGTACAGATATGGGGACTGTATCTCAGGGAGGTTAAATCACTTGTCATAAGACATTTAAGAAACCAATGGCAGAAAGAGTAATTCACAGCCTGTTTGTCAAATTCTGTCTTATCAACTGGACACAATGATCAGTGGAAAAAAGCTCACAGATACAGTTAATTTCATTTCATATTTAAAAACAAAGGAAAGGAATAATATTTGGCAATTGAAAACAAAAAAATAACAGAACAATAGATTAGACTAGCATAATGATCTCTCCTCCCACTGTCTCTAGGATGCACATAGGACCCTCTTAAGGGTAAATTAGTAGGTGAAGAAATATAGTCCAACTCTTATTTCAGTAACTTCAGAAGCCTCCCTATAGAAAGCCATTTTTGAAGGCAATCTTACCCCATTTGGAAAATGTTTGCATAAGGAACTTCTATTTATTTTTTTAAATTAAAGAACATAACAGTAAGTGGCCTAGGGTTAGGGCAGCAACTGCAGCAGTTTACCTTGATAGGAAGAGGCTTTGTTGGAACTGCGGGGCTGAAAAAGCTGACAGGGCACTTAATCTGGCTTCGTGATAATTGAAAATGAGATGGCCTATTGGCCTGGGATGTGCATTTGGTTTTTATGGAACTGCACCAAATCAGATCTTAAGGTGGAACCTATAAATGGCTTTTGTACATCTGTGCCAGACTATTTTTTGCTGTTTTTAATTTCATAAGGTAGAGCAAGTACTAGTATAAATCCCCATCCTGAAACGTGGTAAATTTCTACTGATGACAGACAATACAAGAACATATGTAAACAGAGGGGGACAAGAGAATAAAAAAATATAGAAGCATTTTGAAATGTTGCAATATTGTTCTTTATATTAAGTTAAATATCTTTATTGCACAGTGTAGACAACTGCCAAGATTTTGTGTGTGAGAGGCTGTGCCAATATTTAAATTCAGATGCTCCAAAATCCTGGGAGGAGAAGGAAAAAAGACGTTTTAAATTAATAGATAGTACAGCCTGTCCTCCATAACATAGTGAAATGTTCTCTGGTAACTAAATGTGATCAGCTAGCAGTTCTGAATGCACTATCACATTTATCACTGATGTTTATTAATATTATATTTCTAGGGCAATAAATCCAGGTTATTGTTAAAATGATATTGTTCGCATGAACTAAGGTTCATTGACCTAGAATTAGGTTTAAGAATAAGCTCTTTTCCTAAGACTGAGTGTCTTGCACACATGTAGGCTGATGTACATTTTCACAAAGGTGCATTGGTATAAATTTGAATTTAAATCTCTCTACTGTACCTGCTGATCATAGATAGCTGTGCTCTTTTTAAACACAATTAAATCCCATTGTTATCAATTGTCTGCAGCTTGAAGAGCTCACAGTAAGGCAGAGCACTTTCAGAGCTGAGCAGATACTACTTATGCTTAGTTTGCTTTTTCTGGTAGGTTGGGAATGGTCACAGTGCAGTCTTTGGTTTGTTTCTGGGTCTGCATATGTCAGCAGAAGGGTGAGCTTGAGACACCATTAGAAGTGTCACTGGCAGGAGAAGAAGAAACTGGGATCAGGCTTTGAACAGCTGGAGTCCTCCCCATAGGATCTAAGGGAGGCAGAGTGAAATGAGAGCTTGTAGTTCTCCTACAGCCTTGTTTGAAGAGACAGGTCATTCATCTGAAGGGCTGGTCAGATGGGCATTTGCCCATGATATAAAGCAGGGGATTCGAGAAAGAAGGAAGTTCTAGAGGAATATAGTCAGGATTTAGGAAGTTTCTTGAGTGTTCATATTCTGTAGTTATGCTGCAGATAAGCTTATGATGTTGGGTAATAGCAATGTGATTAAGTCACGTGAATGTTTGATTACAATTAGAATGGATTCATTCTACTATTCATCTTTAAAAAATGCTGCTCCCTTTCTTTCTCGTGGGTGGGTGCTGTTTTTATTTAAATTTAGAAGGTGCAAGAACATGCAAATGCAGCAGCACAATCTTATCATCATTTTGATTCAAAAGTCAATGGCCCTCTGAGAAACATGCAGTATCTCATACATCAACAGGATGGTGAACAGGAATATAAAACATGTTGGTGGGACATTACACATGCTGAGCCTGATTCTCCTCTCATGGACGCTGTTAAAACACAGGAGTAACAGCGCTGAAATCAACACTGTTATACTGGTGTATGTGAAGGAAGAGTCAGGCTTTCTATGTGTCAAATTCTTTGATCATCTCAGTCTGAAAAGGAGAGCCATCTAAAACGCTTTGGAAGATACATTCACTGAAAATACTCAGCTGAACCAGCACTTCAAAAATGATATTTTCTGGTGTTCTTTGAAGCACTTAGTCAGCTAAATCATTTGAAATACATTATTACAGAGGCAGTCAGTGTCACTGCCACAGCCAACGTTCTTTTAGAACATCCATTACAAACCTTGTTTTGAGTATTTTCCGTGGTAACTCAACCATTTTGATTTGCTTTGGACCAAGGCACAACAAGTTTGCAGCCTTTGTAAATTCCTACTAAAAATACATGAAAGTCTGTTTAGCTGTGTGTGTTTGTTTCTTTCTTAAATTTAAAAAATCAGATCAATTTTTTTTGATCTTCTAGTTGAATATGTATGTAATTACATGAAAAATATCTTATTTTGAATGTTGAGACACAGGTTAAAATAACTAGCACTATAATCCTACAATCAAAAAAACCCCAATCTGTGAAATAAATATATATTTTCATCTTATATTTTCCCCACCTAGAAATCTCACAGCAACATTTTATCTACAGGTCAGCCCCAATATTCTATTGTCAGTTTTGACTTTCAAGACAAACAGCTAAAACTTGGTTTGTGCCTTAATTCTGCAAGTGCAGTCTTTCCTATAGTCTTCTGAAGACACAGTGAAATTCAACCATTCCCTTTTTACAGATGATGAAATTGAGAGGGAAAGTTTTGTAAATTTTATGAGACCTGGTCATGAAAAGCTTCTTGTTCTACAGAAGAGGAAACAAATCCCCTAATGATTATGACAAGAACTAAGCAAAGCCCATAGTTTGCATGAAGGATGGAAGACTTTTACATATACCAGTTTTTCAATGGGGCTTTATTGAGAAAGCTACAATTTTCTTAGGAGACATAACTTCTTATTGTACTAAGTGCACAGAGGCGTCAAGAAAAGAGGTATTTATGATACCAGTGAAGAAAATTGTAGTTGCTTCTCATATTTTAAGTGGAGTAAAAAGATTCATGTACATCTCATAGTAAGTTTGGCATTTTCTCTGTGTTCTCTAATTTATTTTATGATCTTTTTTTAAACCAAGAAAAAAGTCTATAAAAAGCCCTTGACTATGAAAGAGACTGAAAAACTTCTCTCCACATGGTAGTCTTGTACTTTGGCTCACTGTTTTTTTCTGCGTGCATTTTCATTTTGAATCATGCTTTTGACATGTTTGTGATGTCTGTTGTTTACATGCTAAAAAAGGTCCTGGTGTTGCAACATGCTTTTCTCGTTCACCAGCAAACTTCCTCTCAGACTTGCATGGTAACACCTAGAATTACTCACTCATGAGAAACATTGCCCAGGCTGGTGAGCAGAAGAATATTGATCTGAGGACATCCACATATTCCTAGCTGGTGTTACGGCATAATAATATGTTGGTTAAGCCTTCTCTTCAACAGCTGTAGCCTTGTCTGGGGTCATGGTGATGACCTGGCCCCTGAGTACTAGACGGAGAACCAAAACCAAATTGGTGTTAGAGGAATCCCCTTGCCTTGAGTGCTGTTCAGCATAGATGTTGGAGTACTTAACTGTGGCATGGTTTTTGGTATTTTTCTTGGTATGCATATTATGATTGCTTGATATTTTGTATTAGGTATACTTCATATTAAGAAAAATGTTTCAGCTTGCTAAAGTTTTTCTAGACTTTAAGTACGTGGCTTGACAGCTTCCCTAATGGGTATTTGCTTCAACAGATTTCTTTCCTTTTATTCTCTTTCTCTTGAAGTTACTTTCAAAAAAGTTGTGGTGATTTTCAGTAACCAGGTTTGAAAAGCAGCAGCAATACCCTTTTAACCCTGTACAAGAAAACAAAGGAAATTTCTGGTACTTTTCTCTTTGAAGAGCTGAAGAGTCCCTCTGCTTTGGAACAAGGCATTTAGCAGAAAGGAGCTTTCTGTGCTCTGTTTTGTGTCTGTGCCTCTTGCCAGCCCTGTGTTTGGCCAGTTCATGTGCCTTTGGGAAACTGGTTTGCATGCTCACACATAGGTGGTAGAGAAAGCTTGGATTTCACCAGCAACATTGCTAACGAGGAGGCTGAGGCTCCTGTTGCAGGGTTTGCTCCCAGTTACAGCTGTGGCCACAGTGGGCTGTGCTGGGACCAGGGATGGTGGCTCAAAGGATTTGTTCCCATGTGCTCTCAGGGAGTTCTTGTGGAGTACAGGCAGCCTGGAGAAGGAAGCTGGGGCTGGGATGGAGACATTTTGCATAAGGTCTCTGGAGTGGAGTGTGGGACTGGTGTCTTAGAGCACCGGACTGAGTGCCTCCATCTGCACCAGTAGAAGAGCTGGAGCTTCTGAGACTGGCCAGGCAAATGCATAAGAGTGAGGTGAAGAAGGCCTCTTGGCTTTGGATGGAAAGTCTTGTAGTTTTAATAAAATGTTATTTTAATGAAGCTTGTTTATAGGGAACATTGGGAGCATTGATAAAAATTCTTGCACTTTGTGACAAACAGCGTGAAGGAAATCATGCTGAGTGTCAGTACTCTGCTCTTGGTCAGAGGCTTCAACACACTGAACGTCTTGTAAATGACTCAAAAGCATTATCCTGTGCATATCTATGCAAGTAAAAAAGCACTTGAGAAAGAACCATAATGTGGCCTGTAAAGTCTCAAGCAAAATATATCTACCTTCAGAATTGTTTGTTTGACTAATACTCCTGAACCTAATGCTTTTGGTCTTGATTTATTTTTTTTAAACTTTGTTTTCATTTTGCAGCTCTGCACATCAGCAGCAGTATTTAGTTATTTGTCTCCTCTGACTCATTTTAGGATCACCTTATAAGATGAAAAATAGATGTGTATTACCTTTTACCATGTCAGGATTTGGACACCTTCATATCAATTGTTAGTATACTGTTATACTGTCTGACTGTTAACAAAGGTTTGCTTAATATTTACAGCAAGAACTCTGCAGAAATTTGTTGCTGAATTTTTAGATTCATCTATCAGGAAACTAAGTCATGGTGTTACTGTAAAAATGTTTAGCAAGATGAAAAAAGTGTTGGCTTACAATGGGACAAAATCCTTATCTTAGTATCATCATCCCAACAAAATCCACACAGCTGAATTTTTTTTTTTCCCAAACAGTTTTAAATTTATCCTGAAGTGGTTTCCGAGAACACAGCTTGTCTTGTTTGGAAACTATAATTAGAAAAGATCATTCCCATTCTGCTATTGATATTTCCCTTACATAAGATTCATTCAATAGGTAAAGAGCACTGGAATCAGTCCTTCTGGTGTTCTGCTTCTTTCTACTTACATTTCTCTGAAACTGTTGTCTGATTAGCTGGTAAATAAGTAAATAAGTATTAAGTGGTGGGAGCCAAACTTTTGCTACTTAAAGCAGTGTGGATCCAGTGTACTCTAACCCAGGGTGATTACTTTAGGGTCAGACCAATTTAAGACAGGAAAAATAAAATGGTAGCTAAGTATGAGTATTTTGTTTGTGAGTTGTGTGTCTATTCAATATTTGTGCATGTGTATATATATATATATATATATAAGCACTTTTCGGTAAAATAGTGATTTATCTTTTACTAACTAATACTATGAGTCCGAAGTATTTCTTTGATTGTGACCTTTAATATATTTCTTTTCAATTTGCTGTTTAGCAGCTGACTTTAACATATTTCAAATAGAGCTATTTAATATAGCCCATTATAATTTTCCAACCTCATCATAATCTATTTTTCTAGCAGGGTCACCTTTAACATATGATGAGATGAATGTATTTTATTAACATCTATTCTTTTATAAGGATCTCTGACTGAAAGCTGCATTTTTTCTTAATCCATATGATTTAAAAAAAGACTCATACACAACTTTGAAAAATTAAAAAATGGGTTACTCTAGGACAAAAGTATACTCTCTTCTGCCAGTCGTCCTCTGTCTTGAATAATATTTTGTAATCTTCTACTGACAACTGACTCTAAAAGATTTCTAATCTGTCCTTAGACATGGCATATAGCTGCAGTTTGATATAATATCTGTTTCTGCTCTAAAAAGCATTTAAAATACTTTTTACATAATTTAAATGTACTGTGTAGTTTCTTCATTTGGGGAGAAAAAAAAGTAAGGCAATTCAGAGTTCCACTGCTGGGGGCTGTCAGTTAATCTTCTTCCATTGTTTTATTTACACAGATTTATGAAATCCCAACAGAATTATATTTGTTTGTGTGTAGTACTGCTACTTTGATGAGGAGGAAGTAGTGGCTCTGCCCCCCATACACAAATTCATCAAAATGTTTATTCAATTTCAGGCTCATTTGTTTAATCTTTTAGACAATAGGACTATAGAAAGCTGATCAACAGGACTTTTGTTTTGACCAAACTCTAAAAATATAGATTTTTTTTTTTATCTGGAAGAAGGTTTATTTCTGGTCTGCTCTGACAGAAGGGTGATAGGTTTCTATCTCTTAGTCTAATTAATACCTTTAATCTTTTTTAATGGTTAAACAGTCTCCCTTTGGTTGCAAGGCAGAGAGGAGATAAAGGCACATAAGGCTGGAGGTTAATCCCTGTATTTTATTTCTTAATTTCTGCTATAGGGATTCCCTTTCCATCATTTCTGTTTACTTTTAAGTGCTCTTCAGATGCTGGGAGAAAGAGACAACAAAAAGTTTGATTAGGGCTCTCACTCAAGATTAGGCAGACATTAAACTTTTTGGAATTTAATAAGAAATAATTGTTAGTTGAACAAATGGGCTAATCTGGTTCTATGTCCATTTTTTATTATAATGTCTGAGAAGGAAACAGAAAATAATAGTTTTATGTGGATGGTTTTGTTCAGATAGTGCTCTCTGACTTACATTATTTCAGAAGAGATTGTATGTGAAATGCAGTAACACAAAAAATTACAGAAAAAAACTATTAGGTGGCTGGATTAGGAGAATACTGCATGCATTTTCATGTGTTTCTACCAGTGTCTTAGGTCACTTCTTCATGGACAAAATCTTATGCCAATGTTATGTTAACTTAAGTATGAAATTAAAAAGGCACAGAACATTAATGGCATTTTATTTAATATGCTCTCACCTTAGAAGTATGAGGTGAGACTTTCATTTAAGTAAATTCTGAGGTGATTTAAAGGACATTCTGAGAAAAAATAACATCAAGTAAGTAGAATCATGGGAATTTCTACCACTGATAGTGGTGTGGGTCAGGTTTTAGCCTTGTTGTTCCTGGGAAAAAAAAAAAAAAACAAACCAGCCAGGATATTTTGTCTGGATGGCCTCAAAAGGATTTTGGAGAGGGGTACATTGTACTTTACAGGTTGTAAATACAGTCACAGAAATAGTTTGGTGATAAAAATCACCTTTTCCTGACTTTTCCATTTAGAATTTTAATGTGTTTAAGTGAACTGTAGATGTGGGAGTATCCTGCAAATAAGATTAGAAGCTCTGATGTAAACCTTCCAAAGAGATTATAAGATTTAGGATCTGGGCTCAGACATGTATGTGACCTTAAAAGAGACTTTTAAAAGAATTGGATTTGTTGTTTTATTTTCCTTTGTATACACAGAAATGTTGTCTTCTTCATTAAGTGAAGCTTGTATGCTAGAGAAACTTGAGTAAATGGCTTTCCATTTGCCATTGAACTGCTATGGACTGTATTCTGAAGAGGAATTCTTTAAGCAAAACACAAATCCAAAGACCTCCAGCTAGAGATATAAAAGTTAGACAAGAGTAGATAGCACCTGTAATTTTTATATGAGTTTTTTTTCTACTTTGGAAAGTTACAACAGCTTTATAAAGAGTCATGCTTCTTTGAGGGCAACATACTTGTTCAGTGCCAGCTTACAACAAAAGTAGTAAATGCCAATATTGCCACAGTCTCTGCAATATTAGTTTTCTGCACCGCGGGGTGCAGGCTAGCTCAGCCATGCTCTCTCCTGCTGGGGCTCATGTATTCCCCATACACCCAGCAGCCATACGTCATGCAGCCATGGGGCTTGCAGCAGGCAATCTTCCTTCCATTCACCTCCTCCCCTTCTCCCTCCAGCAAAGCACCTTTTGGTGCTATGACGATTTCTGGTGGCGATACTTTCAGAGGCTGAATGGTCAGCAGATTAATGGAGGTGCCTGCGAAAGAGGGAATTTTGGGTTCTCCTTGTGAATTGCTACATGCTTCATAGATGAAATAGGAAAACATGTACAATAGTATTGGTGGTGCATAGGCAAAACAAGGTTTAAAAAGAAAGGTGGTGTCTTTTGGTTGACATTTTGGGAAAAAATATGCAAGTTCTGAGGCACACAAGTCCTTCATGCCACATTTATGAAATATCGCTGAATGGTTTATATTATGGAGATTAATAAACTATACACTTGATTTAAAGGTTAGAATTTTAACTGAATATCCCATAATGTATGAGGTACTTCTACAAGGAGTAAATAAAGTTGCTCTACTTTGGGCCCCTCGGCTGCTTAAAATTTAAGCACATGCATAATTGTTTTCCTGAAACAGATGTAAAGTGTTCAAATCTGGCACGAACAAACCCTCAATTGTCAATTATTCTTGTTCATATGTTTCACCATGACTTAGAAATCTGAAAGAATTACAATTAGTGGTGCCAGAATTCTACACTTCTTTTTTTGTTTGTTGATAGGATTACTGCTAGATGGAGGAAAACAGTAGAGTGATTGAAAATGTTCAGGTTTTTTTGTTTCATACTATTGATTTTCAGCTCTGCTCTAAATTATTCAAGTTGAACAGCAGTTAAGCCAATGGATAATATTTTAAAATACAACTAGGAGAATGGGTTTTCATTCCCCTCTCCTCCACTTTTTGGAAGAAGTATCATTTTAGCACAAAAAAAGCAACAGGTCCAAACAGGCCAAGGGTCTCTAGTGTGAGGTGAGACCATGTACTTCTGGATTAGCCCAGATTTATGGACCGAGGAATTCTTGAGTTACTGATTTAAAACAAATCACATAGTAGATGTGCTAATGACACAAACACTGGGAGCTCTGGGACTACTGAGTCTGAAAGGATCCTGGCCTGAAAGGGACCTCAGGGAAAGGTTTTCCCAACAGGCACCTCTGTGGCCTGCAGAAATCAGGAGAATGAGGTTTGGAAGCATGTTTGGGTCTCGGATAGCTGTGTAGATGTTGCTTGCTGAAGTGCGAACCTTCATAAGGTCTGAAATGCTATTAAAATGAAATTGGTTTGGGGGGATTTCTAATGTGCTCTTCTTTGTAAAATTCCACGATGTAGTTTGTGATGAAAGAGGTAAAAAAACCTGAGTCGAGAAATTTGTTAATTTGTAAGGCATTATTGTATTTTCCCCTGTGCTCGATCCACTTCCATTTGTTGCTATGTCTTATACCTCAGCAATATAATCTCTATAGCAGGGAATGTTGGAATGAGGCACCTACAAGAAACACCTAATTTATTATTGGGGCAGCTAGGTACTATAGTAATACAAATAATTAGCATTAAGTGGCCTTTAATGAGGGATTTAAAAGGGAAGAGCATATTGACTTCATAGAATAGTTCATTAGACATGAATGTATGTTAAAAAGTCCATTTTAATTTAGTGCTTCATAAATAAGAGTGTCTTATCATAGAGGAAAGAGGCAATGACTTTTCTTATACTAGCCTCACCTCATTATCAGGAGGATATTGGCAAATATAGAGAGCAGATGAAGAGTCATGCAGTATTTCTAACCCAACCATGTCCTCAGAATTGCCCTCCCAGATATTTTTCTAAGAATGGTTTGTCGATATTTGAAATATGTACCCGGTCTCTACCTCTCTAGGCAGAATCATGCTTGGGAGCTCTTGATTTCTGCAACCAACCCTTTGAAGGAAAGATTTCTCATTTTTACCTCCACAATCTTTATAGAAATAAATTAGAAATTGAAAAGGAGACTGGAGAAATAGTCTCAGTTATGGTGATAGGCTGGAAGACCTAGAAATGTATAATTTAACTACAAGATGACACTGGTCTACAATATTCAGAGGGTCAGACCTTCACAAGAAATTATTTAGTGCACTAGAATTAGGTGTAATGGCCTAAAATATGGTCTGAATATATGTAAAACTTCCTGACTGGTAAGTCTATTAGTCTTTGGAATAGTCACAAGAGAAGTGGTAGAAGCCGATGACTTGATAATTAAATATTACACTGGAAAATTTGTTATACAGAATGATTCTGTCTCGGTTTGGGAATATACCAGGCTACCCAATAAGACTTCTGAATCTGTAGAATATCCATTCACAAGACAATTTTCTTTTACAATAAAGGAAATATCTTTTCTCCAGGCAGCTTTGGAACAATTGCTGACTCTCTTTTGGTGATACTCTTGGGATCAAAGGCATCTCATATGTTACCACAACATTAACATTAGTACTTGTTAGTCTTTGTAAGTTAACTGTCAATTGTACAAAAAGACCTGATAAATATCACCTACCATCACTTTATTACGGCAATGAATTCACAGCCAATTCTGATCTAAATTAGTAAGCTAAAAATTAAACTTGTTAATAAGATATGAGGAAAAGACCACTATAGAAAATTTTTTCATTGACTGAAACAAACATGAAGTATCTTGGTGAAAGGAAGGCAGCTAGAGCAAAATTTCAATTCATAAATATACATCCACTATTTTGGTATCTTCTTTATCTACAGGGTATTTTAAAAATGAATTAGATACTGAAGCAATTAAGCATAATGTAGTATTTTCTGAACTACTCATCCAGTAATCCCAGTCTTAAACAGATAATTGTCAATAACACAATAAACATTTATAGTCTGTGTATGCCCCTTATGAGAAGTGCTTTCCTGTTGCTATGTTGGCTTTCCAGGGAAAGTGCGCTTTGCCCAAATCCTATTGTATAAATTGTCCTTTACTACAGATGCTTTATGCATAAAAATAAACAACCAAATTTTATCCAGAAGGCCCTTTTGAGTTCTGGAGAAGCACCATTTTTATATTTTACTCATATAAACTAATTTCTGTTTTCCCCATAGCTCAGATTCTGCTTGAAAGCTAGAAACATTGTGATCCTGCTTCATTTTTTGGAAGTATTTATTCTGAAAAATAACATACTGTAAGATAGCTCTGAGTGACACTGCTGTACTCCCTCTGAGTCAAATTCTCTCAGATGAATCTGATTGTCAATTTTGTTATTGTGAAAGACTCAAGTTTTTTACTTCATCTACTTGTTTGTTATGGAATGTGAACAACAATGTACATGGATAAATTTTTATTAAAGGAAGAATTTAAAGTAGAGACGGTTTGATAAATGTAGAAAACGTGTTTTTTTAGGAATATGACCTCAGGGATTTTCTGGTTTTTCTTTCAGCTTATAGCACCAATAATATTTTAGAAAAGAAAAGATCTTTTCTCAAAGTCACCAGGCCACACCATAATTTTTCACTATTGTTTTCATCTTGTCTTCCTTTCCAAAGAAAACTTCTTTCATTATAGTATCCAACGGTGTGTGTAAGGAAGGTCACAAGGCCAGCTGTAGTTATGAACCATAACAGAGACAGAAGCAACTATGTTTGGTCAATACCAGAAGTTTTTGTCATCCATCTGTCCTTCCACCTCCTATACAAACCATTTCTCCAATATACATATTGTTCAAAATGTCTCACACAGAGAGATTCTTTTTCTCAAAAAGCTAATCCTTTACATCTTCAGAACAACAGCATAATCTCTTAAATACTAAGTGTGTATTTATCCAATGTTCTGAATGCAAAATTCCTCCAGTATCTAAATTCTGAATGAATGTAGAGATCTTACAACCACGAACAACTCATTAGTAATACTAAACAGACTTTCTGCCCCTAAATTCTTTCTTGCTCACCTTATCCCACATACACCCTACACAAAGTGCTGCCACTGCCATGAAGGCCAAGGTGCTGAAGGTTTGACTGCTTCTGAAGGTCAAGAAAATACCTTGACTTAATTCACAGACATCTAGAAACTGTCAGTATGAGCATTTCAGATCTGAACAGACATGCCAGCAGAATAGACAGAATGGGCTCCTCTTACACGACCATAGCCTGAACAGCTCTGGGCATCACAGACCACTCGTTACATGGTGCAGATGACATGGACAGAATGGTTCAACCCAGAATGGAGGTGTGACATTTCTGAGTGGCTGTCAGAACACTGCTGAGAGGTAACTGCAATAATCCATGTGTGAGACACTAAAGCACGGCCATGTACAATAAAGTCTACACTTAAAGGAAAAAAATGGCCATTATAATTGTCTAAGTATAATTCACACAGTGAAGCTTATCAGAAGGCATTTGTGTGTCATTGATGAGACTACCTTTGCAAAATGTATATATTTACTTTGTAAATTAACCAGAGAATGTGTAATTTATTTCTTTTGCTACTTCTTCATTAAGCCATAATGTTGAACTGAATTATATTTGCTATAAAGCTTGTTCAGTAATTCATTTCCAAATGTAAGGAATGCATCTCTGTTTCATGCTTTAAATGGATTAAGCCTGTTACTAAAACTATAGTTGATAAGAAATGCTGTCTAAAAGTTTTAATTTAAAATGGAACTAAATGTGCTGTAACTTTAAAAGGTTTGTTACCTTTTTTTAAAAAAAGTGTTTCTTTAAAATTGATAAGCTCCTTTACTCAGAGCTTTTGTAAATATACAAAACCGGAGAAAGGTGAAGGCTCTGGCTTTATTTACATGTCACTAGAGTAGAAAGACGAGCTCTAATGCACCATCAGTCCAGCCACAAAGTGTTCTCATTAGCTTTACCAGGGAGCCAGACCTCTTCTCATGTTGGAGGGAAATCACATCAGAAGGCCTCAGCTTCTCCCTCATACTGGAGAGGATCAGAGGCGGAGGTTTTCCCTAACAGCTGACAGCTCTACATGTTTGTGCCTGTCAAACATCCATCTGGAACACCCTCTTATGGCTGGGTGAATGTGTCAGCTTCATGAGGTGGTGGGCCTCCTGAGGCACCCCAAAATAAAAGGAGACACTGTAATATGTTCCCTCTCTTAGCAAGCACACATGCTGCCCCAGCAGGGTGAGAGCTGCTGCTTGCTGCTCTGGCTACAGGAGATCCTACTTGGGTAAATATACTCAATCAGTAGAGCCAATTTCCCAGACTTGTTGTTGGTGAAGCAGCCATGGTGAATGTGAGACATTATGATTTTCTTATTAAATATTAGATGAGGAAGGTAGTGAATGTCTGAGCTTTGTGTGTAGGGTGGAAACTGGAAACTGAAACTGGGGGGTGACTGGGACAGGGCAAACTCCAGCTGCCTCTGCTGGAGCCACATATGCATCCAGAGGAAACCCACTCCTGTGTCCTCTTTTTGAGAAAAACCACAAGGTGACCTCTGTGGTTTTGGGCCATGCTCTTGGGGAAAATTAACAAAACAACCCACCAATAACATCAATGTATTTTGATGAAAACATTAAGATTTTCAGGTTGTGCTGTCTTCAGTATCCGTCTGAGAATCATTGGAGATGTTGCTTAATTCCATCAACAGGACCTCTGAACTGATTATCAGTATGTCTCCACTTTTAGCTAAATAATTTCCAGTTCTGGAACAAGCCAGACTTTTAAAAGTCTAGCATTGTTCAGGAACTACTTTGCAAAAATAAAGCAGTTCAAGAGCTCACAATTTTCCACTTTTCCCAGGAGTGTTTATAAAAGCTGCCTTTTCCTCTGAGAAAGTATTCCTGTTCAAAAAACTTCAACCTCATTTTTAATTCCCAGCATTGTTATTGAATTGCCATATGGCCTTGGGCAAGATACTGAACATTTTCTGTATCTTGGTTTATCTATTTAGTAGAGTGCTTACACAGCACAGTGCACACATACTAACACTTCAGAAGAAAGTCAGCCCAGCCAGTGCCATACCTCTGGTCAAGTAAGTACTTTTAGGGAAGAACAGCAGAATTGATGATTATTAGCCTTCTGTTTGAGGAGAAGAAAAGTGAGATGAGCTTTCTGTTTCTCCTCAACCAATATAATACACTCCTCGGGAGTGTATTTTGGAACAAAAGGGAGAGAAACAGAGGAAAATTGAGAGATGGGCCCCATCTAATTGGATACTTAATTCCCTGGCACCTCTTCTTGGCACAAGTTTCCTACCTCTGGGCAGATGACCACTTTCTGGAGCCATCATCTAATGCCTATGACTACACTCCGAAACTGTTACTGAACGCAGATCAAGGGGGATCCTTGGTGAACCAAGAGAGGAGGTTGGAATAACAGAACTCAAAGCTAGGCAGGAAGGTGAGAGACAGTTTTAAGAAAACACAGCTTTGGAGGGAATTCTGAGCAAAGGGAAAGGAAGCAATGTCACCTACTCCTTGAGGAAGCAACTACAGGAGATGGAAGTGCAGGGAAACACAACCACAGATATTGCCTATTGTGTGTTTGGGAGCTGGGGAGAATAAATGAAGGAAAGTGATGACTTTGGGAAAGATCCCTGTGTTGGACCCAGCTCCATTCTGGAAACACAGGGTGCTCGTACCATCCGTCTGCTTACAACAGTATTGGCTACCTGACTACCAGTCTTGCAGTGGTCCGAACCTTCATCAAATCACAGCACGGTGCATAATCAGTTTTGACTTGCAAGAAATGAAAGAAGAAATCTCAATGAGATCTGCAGATCAAATGAGACACATAATTAACTTTGGCCCTGCTTATTCACACTGAACATCCCTACCGTCTCTTCTCTCCATGTTAGGCCAAATTGTAGTATTTGCCACTGTCCTAGGTAAGGCTTGAGGCAATATAGCACAGTATTCAGATTGTACTGTGGAAAAATATCCGACCATATGTTATTACTACACTCTCTTTCCAGTGTCCTTTGGATGGACAGTACAGGGAAAATAACAGTGGTTTGGTTTATAAAGTCCCAGGTGAACGAACTTTTAACAGTATTTGTCAGTCTTCCTAATATCTAATATACACAGCATTGTATATTTTTTACTATTCCCGCTCTTTTTGTAGTATAGGTTGTTGTGTTGTTCTCTCTGTTAAATTGCATGTAGTACCACTTCCTTATACTTGAACGAGCCACTCTAGGTGGTGGCTACTCATATGCATATCAAGCAGCAAGTGCTAACTGGGACAGGCCCACAGTGAGCAACACTGCCTTACTAGGAGGGCTGGGAAGGGGAGGCTCAGAGGAAGAGCTTAGGGGTGATTTCTGACACAAAAGAATGTGTAACCAAAGTTCATCATTTATTTCAAAATTTAAATTCAATATGAAGACACAGTAGCATCTGCTGTACTGCCTGGTTCTACGTGTTGAGGAGCCTTTGATGAAAACATCCACTCTTTGTTGAAACTATAAACAAAAATCTGCCAACCTGTTTTAGACAGGAATGTTATACTGATTATGAATTAATTAAAGAAATTATTTTTATTCTGCTGTGCCATGGGAAAATGATTTCTTTTTCTGGCCACAGACAGATTGCACGTTTTAAATAACTAGGTATGTATTTTGTTTAGTTTAAAGTTTTTAATTTTCTTTAAAGACATACAGTTCTTCAAGGCTGAAAATAAAATGCTTCCTTTCATTTCTGTTTTTTTAGGGGGATTGCATTAGTGAGAAATGTGTTTGAAACCTACTGCTAATTTTAATGTAAGAATACAGGTGTGGATAAAACCCCTGGATAGTTTTCATGCACTTTTACCTCCTTTTTCTTAGTAGTACTATGACAAGAATAAAACCAGTTTTGAAAATACAACTGTGACATACTGCATTTGAGATAAAAAGTAACCGTGTCTAATGATAGGAAGTAATGACTTTATCTTTAATCTGTAACTTAATGTATTTCTCTTTATATACTATTCATTTTAGAACTAGCTGTTTCCAGAATGTATTAAATATTTAATATGACAATGCCCACATGATATTTCTATGTAAAAGATTTAGATCTACTAATCCAAGTCCACATAAAGCTGTTATCCAGAGCTGCAGCTTCCTAATTTATGTACATACATGCACACATATATATACAAACAGGCAACTGTTTTTTATATGGAGAGATAGCTCTCAGTTATGCAAACTAGTAAAATATTCCACACTATTGTTATAAAAAAGGAATTTAATATTCAACTATTCCAGGAAAAAAGGTCTCTAATACAAAAAGCCATGCTTTTATTAGAACTGAACTGAGTCTGCTGAAATTAAATACTAGGGCTGCAAGAAATTAATCTAAGTAGTGGGAAAAAAATTGGAGGTATTTACTCTTTTTTTTTTCCTTCTCCAGCCTTTGGTCAGGTACACTATCATCAAAGACAAAGATTAATAAAAACAGTGTAATCTCACAGAGATTGCCCATAAGCAAGATTTGCAAGAGGATAGCTGTCTCAATCTTGCTTTATTTTAGAAATCTTTCCTGATTTTTAGTTTTAGTTTAGTTTTAGAAGTATTTTGCCAAGAGGACTTAAAACTGCTGTGGACTTTCCAAGAGGGACCACACCTTTGGAGAAATAGATTTATATTTAGAATGTCAAGTGCCTTCAAAATGTGCCAAATTAATCGTAGCCTGCAGCGCCCAACCTCCGTGGTACATTTTTTGTCGTTCTTTATGCCCTGAGCCCTTCTGCCCCCACCAGCCCAGGACGAAGCAGCTTCAGGTGGGGACAACTTGTCGGGAAAAAAGTCAAGTGACAATATGTGTCTGGAGCCCAGCACTTCTTGCTAGTCCAGGCTGTGAAATGGTTGGGGGAACTGTGAGTACAAACACCATCGTGCTCTATTAGGGCTCCTCATGTTCACTAGGGGTGTATTTGAACTTCAAGACCTCAGAGCGCTTTCCAGTTTGTGAGTCTAAATCCTGTGTGCGAATACATTTTAGAGCAAGATCTAGGAATGAGGAGGTCATCTTGATGTCTTCCCCCACATTCTGGTTTCCATGGGGAAAAAACACAGCAAGGACCAGAAGAACCCATGTCATGTTTCTGAGTATTGTCCTGAATATGGACCAGGACCAGGTAATGGATCATACCTGGGAGTTGTGCAGAGGGGCACATATACCCTAGGAAGATGCATCTAAACCTGCTCTTTGATATCTAAGAGGATCAATCTACTATTATGAGCCAGGGCTAACACAACAGTTTCTAGAAAAACTGGCTTTAGGAATAGGCAAGTGAACAGCAAAATGTGTCTGTTGCCAGACACTTGGACAGACAGGTTCATTTTTGCTCCTTCTCCTGCTATCTTACCCTGGTAATGGATCCACCATATCAGTATTTGCATAAAACTTCATAAAACTTTGGTTTAGTTTTGTTTCATTTGTATTAGTTGAAGAGGCAAAAGGTGATTATATAAAGGAAGAGAAAAGCCATTAACAAAAGTGAAATTTAAGGTGGGGTGAGGGTCATGTCAGGAGTGTTGCTCTGTCTACTGTAGAATTGGTTGGCATTTTAGCTCTCATTAATGACTTCTCATAGTGACTTCTCAGCCTCAGACAATAGGGAGAGCACTGCTCTCTCTGCACTTCCGTTTCCTCACAGGTAAAATGAGGGGACTTATATTTTTGAAGCACTGTTTAAAATGTAGTGGTGCAAGGAATAAGCAAGCTATTAGTACTGGAAAGTTGGGTAAAGGTCTCCTATTGTTCATCATCGCTCACTACTCATCTCCTCATTCCTCTTTCATCAAGTAGCACTCATCATTCTCACATGACAGCTGTTTATTTTTCCATCTACATGCATTTAAAAAGTAGTAAATGCTGAAATTAAATGCAGTGTATTAAAAGAACTGATGCATGTTGCATATCTAATGGAGACTCAGTTGCAGCACCTAGCAGAAGAGGAAAGGTGATGAGACAGGCAGAACTGTTATCATTTTAACTGGAGGAGGGTGCTCTGATACTACAGTAATAGCCACAGCAAGGAGGCTGGTTGTGACCTGGTAACAGGTGTGGAGGAGCACTCACTGGAAGTGAATGTAAATGCTGAGCACAATAAATCGCTTTGTCCTATAGAAGACAGAAATGTATACTGTTAGAAGTCCAGTGCTATACAAGCGTTTAACAGTCTAATACTCTATAAATATATGAGACCAGAATTAGTGCTTAGTGAAATGATAGGAAATTCCAAGGAAATCATGAGGTTGTCAAGAGGTAAAGGTGGGATTTGTCTTGGAGATTAAATGAATATATGTGTTTTTAAATGTTATTATTGTTGTCTTATGGGTATGCTTCAGCAAGGAAAGGTAGAAGAGCAGTAGAAGGAAATGAGGTCACAAATTTTCTAAACATTACATGCTATTCCAAATCAGCTAACCAGTGGTCCTCTGGATTATCTAGAGTTTAGTCCCTTAGCAGACTAGTTAAAAGCGCGTGTGTGTGCATGTGTACATGTGTACAGAAATGTTTCTTCTAAGAAAGTTACTAGGCCAATGCTTTCCAATAAAAGTGACAAAATATATTTCGCACTACTTCTTCCATCAAGAATAGACTCCCTTCCTTACATGGGTGATGCTCATCAGTACCCATGTTTGTGTTTATGTTTGATTTACAAGGATTTAAATGTTAACCTCTCTTGTTTAAGACACATAGAATGACCTACCACTTCTAAACTTTACTTGACTCACTCCTTAATGTGCTGAAACGTCCAGTTTCAGAACATTAACAACTGCATTAACAGAATTAAAATATCAGAAATAGAAATGGAAATCCATTCACTTTCTTATGAGAGGGAAAGTAGCGAAGGTGTGTGTCACACAGCATGACAACAAGACTGAGTTCAGAGATGGGTTATTTTATTAATTTTATATTTGTCTCATGCAAAAGGTATTTAAGTGTAATGCGTCAGGTGATATTTTTTTCTCAAGTCAAAGGAAGAACCAGAACAAAGGAAATCCAGGTTACTCTTTGTATAATTAGCAAAAGGGATTTAGTATTGATCTCCAAAAAGGGTATATTTTCAGGTGTCTAAACTCATCATGCCCATAGTGCACACCCACAAAACTGCTTCTCAAAACCCACCTTTGTTTTTAACAATAAATCTGTGCCAAGCAAACTCCATGTTGCCACAGAGAATTAATTACTTAGAGTGCTTGGCCCTAAGATCTGAGTCAGTTTTCTCAGATTTACTCTTACTGTGCTGGATTGTGTTTGAGAGGTGTGAAGGTCAAATGGAGTCTGCATCAAAGGTACAGAAAGCCAGAAATTTTGTAGCTGTGTCCACGTTTCCCACCCCAAAAGACCATCACTGGGAAAGTACTTCAGGAATATCACAGCTATGTACAAGAACTTGCTCTCAGAGAAGTAGAAGAGGGATCCCAACACCACCTTTTCTTCTGTTGGTCCTGATGTTTCATTGTAAGCCTTTTTCTCTCTAGCTTTTCAGCAAAGGAAAAAATGGGATACAATACCTACCTTCAGAAGAGCATGCACTGCTACAGACCCTGCACAGAGAAGAGGAATTACCCATCTGAGTAGAGGTAGGTATCCAAGCTTCCCTCCATATGATGTCTTCTAGTTCTTGCCACCCCAAGTGAGTTCTCGCTGCACTGGTTTCCCCAAGGTGTTTAACTTCCCTCTGCTCTAAATGGGAACAGAAACTCCCACTTTAGGGCTGAAGACTTCAGGGGATCACTGAATGTTTTGAGAATCAAAGCATTTTTTTGCTGAGGATTTTGATGTCTCAGGCTGTTTCAAAAGGCTGTGAGGCCTTGAATCACCCAGACAATTTTGTTACCTAGAATCACTACAAATATCTTTGGTCTGCAAACACATCTGAGGTAAGTGACCCTGTGCATTGGAATAGTCCCACTGAATTCAACAGGTCTGTTGACATGCATTGGGTTAGTGTGTATGTGCTTGCTGACCCAGACCTAAGCAAAGATATTCTACCAAGATTTTCTCTTCTCCTTAAAACAATGTCTGCGTTACAAAATAGCACTCAGATATTTACATTTTGCTTTTGTAAAAGTCCATTGTTGCTTTATTGTTTCTCAGTAACAAATCTTCCTCTGTTATTGTCCACTGCTGGCATGCTTTTTGCTATCTTATTTTTCCCTTGATGTTTACAATTCATTGATATTATATACATTTGTGAAGTAATAAGATTTAAAAAATAACTAGAATTAAATAGCAGTGTTGTTCTGGGATATTACCAGGGTTGTTGACTCAGCAAAAGGCTGGATTACCCAGTGACATTCTAGAATTTGTGTTAGGAGAGCGTTTATGACTATATATAGGTGGGTTTTTTTGGAATATATGAAATATGTTTTCATATGAAATATGAAAACACACAAAGAAGTACATAAATAGAAATTAGAAAAATATGTGAAATAAAGTCTAAACTGTAGACCCTCATCTTGCTATACTGTACCATCTTGCTGAGATTATTATGATTTCATTGTAGAAATGAGAAGAAACAGCTATTTCTCATAACAGTACATTTTTTTGATGCATGGAATACAAGTTGTAAAATAGTTTGCACTAATAGGATCTGGCAGTGTTCTTTGTTTGTCCTAGCAATTAGGAAGAGATATAGTATTTAGCTTGTTTAAAACTATTTTTCCTAAGAATGACTGAATTTGTTGCTCAGTTTTACACTGCAGCATTATTTTATTTTATGCTTTAGGGATGGGCACATGGGCTGGCACAGTCCAAAGACAGGGCTGGCCTCTGGTGACACTACAGATATGAAACTGAATATCCTCAGCTTGCACAGCAGAGTATTTCTAATGTTTATATTTCTGAATCGGTTTATTGAAAACATAAATAAAAGAAAGGTGAGTCTCACCTTCAATTTCTTCAGGATGGATAGGGCAGAGTGCAGACATGTTTAATTTTATGAAGTGAAATAGGAAGCCAGGGGTTTGTGTGTTTGTTTCAGGTGACTGCTTAATTTCTAAAAGCAGTTTTCCTAAGTTGTAATGAAAGAAAAAGTTATTATAATTATCACTGGAGGATTTTTTTTTGTTTGTTTCTCATTATAGAGTATCGATTAGAAGTGTTAAAATTGAAAACATAGAGACTGTTTCAGGATAGGTTTCAATTTCCACATCTTAGGGAATTTTGATTTAGAAAGATTATGTTCATAGAGTATCCTGAGTTAGAAGGGACCCACAAGGATCATGGTACACATTTATTTCCTACCTGTTGAGGGGGGGAATGTGGCGGGGTGTCTTGTGTGTGGTGAATGTTTTGGGAAGAGCTACACTCAAAGACTATTTCTGAACAAGATGAGATTTTTGGCCATTCTTGTCATGCAAGGAGGGGTCCCTGTCCTCACAGCTCAGCTTCTGTGAAACTTTTGTTGCTGGTAAGCATGAACCTCTTGCACCGATTAGCTGTTGTTGCAGAAGGTGCCCATCATTACAGATGACGGTCATGAGAAGAGGGCTCTGAGTAGCAGGGCAAAAACCTCAGTCCTAACCATACACGGCAAAGAGCATGGTTAGTTCTTTCAGTTGACAGGTGCATAAAGTTCTAGATAGAGTTTTTTCATACTAAATAGTTTAATTCATAGATGTTATGAGGTACAACAATCAAAACTAATATTTAAAACACAAAAGCAAATCTTGGTTAGACACTCACAAGTGGATGTTGGGGTTCTATTTCTGTCTTGGTCCGACAAAATCAGAAAGATACTGGGCTGCCAACTAACTTAACAGGGAGACAGGTATCTTTCATCAAGGGAAAGGTTATAAAGGAAGTAAGTTATTAAAATAAATGTCTCACTTCATTTCATTGCCTCTTATTCACGTCAAAGTTCAGGTTTAGCTTATTGTTCAGGTGGAATATGGATGATGTTCTGATGTGGCCAGAGATGTCTGCATTACACAGGGTCACTCTGAGCAGCCCTGGCAGCTTAGTTCTGGTTTCCTCTCTCAATGACTGTTGAAGAACATGACTGAGGGGACCAAGTCTTATCGGACTGTATAGGTGAAGGCTTTGGCAAAGAAGACAGTATGCAAATATAAAATACTTATCTTCTACATTTTTCCCATGATAAAGTTCATCTCAAAGCTGAGAAAAGGGATGTTTGTGGAGAAGCAGGCACTTGTGACCTTGCATGGCGCCTGGTGCTGCAGGGAGATGTAGCTTGAGTGTAGATACAGAGCTCTTGCCTTAGAAACAGAAAAAGCCAACCTGAAAAATCACCATGCTGAAACCTGCCAAAGGCATTGAGGGCTGAGGCAGCTGACAGAGAGATATGATGAATAAGACATTGTGCAGCTAAATACATTAGCAGACCATGGGGTACTTGAATGCCCTGACAATGAAGGCTGCCTAAGCACTCCAGCTAAATAGATAGACACAATCCAATAGTTTGCGGGGTCTGGTGGAAATTATTTCACAGCCTGTCTATGAAATTCAAGAATGTAGGATTTTGTTGCAAATCAGGTCTGGTTTAATTTAATGAACTAGTATTAACAAGCTTCACGTTCTGCATCTTTCACTGTCTCTCAGCTGTGTAGTATTCATTAAAAAGAATATATGCAAATTTTAGCAACATAAACAGAATTTAAAATAAGGAATAACACAACAAACATTCAAGAAAGCTTTCTGGTTTTCCTTCAGGATGAGTCATCTGTTTGCTATAACCTATCCTCTAGTTTGTCCTCTAAAATGCTGCCACTGCAACAATTAGAAAAGGCCACAACATCACCAATCCAACAAGAGCACTGGAAGAACTTTCCTAGTGTGATCCCATAAAACAGACCTTGGTGAGTGGATCAAATCCTGCCTCCAAATGGGGTCAGAATGAGCTTTGCCTGAAGGGCAAGGCTGCCCTCTCTGTCTGAAGCCAAATCTTTTCTCATTCATCAAGAACTCTTTCATGGTAAAATAGAAGAGCAGATGCCATCCCCTTTCACTGCTTCTCCAGGCAAAGTGTAAACCTCAGTGCACTCAGCAGTAAATTCTTCTAAACATTTACGTGAGCTGAAATTGCTTCATCTGTTGACCTTTGCTCAACATGCAGCACTTCATCCAACCACAGTTACACATATCAGATGGGCAGCACAGGTGGAGTGCCTGTGTTGTATGCCTGAGTTTTGTCTTTTTTTCTGGATGGTGCTCTGCTTCCTCTTTCTCCCCTTTTTACCTGCTCAGTTGAGTCTCATCCGTTGTATCTTCCATGGCCTCCAAGAGTTGTTATGGTAATGGATGCCCTTTCTGATGACAGAATGGTAGTTCTGTTGCATTTGCCTTCTTTTGTTTTGGATTTACAATTTAAGAGTTTATGTACCAATCCCCACAGCAGTTAGTTATCTACCCTAATCACAAACTGTTGTCATCTTTGGATAGCAACAATAACACCTGAGGGAAAAATACCTTCTATATTCCAACTCCTAAGGAAGGAAGATTTGTGGAGGATTTAACAGTAAAAACAATGCTTGTGGAAGATGCCACACTTGCAGCTGTGGAGGCAGTAGTCCTCTGATGGCATGGCAGAAAACTAGGAACAACAACCTCAAAGCACAATTACTCTGTTGGCAAGCTGCCATAAATGAACTTGTAGTCGTGACCTTGAGGACCAAAGGGTCTAAAGTCCTCTATGTTTTAGGCCCTAGTCCAAATGAGCTCTGACCTCTTCCTGAGAGGGGAGTCAGCAACATTTTTCTGAGACCAGAGTGTATGTCTAGAAGTGCAAAATGAAATTTAATTTACCAATTGGAGGCGAGGGACAATGGGGATGGGAAAAAGAGCCAGAGGTACCAAGTTTATAGACAGCTAAAATGATGCATGGCCTTGCTTTTTCTTAATTAAAAATATTGGCTATTTTAAATGTTTTGTGATTTGTTCAGAAAAAACCAAATTCATTATTGCGTTTCATTAAATGGTAGATTGTACATTGTTTTATTTTACCAAATGAGAATTGGAGCAAAGTAGAAATTTAAGCTTAAAACCATTCTTGTTTAGGTGTATAATTCTTTCTCCTGCTTTGCATGCCTGGAACTAATGTGGCATTAAGTATATTCTAATTTTAAAGAATTTAATTCATGCATAATCTGCTTTACAAGCAGAGATTAGATTTTTTTCATATTAAAATAAATTGGGACAACTGAGAAGCATAACTTAGGGCATATTCATTTAAACAAAATAGGCAAAAATTTTTTTAACATTCTTTTTAAAGCATTGATATACTATACTTTAAAGAGTATTGTGTGAAGCTTTCATTGAAAAGGACTCATATGTTCTGATTTGAAAAGAAAAATTAAGGCAATACAAATGAACCTATGGGTAAGCTTGTATTTATTGTATGCATTAGTGGTTTTGATATTTTAAAACACAGAATCAGGTGTTTATATACAGTTCAGAACACCTGACATTGCAGAATTATTTGCTAAAAACAAGAACAAACTTTCAGCTTTGGGATGTTTGCAGAAATACTCAGCAACGGAAGATGTTTTCATTTTGGGTTTGGGGTGACAGCTGGATCTGACTCGCAGCAAGGGGTAGAGCACTCACCTCTGAAAATAAGTTCCCTTAGAAAATTGTACCAAGTTCAGCATCCAAAAATGGGGTGTAGAGGGGGTGGTGGAGCATTGTAAGGCATTTTTAAAAATGCTCCACAGCCTGCACTGTCCCCAACACATCCTTTTGTTCTCTATCTCAGTAACAGAAGTCAATATTAAAGCTTATGGGCAGAAAATGACTTTTTAGACATCAGAATTGACCTGTTATTTTGTTGCAGAACATGGGTAAATCCTACCAGACTCTGGAGAGGTATGGCATTTCAAGCTTTAAATAGAAGAGTAGCTTTGAACAGGGAGCTGGCATATACTAGGACTTCTTTCTAACCCTCACAAAATTCTTCTCAAAATAAAAAACATGCTCCTTTCTACGACTAATTTTAAACTATTTGGTCTTCAGCGTTTGAGAGAGTCTCAGGTTACTACTAAAAGGACTTTCAATCAGCGTGTGAGCCTTTTACACTGTGTACCATTTTATTTGCACCATATCTTTTATCAAATTAACACATAAAAAGCTGTCATAACAATCTCACATACTTTTCACCTAAGTGACCTTCTGTAGAGTAGATCTCGGCCAAGGAATAATATTACAGGCCTAATCCTGTTTCCGCTGATGTCCTTTACAGACTTGCAAGTAAATACACTTGTTTCTGTCTCTCACAAGTCATAAACAAGAACTTGACCCTACTCTCCCTTTCTCTTTCTTGCACACACACAAACACGTGCTCTAAAAGACCCATCTACAGAATGATTACAAGTGTTTATGCCTCAACAAAGTCAGATACAGGACACTACCTGTCCTCTTAATTTTTTTCTCTGTGAAAAGTCTATAAAGTTCATACAAGATTTGTTAATGGAAACAGCTTTGACTGCATTTCCTTCCTTGCTGTTTAATTGCTTTGGTGGCCCTATACTTGTAACATCACCTTGTTTGAGTCTAATATGGGAGAATTTTGGATGCAAACCAGGTTTCATACCATATCTTCGTCTTATGAGTCCTGATCCCACTCCTCTTTTTTCCCTACTGTTTCACAAAGAAAATGCTTTTCCTTTTTTATGATGTATTAAGAAATTCACATTGCCAGGCAGACAGCCCTAGATCTGTCTCTCCCCAGTCTGGGCACAAGAGGATCTGCGGTGTGATGGCAAGATGTGGTAGCAGGCTGAAAGATGTGGAGGCAGCTCCTGAGCTGTGCGCCCAGCACTGCAGGGTGCCTGGCAGCCCTCCTCCTGTCCAAGGGACCCCCAACCTGACCCCCACAAGGCAACAGAGAGCACCCACCAGACATTCCCACTGAACTCAAAAGGTAGCATGGGAATCATTGTCAAGCAGCGTCTCTAATAGGGCTCCACAAGACATCTTCAGGTAGTTTTCTGTCCTACATGCTGTAGTGTGGTGTATGATGCCAGATCATCACAGGCCAATGAGATATAAAATATTTTCAAAATGACATGGTAGTGCTTCTATGATAATGACAAATGGGGGAAGTTAGCAGTATTGAGCAGTCTCCAGGCCATTACTTGCAGGAATTTACTTTTGCCACACTCCAGAAGGCAACAGAAGCGAAGAGAGAGCTAGAAGTCAGCAGAGATGATTCTTTAGTGCCAGAGTCAGACTAAATACTTGCTACACAACTCTTTTATATTTGCAGGGTACTTCAAATCCTACAGTGCATTTATTTTGCCAGATAGTCAAGGAATCACAACTATTTTCCCCTCCAAACTGGACCAGTATTTCAGTGAGAAAGTACCAGTTTCCAAATATGAGTAGCTCTCTTCTGTGCCATAACTGGCGTCAAAACTTCTGGGTTTCCATATCCTTTTGATGTGAAAAGTGCCACATATCATGTATCAAAAATCATAATTTGGATGCATTCAAAAAAAATTATCATGGATGAAGTGGGAACATGCTTTTATTTTTGATCTTTCAGGTATAGAAACTAACAAAGAGGTCACTGTCACAGATCACCCGCCAGATCTCATCTGCCAGCACATATAGCAGATGCTTGTCTATACCACAGAAAAAGGGTGCTTGTATTGCCCATGGGTGTTTTTCTTTGGTCCAGGGAGCATCAGTAATGGTGCACATCCCTGGCAGTATGGTTTTTCAGAATGGGGTAACCTCCTGGCTACATCCACTGGGCTCTGGGGTCGATATCTTTATACATAAGTTTATTTCTAAGTTAAATAAATGTTTTTCTGAACAGAGGTGGGCATAAACCATGCATAAAGGAAAATGGGTGCTTAAATAAGCTTTGCTGATCATAATCTTTCTAAAATAGGTATTACTTCCTAAGTATACTTTTAATTATACTTAAGCAGAGAAGCACTTTCTTGCTCTTAAATAAAAAAGGGCAATTTGATACAGAAGTCCAGAGGTGGCATATCCTTTTGATAAAGACTGTTCTGTGTAAATCAGGTGAGAAATTTAGGAGAGACATTATTGGATTGGCTGCCTTACAGAAAGCTGACCCTGCTGGTATCTCGGACACATGCTTCATTACTTCATGAAGCAGTTATCTTTAAAACAAGTTAGTGAAAGTTTATACATAAGTATAGTAACCATATTCCAAGTCAATTATATGAGTCATGTCCACAGGTTAAACAGAAGATGCAGCTATTCCAGTCTATTTTGTAATTCAGATCATTGGTATGCATTGGGTAATGTGATTTAAAACCATATTTGCACTTCGAAATAAAAAAGGGTCTCAGAAAGGGGATACTAACATCTCTTTAAATATATTGCTTTATTTTTCATGCTGAAACCACTTGACCTGTGCAATACTAGGTTCTTTACCTATACAAATAAATTTAAGGCTTAATCCTTAATAACACATACTACAAACATTCAAGAGCTGTTAAAGTTATCAAATTAGTATTAGGGGAGGAAAAAAGAATAACCTACTTCAGTAGTAACAAAAATAAACCACCTACTTTAATTTAAAGTATTCTTAGGAGAGGAGGCACTTTTATTAAGTGAAAAAAATCGGGAAAAAAGCTTTTCAAAATAGACCAATACATTATTTTGAACTATATTTATAAAATATTTAGCTGTCTGCTAGAATGGAAAAAATATAATATTTTTATTAGATATACTTATAAATCATTGTCAAAACATTTACTGAAGCTTGTGGTAAACATTATTTATAACAACACTGAGCAAACAATTGTTGCTATATTCATTTTTTCTATTAATAGTAAAATGGCTGTTTCCTCCAAAATCTTATTTAAATCAGAAATGCATATATTTCCTAGACATATATATGTAAATATTTTCCCAAATCCAGACAATATTCCTGCATTTGTTTTTGGACTTTTTAAAATAGAAATTTTCCATCAAGAATTTACTTATTTTGGGATGCAGCTTTGAAAAAAGAGCAATATGTTAAGGCTGCTGCGTGATTGTATGTTGGTGGTCAGGCATTACATTCTGTATTCTTTTAATTAGATTAGCAGATTATGGTTGTAGCTGATTAGAGTTGAAAATAAATTTATAAAATAACTTTACAAAATAAAATTTAGCCATCACATGATTTAACGTGCTGAGCAAGAAGTAAAATTACTGGAGTTTGAATCCGTATAGTTACTTTTCAAAAAAGCTTTAAACCACTGCAGCCATTCTCATGTATCCATGCGTGTGTGCTTTCTGAACATACATAGATTTTTTCATAATGCAATATGATCATTTCCTTTTAAATACTAAATTCTTATTCCATCACTACTTCTTTGAAACTTAACTTTTAAATTAAATAAAAAATGTACATAAAAGAAAGCATCATGTCTGCACCTAGTAAAGATAATGTATTTTTCCAAAATGAGTCCCTTAAATAATATATTTCTATAATGTTGGTATGGCAGTATGCTATGCAAACATATATAATAAAAATTATATATATAATGAATACTAGATGCAAAATACGTTTTTGATACCTTTTGTGCATATGAGGTACTTGAATATAGGACATTACAATGTCTGAGGAGTTTATGAAAGTTTTTCATATTACTAAACTATGGTTTGATTGCAAATCTGAGAGATGGTTGACCTCTACAGTGAAGTGTGCTGAAAATAAATAAACCACAAAACACATATAAAAGCTATTTATCAACAAAAGTACATTCTTTGGCAAAAATCCCCCCAATCTTTTCATTCAGTAATCTTTGTTTTACACGCCTCTCAGTGAAATATTCTATACGACAAAAATTATTATTTGTGACCAACAGAAACCCCATTCTGTAATTAAAAATTGAACAATTTTATACATGACATTTTAGCTCCCAAAAAAATATTTATGAAATATCACAGAGATCAAGTGTTTGTTTTTGAATAACTATGACCTGTTTTGAATACCTATGACCTGCTTATTTTTAAACTAACTGTACAATGTCTATTTTATATTAACATCCTAATCATTACTAACCTACATATTTGCTGCACACTCTTAACACTTGCTTTATGAAATAGTTTAAGTTCCAAGTCTGTAATGAGAAAGCAGTATTTTGAATATTAGGGAAAACTTAGGGAAAAAACCCTCACTTAGATATTACATTTGTAAAGCTATGGCTAATTATTTTCAAAACAGTGATTAATAAGTGTCCATTTTCATGTCATCATTGGTAATAGATGCAATCTCACTCAGGCACCCCGCCATTCTGTTTAATACAAGTGTATCCTAGTGTAAAAAGGAGCTTGTCATACTTATCTCTAATGGTGAATGATTTCTTTCCCTCTTCCTGAAGACACTTTGCACCCAATATTCTCAAATCCTATCATGCTGCAGGCTGACAAATAAACTAACAACAAGGTAGGTAGCAGGCTACATTAACGTGTAGGTGTATGTTCTCTGGAAGATATGCAGAAGATAACTGGATCTTTTTTTCTTGTAAATCAGACAACATACACATATGAAGAATCTGTTTATAGGAACAGACACAAAATTTTCACTAAAATATCATGATCTGAGAGAGCAATATACTGCAAAGAATCATTGCATTTTCAGAAAGTGGGAGGAAAATTAATCATTGTTTTCTTGTTGTTACTTCTGGAATTCTTCAAAATGCAAAAGCAGAAAGGATCTGTCATTGTACCAGTGTTGGAATTAATACCTGTAACTTCTGCTGTTTTTCACATATTTCTGTACTTTCTATGTTTAATTCTATTTTCAAGCAAGTGTACTGTATGAAGCAATTTGTCCTGATTCATGGCTTAGGAGGGGCAGCTGATTAATCCCATGTCAACAGTCTTGACCCTATGCAGAAAATAGAATCATAGAAGGCCTGCTTAACAATATATCAAGGGTACAGTTGCTTATTTTCCCTGGTTTGTAAAATCTATAAATCACCCGCAAATGCAGAGTAAGTTAGGACAGTGTAGTTTAGTCATTATCACTTTTATCCCTTTTTTTCTTCTTACACAGTAAATGTGTTTTTTTCTTTTTGGTGTAAAATGACCAGCATGTTACCATCATGTTTTTCTGTATGGTATCAGCATATAAAAAGGAACATATGTATTTGTTCATTGGTTTAGGCTCATCTTTTCATGAACGGTGAGATCTGTACAACATAGCAGTCTCATAAAGCAAAGACACCTCAATTCCTTCCATAAAAAGCTTGAATGTCATGGCTCTGTGCTGTAAGTGCTGACTCATGTGAGTAAGCTTTACTCTTCGGAGAAGACCTATTAACTTCAGTCAGGCCATTTATCCTAACGAGAGCTTGCAGAATTGGGTCCTTCCAGCAAGGTACTCAAAGATTATTTTTGTTTTTTCAGAGTGTAATGTTTACGGGGTATAAATTTAATTGTTTAACATTTGAAAGGATTCCAATTCTGCCACAAATGTGTATAAAATATTGTTCTTCCACTATTGCTTTTGCTTAAGTATGAACATACAGTATCTGGTTTATATTAGTCTGTCTGAAACTGCTGGGTAAACTGGACGAAATAAAACATACATAACAGTCTTTTAAAATGTGGTCATGGGCAAGAGAGAACAGAATGAATGCACGCACTTTCATTTTCAGTAGTGAAGCACAATGACTCACCCAAGCCAGTTTGGAAATACTAATGAAATTTTAAATTTTAAGGTGTGCATTTCTATATGGCAGCTCCAGAAAAGAATGTGCCCTTTATTATTGTAAGGCACACACTGCCAGGTAAAAAAAAAAAAAAAAAAAGCAAAAAATGTACATAACATAACTAAATAAAGCCAAAATCTGTGGAAATCTTCTCATGTAAACTGCATAATAGCACTTCAAATGGCCCCTTTCTGTCATCCACTGTAACCATCACATTCCCATTTCTGCTGCAGTCAGGTGAACTGTCAAAGAGCTATTACGGTTGGCTGCATAGAATTCCGAGGAAAGACAAATCTGTGCAATTTTCTCCTTGGACAATAAATGTTCTTTCGGTGCCTTTAGGTTTTCCTAAACAATTTTGGTAAAGAAAAAAAAAAGAGGTTTTAATTTTTTTTCCTTATTTTTTACATGTATGTGTTAATGTAGGGGGCTTTCTTTGGGCTGAAATCTTTACTATGAATGTTTAGCTCTTTGATGGATGCACATTAGCATTCCAGTATGTGGGTAAGATTTATATATTTTTTCCTCTTCTGATACATAATGTAGCTTCAAGTAGATGCTTTAGATGGTATGATGGCATGTTATATTTTAGTGTGGGGTTTTGCACCATTAAAAGAATGGGTACACATCGAGTAGAACAACGAAATGTATACACTAATGCAAAAATCATCCAATCTATTATTAAAAACTAATAACAACCTTGAAATATTAAATGCATTTAGTCTTTCATGCCTGTTTAAAATACTGCATGCTCAGAAGTGAATACTTTATTGTGATGTGTAATACCACATCTTATAAGCCTTATCTCATAAATAAAAAAGACATATAAATGACGTGCTTCTGAAAGGTTTTTCTTCGGAGGCAAGTGTTTTGTCCATCCTGGTGAGGTACGTTGTATAAGCAAAATGAGAGTTTGATTATGTCTTTCATATAGTTAATAAACACATGGTTGTCAGAAACCACAACGAGGTTTCTTGCTGGTTGTTTTTGTCTTCTATAAAAAATTAAGGTGTTTCAGTACTGACCTTTGCTCTGTTGAGTCATCTTCCTTTTTCCAGTTCAATTTGCCTTACTGATCAGTAGCATAAGCTGGAATTTTTATGTCCTTAGAAAGAGGGAAAAAGACAACTCTCCTTTAATTTTTTAAGTTGGATTTTTTTGTTTCTTAGGTACATGATTTTGCTAAAATTTGAGACTTTTCAAATTTAAAAAAGCAGTTCTGGATTTTAATTATAACTCTATCGCTTCACCACTGAATTTCCTCATAGCTATTGCCTGTTTTGCAGCTCTTCTATGTAGTAATTTTTAAATAAGACATTCTTTATATTTAATTCAGAGCTATATTAGAGTAGAAATTGAGCTGCAGTCACTAATTTTACTCTTTTAGAAAATAAGATTTTAATTTGGTACCTCTTTCTGGAAATAGCTTTATTTACTGTATTCCACATATGTATAACTGCACCTCCCTATAGAGTGTTAAGGGTGTAGCCCCACAAACAAGTTTAACATAGACAGGGAATGGTCCCTGCCCCAAAGTGTTTACATTTATGACAGAAACTTCCATTTTGAAGCACTGCCATAGCATTCCTGAAAAATAAAGCAACATGATGCAGATTAGTCGGAGAGAACCCAGTCCTCAGTCACAGAGCTTACGTCTGCTGTTTTCACTAGACGGTGTTACAGGAGAAGAGTTTGTCTGTGTGCTGATCTGATGATTTTTCCTGCTTTTATTTCCCCCATGCAGGATGTAGCATCTATGAAGATACTTGATTTTTTTTTTTCTTTTTTACAGATAGTACACTTTGGAAAATGCTGTTTGCAAGCTTATTTGTTTCTGCTTTTTGTTTATAAGCAGAATATGATTAATTTCTGCATATCTGCTAGGCTGGACAAATCAAGGTGACAATCCATGGTTAACTCTGTCAGGCCCTTTGTCTTGCTGCTTCTGTGGATTGAAATACAATGGAAACAAAGTGGAATATATAACCGTCCAGCTGCCTTGTTGTGACAGCGTGGCCCCGTATTACAGTGCCTCAGCCCGTTTGTCTATCGATAGCCAGTCCATGAGATGACAATGCAAATCATGTGAAAGCTCTACTGCAAAATAAAAAAATTATGTCAAGAGAGGGAAAAAAAATCAGACTTGCCTTGAAAAATAGAAGCTCATAAAAGGCTCTGTTTTTTGTACAGTTGCTACATTCAGATGTAGGGCCTGTTTTTTTAACCATGGTGTGCTTCTAAGGGATGCAGGTAGGCTCGTGCATTTAAATCTATCATATGGTGTCTGCTTACAGGGCTCTGCACTGATGTTACTTTTAAGGCAGTTTATATTTCATTTAAGCATGCAATTAATCATCTTTACAGTGTTGATGTGACTGGCATCTGCGGCGTTATTTAATTAAATTTGAAATTATTGTACAGTAAATACAGGCTTCCAACTAGCCAGTCCAAATTAAATGCTGAGGTCTATTTCTTACCCATGGTGTTTCCAATTTAAATGTTCATCCAAAAGGTTACACTTCACGGGTTGAAATCATTTTTATGTTCTAACTGTTGCTAAACCCAAAGATCAACTGTACATGAGTCCTGTGCATCTATTAGCAGTAGGAATGTGTACACATTATCTATATTTCTCATATTCCATTTCATATTAGTGATTTTATGACTGATGCTCCTTAAGCACCATTTTTCTCCCAATACTTTGTCTCTTCTGTCACATCAGCCCAGAGCTGCTTTTGTAAAAAAAAAAAAAGGTCTTTCCTCCATTTTGTTTCAGCCTGGTAATCAAGAAATTAGCCCACAAAATGGAGGTACTCCGCTCCGCTTCTCATCCTGCATCTTACTTCGGGTGGGCTTTACCTGCGTGCAAGCAGCAGGCAGAGCACTTTGCCGCCGAGCCTGTGAAATCGGCCCCTGAAGAGCATTCCCACGATGGCCCGTAAGTGGCCACCGCTTAGGGGGACTCTGAGAGGAGGGAGACCTTCCCGGTGGGATCACCGGAGAATTACGTACGGCACGTGCGTTACCTGCAAATTCTGCACTGGCTATGCGAGAAATTGCTGCGCTCCTTCTCTGGCTGTACTCACTCCCTAATTTTATAACGACCTCAAAACGTGAGGTGAGCCAAACTTTAAACGGTGGCAACATCGTTGTTTTTCACCTCATCTTTTTTTTCAAAAAGGAAAGAAAAGAAAAAGAAGAAACCAAACCAAACCAAACACACAACACCATTTGTTTTATGTTACAGCTTTCCACAGACAATTCACAACATGTCTAGCAAGGAATCAGACCAGAAATACCGTCTCACTCCTATCATATATATAATACAGCTTTTGAATACTGGAAAATCTGTCATCCGTTAAGTGCAGCTCAGGTCTTCTGTGTGAAAAGCACAAGCCTTTTTTTTTTTTTTTTTTTTAATGCAGTGCTGCCGTGTCTGCACTTTTTTGAAATTGCATATTTATCAGGTTATGAATTATTTATGAGTGGGGAAGGGAGGGGGAGGGCTGGAAAGGGAAGGAAGAGTGAGAAAACATATGCTTGGGCAGAAGAATACCTTAAATGAATCCACAACCAAGTCTTTTGAAGGATTACTTGTAATTACTTTTTTTCTTTTTTGTTTTGTTTCTCTTGTGTTCCTCTTGGTCATCTGCTGTTCCTATTGTGTTGTCCATTGGGCTTATTTGGCTTTTAGGGAGCACGAAGGGACTGGGGGTAGTGCTTGCTATGATTTGGAAGATTTTGCTGTGGAAATGAATTGAGTATTTCTTTGACTTCTAAAGTACAGGGTGTTTAATAAATATTAATCCTTCAACTGTCATACTGAATTATTGTCAAAAAGAGGTTGACAGATTGAAGATTAATGACATGTTTCATAAATTAGAAATGAACTATCAGCAGAATGTCCAAAGTAGGGATCAAGAATGGACCTGATTTGTGCCTTAGACCAGTTGAACATCCCATCTATGTCAGACCTGAGCTCAGACTTATGCAGAAAACAAAGCCAACCCTCCCTCCCTTCCGCAAACACACCTTCTGCTCTTCATGCACCAGGATCTGACATCAAGATCCTTTCTTCTTTAGGATCTGTGTGTACTGAAATAGAAAGGTTGTCTCAGACACCAGATATTTTGATTAAACAGTCAGATCTGTACTCTTTTTTTTTTTTTTTTTTAGTTTTGTTAGAGAAAAATTGGGGTAAGTGGAGTAATTTCTGTTTAAATATCTTGATGTTGTATTTTCCCACTATGAAAAATACAACATCACAGAAAGCTGAAGACATGGTATTATAATGGTAAACTGTAAAAATGGTAGCTGTGTCTTCAAAAACACACAGAATTTCCAATATTAATTATGTATTAAAGGAAATATGTTTGCATAAAACAAGTAGCAGTAATTTAATATAAGGTGACAGGATTTTTAGGAGAGGCTAATGTGTGTCAAAAAATATCGTGTATAGTCTTTAATCAAACTCATGATTCTCAGTTGAATGATTGCTTGTAAAGCTGATTTTACTTAATTCATTAAAAGCAAATCTCTCTCTCTCCCCCCCTCTTTTTTCCTTTTGTGATTATTAGGGGAAAATTAAGTTTAATTTGTGTAATACCAGATCTTTTTGGGGTAGCTGAATCAAACAAGCAGTCATTTGGGGTGCCATTCTTTCTCTCGGCACAGAGGTACACAATATGAAACTGGGCTACCAGAGTGTATAAAAATGTTTAGCTTAATCACTCCCTAATGACAGCGACTTATGTCCTTAGTGCAGTCGATTTGTTTCCTGGGTTTTAAAAGTAGATTATTTCCATGGTGCAGGCTTAGTGTAAGCTGTTGAGAAACCACAAGCACTGCACTTCAGCCTGAGTTTGGGACGTTCGCCAAGGGTAATCTGATTAAAAGGGCATTTTTTACAACATTGTGGTGCTTTGAAAATTCTGTGCAGCCAGATAGAGTAGGGCCAAAAAAAAATTGCTTTTTCAAAGCTAACAGTTTTGCCTGAGCAGAATTAAAAGCGTGATAAGCAGCATCACTGGAGTGATTCTCTTCGACAGTCTTGCAACTGGATAAACAAAGCATCCTTAGTAACACATCTGTTACAGACCCACAAGCAAATTCATGATCTATTTAATACAAGGTTTTTGCTTGTTTGTTCTGCATTTAATCACATTTGCTTGCTGCATAGGTGTGAGGTTCTGAGGCCTTGCTTTATCTATAAGAATGAAAATGTTTCCCTTGTTCTACAGTAGCTTTTCTCTTCCATGACGTGACATTTATAAATGTTCTGCTATGAAAGTGGTTATTTGTGATGTGCTCTAAGAACCAATGTTGGGTACCATATTCCTGAGAAGTTTAGCAGCTGTATGTTGTTAAAAGATAATTATCCTATCTCGAATCTTGGATTTCTTATAAGAGATAGAATGTAATACTAATTAAATATGTCATGTTTGCACACATCAGAACATACTCAGAAGAACTGTTCTTGGATCATTTGCCTTACTGAACTACTTTCATATTCTTCTGCAGCACCTGAATAAGGAAGAAAAGATAACAGATTTCTTTCCCCTTCTTTACAGCCCTGTATTTCTCTGAATGGCAAGTTCATGCTGGCCTCCACACATGCTGATAGTACAGGACTGCTTACAGCAAGACATTTGTATACACAATATACTTCAAAGTCACTGGGTTCAGCGAGGCTATGCAACAGATCAGACTGGCACTAGGTTCTGGTATGACAGGCAAAATGAAATTTGTTTTCTACAAAACAGGCTATTTTAGTTTGCTTAATAAATATCGAATGACAAGGCACCGTTTCTTATCTTCTACTACATCACATGGTTCTCTAGAAGGGGCAAAATATATAATGAATTAAATTTTCCAACTCTCTTGTCTTAATTGTAGCTACTGACTTGTAAGCAAAGCAAGAGTGCAATGCATCATAAACTACATTTTTTCCCAAAGAGGCCTCAGTGATAGAATTACAATTATATTTCCTTCAAAATGGAGATTTATATTTTGTTTTATCTTTTTCCACATGGGTCAGAACATCTGTATCTTCCTCTGTGCATGTGGTAAAGCATGTTTTTCCTGTCTCCAGGAGTACCTTGTCATTTTTCTACCAGCATTTTAAAACTGACAACCTTATGACTACACGAGCCTTTTAGATATATCACTCACAATATTAGTTGTAATGTGAGATATAGGCAACACTACATTTACTCTAACTTTGTTTTACCTATCAATATATACATCCCACATTCACTTATCCATACACTCATACCTACATGTGTGAACACATGTAAATATACAAAAGCCATTGCTTTCGGCAATTGTTTTCATGATATATTCAACATTTCTTGCTGCGCCGCTCTCAAATTTATATGTGTCTATGTTTGTGAAATAAAAACGCATGTAAACTGATTTTAAACCTGGTGGATGCGGAGCCACAGAGCAATTCAGCAGCAGCATTTCCAGCGTGAGGCTGCGTGTCCCAGAGCCTTGATGAGCTGAGAATAGCTTTGTCAGGGCAGCTCAGCTCGGGAGCCTTTGATGCAGTGCTAAGTTCAGTTTAGAGTATTTACTGATACGTGTCTTCAGCAACTGTCAAAACTGCTTGGAGCTATGAGATTCAGGTTTTTCCAATCCCAGTGACCAGCCAGCCTCCTGAGGCACGAAAAACTGCTTCAGGGTAGCTATAGCCCGCAAATTCACTTTGTGTGACCATAAAAAAAGGCAGGGGGAAAAAAAAAAAGCAATTTTATTGAGAGAAAGACTGAATGAAGGTGTCTTTGTGTCAGACTTTGTTTGCCGTATTGTTACCACTGTTCCTCAGATATGGAAACAGAGCGCAGGCAGAATTAATTGAGAAACATCTGTTTATTATCACTGTTTACTCTGATTAGGTCAGCACAGCGCTGCTTTCTGGCATACTGAACATTGCCAAGTTTTCTTTGAAATCTTCAAATTCAACATATACCTTTATTTAAAATTTTCCTTTTAAAATTGAATTTCGTGCCTCTTGAAATGAGGTATTCATGCCCGAAAGATGACCTGCTGTTCTCAGGGAGAGAAGGGGAAACCATTAGAAAAGAAGAAGATTTTGTGATAATCAAGGACACCTGTGATTCTGTGTTGCTTTCGAGAGCACAAAGACCTATAGATCTGCTCTTTCTTCCAGAGTAAAATGTCTGTGATCCATAAGAAGCTCCAATCCTTCCTTTTTCTCACCCTAAAGAGAAAAAGGGAAAAGAGAAAATTATGCACCATCAGATCAGCTGCTCTCTGTTTCTTCTTTAAAAAGCTGAGGATGTTGCTATTTAACATAAAACCTTGTGACCTTACTACTGTGGCTGCTTTGAAACACCAAGCTATTTAATGATGCAAATTGCAAACAGAGGGAAAACATCAGAAGAACCTGTCTGGAAATTAGTGTGTTTGACTGAAAATTAGCCAGCTTAATCGAACTTGCAGGAAGTGGATTTTCTATTCAGAAACCTGGCTTAGAGCTTTTGTCCATCAGGGCTATTCTCAAAGAGTATGGGACCTTTGGGAATGCAAGAATTAAGGCTCCATGTATCACCCACAGTATTGTGCTTGTGTCTGATTTGCTTGTATTTTAGACTAAAATCCTTCAACTTGAGAGTCATATGTTATACAATAATAAGCCTTAGTTCAGACAGACCAAGCAACTACTATGGGTTCAGGTCCCTACTTTCTTAGAGCACCAAAATGATGATGTTCAGTCAGTGTGACGAAGGGCAGTATGTGTGCAGGGATGATGCTTATCCATTCATCCAAGCATGGAGGGGACCCTCCGCAAACAGACTTCTTTCTTTTTGCGACGAAGAAAGACCTCAGCTGCCCATGTCACACTCCTCTATAGCACCGGGATTTACATTGAGAGGAGCTCTATGGGCAGGGTGATTAAGATGAGGGAGTGGGAAGGCCAAGCAGCTGCTGGTGGAAGCAAAATGCCTCTGTCAATATATGCCCATCCTTGCAACTCTGAAAAAGCATCTTGGTCAGATGATTCTCACTCTGTTTACTATTTCCAAGACCTCATTGCCAGGTTTTTTCAGGGACAGAGTGGATATAGTCCATTACCTTTTCCAAGAAAGAGGAAACTGAAGCCACAGCTCCAGGTCTTCCTGGCAAATGTATATTTTTCTGAATGCATGCATATATCTCCTTTACCACCAGCACATATTCTGTTAGGAAATTAAAGCTAGAACAAAGTAGATAAGCCATGTCCTGAGTTTGGTTCAATTAAAAATCTCTGAGTGTGCATGTGAACAAAAGACTGTTTTAAATATGTACTTCAGTAAGTCTGTCTCCCACATCTACACCAGTTGTGAATGGTTAACTGTAAGTTATTTGGATGAATTTGCATTGCTGCCCTGGCATTAAGAATGGGACACTTCAGTATGCTGCCACTGGAAAAATAATTTGCCCAATTAAAGGGTATATTTGGAGCTTGCAAAGCTCAAAGCTAAGAACCAAAGAAAAATGGTTAACTAATAAAAAGATGTAAGGAAAAAATCATGCATAAATTGTTCAAAACATTTAAATGGGGGTGCTTAAAATTAGGACCGTAAATTATCTTAAAACATAAACATCAGAAGATTCTGACTTCTGTTTTCCATCATATCAGTAGGATTTCTGGGCAGTCACAGTCTGACAAGTTGTTTTTGTTAGGTACCCATATTTGTATTTAGTAGCCTAGATTTCAACACCTTGGTTTAGATGTTTAGTTTAATGGCAAGTTCTCAGTGAAGATAATGAGTCTGCATAATGAGAATAATGAGAATTGTCTGAGTAAAGTTAGGTGAAAATCAGTGTTCTGGTATTTTGTCTTTTGAAAACAGTTTTAGAACTGTACAGACTTTTCTAAGTCTTATAGGAAATTGTTGCAAAATAAAGGACTAAATAGTATATTTCTGAAAGTTGATTAAATTGGATAATGTTTTATACTGGAGGTATTTTCATGAATATCTCTATTTTGCAAGGTCCAGAGATTTGTACTGTTGTATCACGTAAGTGCCATTGATTTTCAGATGATATAGTGATATTTTATGCCTGTTTTCATTTGATTCAGGTACTACATTACCAACTGTGTCCAAGAACAAATATATCCATAGAGGCATTTGTATTTATAGTCATGGCTAGAGCCCTGTTGAAGAAGATTCACTATTAGGAAACATACTGGTGCTAACTTTATCTGTTCTTCTGTACAGAGATATTTTTAACAAAGAAAGTCTAAGGAAAGAGTTGTATTGTTATAATTCTCTATCATGGTGAACCTATCTTTCCATTGGCATAAAAAGCACAGATAAAATAGATATTTTTCACATTTACCTTTTTAGCACTGAAATTTCTGCGTCTCTAAACTCCGTGAAGGCTTAGGGCAAAAATGGCCATTCCTGAAAACATTTCCTGTTCTTCATAATTCTGCTGGCAGTGCTGTAGAATCACATCCTTTATAGGTATCTGTCACAGTGTGATAGTGTGATACCGCTTCTTTGCTTGCTTTAGTCCAGCTTGTCATAAATTTAACTTCCAGGAAATAACTTGTACTGCGAAGTGCTACACTCAGTTACAAGCTTCATGTTGAAATGGGGTGATTCTGTTTTCCTTCTTTTATAGGTAAAAAACTTGGGTTTTTTACTAGCAAGGAATGTTTATAGGTGTAGGTGCTGAGGACATTGCCATTACTGAATTCGCCTTGTGTTAATACTACACAAGCAACACAAAAAATAGCTCTCAATGATATATTTTTTTTAATTCACAAAGCAAATAATTTCCACATGTCTGTGCTCATACCAGATTAGAAGGTTATAAACACATCAATTGAAAATAGGAGATTTGGTTTTCATTAAAAAATAGAAACCCAATGTTTTCCCTGGAATTTTTTGGAAAAAATTAAACAGTAGGGAAATAAGAAATAAGTATATTTTATAGAGGATAGTTAAAGCTGGGGTTAAAATATTTAATTTCTTTTATTTTTGTGATTGCTCTAGTCTGCAGCTTTCTCAGCAGAGCCTCTACATGCACAACTTAATTCTGACTACTACTGTTAGAATGAAACAATAATCAATGTCTAATTCCTGTTTATAAAAGAAATGCATCTAAGCTGACCATATGAAGCACTATGCAATTAGTCTTTTGTAAACCAACAAATAACAGCTCTAATACATAGTTATCAAAAATTACTGGAATAATTTTTAAATCATCTAACACAGAGATAGTGGGGACAAAAAGTGCAGAAATTTAAGAAATTCATTACCAGTTGGATCTAAATTTGGAGGAAATAATGAAAATTTCTTTATGCTGTTTAATTTGCTACATGCCTTATTTATGTTTTAAAGTGTAATTGACACCACTACAATGTTGGAGTTAATAATCCCTAATCCAGTGGGGACTACTATGTTGTTTCCCTTAAAACAAGGAAAGGCTTGTGAAATGTTTGAAAAAAGGTGTTGTAATTGCTGAAACAAATGGCAAATTTTAGAGGAGAAAACAAAAACAGAATATAGAAACTGCTGGTCTCCTAGGTAAACTTAAGTAATGACAGGTCTGAATTAATAGAGACTGTTTTTCAAAAGGTTCAGTGTCAGATATCTATTACATTTACTCATTCAGCTCCCACACTACTTTTAAAGGGATCACCTGATTCCTGACACTGAGTGACAGAAAGAAACTTTGCTGTAGAACAGAGAAATAATGTCTATTTTGTTCTCCAAAACAGAGTCAAATACCAAAATTGTGTCATTTCAACATTTTAATGGGATATACTCATGGGGCTATATTGAACACAGTACAGAAAAAAATTGTGGAGTTCTTTATTTGCATCTTCATTGGGAGAATACTAATTCCCGTTAAAGATGGATTTTAATCCCGAACCCCTAAAGTATTCAACAGAGGGCAGGTTAAAAAGTGCAAACGGGCACTCACTGTGAGTTACCTCCCGAGGGAGTGTGTTGGAGGAGCATGCCAAAGGGCCTGAAGACTACAGTAAGAATATATATTTTGTGTCATAGTATCACATCCTTCACAGTGCCCTGGAATAATCCTACAGGGTATTCTTCTGAGGCAGAGTTTAGTCTCTGGACAGATAAGAAGCAGCTGCCAAGACCTAACTGAATGCAGAAATGCTTTACTATACCCACTCCACTGGAGTTTTATCAAGACAAGAAATGCGGTGTTATATGCCACAAAGAGCCTGCTGCAATTTGACGATCATCTTGAGCTGGAGACATTTATTAACTAAAGTGTCTTTGAAAGCCAAAAACTGTGCTCAGAATCTCATACAAAAATTAAGAAAAACTGATTCTTCAGACACATAGTTATTGCAAACAAAATTTGTTGTCCTTGAGATACGGTTCCAGAATTGTTACAGGATTTCACAGAATGGTTAATGATTTTGGTGACAAGACAAGGTTAGAGACTGTTCAGTTTTAATGTGTATAATATTCAGCTTGTTTGAGATGTTACAAGTTTTTTTTTAAAGGGCACAGTGAGACATATTTTGATCTTCTTGCCTACTTGGGGAGTTTTAACCCATCAGATAATCATTGCATCTTTATACCATTATGAAAACTCAAAGACCACATTCTTGGTTTGGGGTTGTTTGTTTTTTTATACCTGACACAACTTCTTTTATTATTATATTTCCTTTTTCCCACTTATATAATTTGAATTGTAATATGACTGTAAATAGTCATGGATTTAATACAGGAAAATTTTCAAAATTACATTTTGTATACTAAAATGTCAAAACAAAAATAATTATTTGTATACAAGGCTTTAATATTATGTTTATTTCAGACTCAGTTATCACTGAAACAGCAATTAATATGATTTTTTTTCTTGTCCTTTAAAAATGTATTTTAAACAGAAGCCACCTGCTATTTGTCTCATCCCCTCACAACTTTAAAAAATGCCTCGGATTAGAGCTACAAAACAGGAGATTCTTAAGCATATATCTAACACATCTGTAGGTAGTTACATTAAAAGTGGATGGTCTGGTCAAATTAGTGAAGTTAAATGGAAGTGGCATGTGAAACTTTGTAACGAAATTTGTATATATTCTATATATGCTATGTAGGAGAGTCTAAATGACAGGAAAAGTTGGCTTAAACAAAATAGTCCAAGATAAAGGATCTTCAATTTAGTCATTATTTTTCATTATTGTATCCCTCTGGACTTTTTTTTCCCACCTCCAGACTGGTTAAGGTTCTTTCATACAGATATCATAAGTGGAACAGTTAATTTGTCTCCACGCAATTATCTCTTACAGTCAGTGGGACTGTTGCCATGAGTCAGAATTTGCAAGTTTGTTCTCTTCATCTTTCTGGCAAGGAGTACCACCAGTTTCACAAGAAAGTCCAATTTCCCAAATCACAAATTTCAGCCCAATTTTGCTGACAAGTTTGTGATTTTTTAAAGTATTTGAAAGATGACGGTTTGAGTTTTATTAGGTAAAGAAGCTCAGCTCTCCAGGGTTTGCCTTTTACCTGGCTCAAGTAGATGAAACAGTGACTTTCAAATTCTTTGGACTATACCACTTCATGAGCCTGTACCTTTGACGCCTGTATCAGACTGACCCAACACATTAAAAATGTTGTCTGCTCTCCCACCTGTGAGCAACATGAATTTTATCCTTACTGATGTGCTGTTCTCAAGGATGGAACGAATGCAATTGGCTCTGAGTCATCGTGGGAACAAAGTTTGGCTGTTTTTGTCACTGGTGTTTCAGGACTGTTCTTACACGCGCATGCACACACACGCCAGTTGTTGTTTCCTCGCTTTCTCTTAACAAAAGGAGAGCTGTTGTCAACATTTTTTTTCTACTCTCTTGGTTGTATTTGTCGGGCAAAGATCATCATGCTCTGATTTAGTGTTTTCAAATAAGTGTGCCCTCTGGTGCAGCTCTCTATTGAGAGACAACACAGCCCAGGCAGGAGAGTTCAGCATGGCCACTAATAAAACACAAGTGCTGCTTTGTCAGGCCACGAGTGATTACTTGAACAAGTGCCAACCAAGAAACCAAACATTAGAGCACAGCTCTTCAGACCCTCAAGACAAAGGGCCAATTGACTTTCCTCATTAGTTTTTGTGCCAAACATGTAAACACAGTTTTCTCTCTATCTCTGATGCTCAAAACATGCCAGCTTGTTAACATCTTGGGTGGTATGGTGGTTTATGAGCCTGTAAAGACTATTATGTAGTGGTGGGTTTTGTCCTAATTGAAAAGCTTGGCTTATCCTAAGGACGTACGAAACTGGCATCTTTTTGACAATTTAGAAATTCTGTCTTTGCTCAAATGGACTGATGAAACTGCCTAAAAGAAATTTAACATGCACAGGACCTTCCTCTGTCACACATACACATTAAAGTTAAAATTAAGATTGGTCTCCAGCTCACTGAAAAATAAACCAAAAAAACCCACAAGTGATAAGAGCAACTTTGGCTACATACAATGCCTGATGAAACCTCATTTGTAACTACTGTGCAGAAAGCTTACTGAGATTTTTTTGCTTGATATTCTTTGTTTTACACTTCTTTGATTTTGGGGACCTCTGATATTTTAACTTCCTTTGCATTTTACTCCAATCTTTCTTGTTTCTAAATGCTGTGACTGTACAAGATAACGGAAATTGGAACAATTTCAAACAAGCTGAAATGTTTGTAAAAGATGTTGAATTTTAGTCAGTACACAGGGAATGTTTTCTCTCTTGAAAATCTCCTTCATATATGGTGTCACTGCTGACACGAAATTTTATCAAAATAAAACACCGAGGGTGTCTTAAAGTGGTCACTTTATGAATGACTGTGCAAGGTGGTGAGCTCTATGAACTGCTTCTCTTTTTATTTTTGCAGATGATATCCATATCTTTTAGCTGAAAAGCTGAGTTTACTTTTTTCCCCTGTACAAAAATATGATGAGATTTTAAAAAACGAGGCTGATTATTAAGAAAAAACAAAAAACATACACACACACACGCACACACACCCTGTTTAGGTCATTTCCAACTAAAATTGAAAGAGGTTGATTTGCCAGCCTCTGTCTGTGTTGGAAATATAAACCATATAACCTCCCATTGATGGGTTTAACGAGAACTTCATTATTGTCAATGAACAAACTGTAAGAAATAGGCACAAGTAAATTATTTTGGATTTCCTTTCAAAGTACTAAAAGATAAGAAAGGAAAATAATAAGAAAAAAGGTGTTCTGATATTTTTTTTTTCACTGTCTCTCTCACACATACACACAGAGAGATAAATCTGTCTTTTAAAATAAAGGATCTAGCATGTGTGGAGTTATCTGCAGGCAGAGCAGTGAGCACATTGTGTTTAGTGGAAGCCCAGTTGCTGCTGGGCTTGATGACACTGAATAAAAGAAAGGGCTAGATTTTTGGTGGAGCGTTGGCAGCCATCAGAGAGGCACAAATGTGGCTCTCCTACTACCTTACACTGAGATTCTGGGTGACACTAAGAATAAATATTAGTTGAACAGTAAAACAAATGTATAGAATCAAATGGCATCTAATATAGTATCTAACAACGAAACTCCAAGGTTTTCCTCTTAGGCTGCCCCATAGCCAAGAACCCCCAGGGCCCATGTCCCTGGCTCTGCAACTTCTGGCTTGCAGGGTCTTCAGCAGTAACTGAGCAGGCTCCCAGGCTCCTCACCCCTTCCCTGCTGCCACTGCAGGGTTGGCTGCTGGAGGTTTGGAGGTGCTGTCTGCAGCTTAAAATTTCTGCCTGGACTCTGTGTGATTTAGGTCTCAGCCTGAAAGGTCTGTTTGTTCGAGGTTTTCCTGCATCATCTTGAATTAACCCTAACCCAGGAGTAATAGCAGAAGGCTGTTAATCATCCTCAAGTGGACCGTTTGTGGACAAACAAATGGTTTCCACCCAGAGCAAGCCAGTTTTCCAAGGCAGGGCTGTACAGGAACAATAAGGAAGCAGGCAATCTCTCAGCTACAGATATGAGCCACCTGAGGGGGCTGATGGTGGGAATCCTGTGACAGATTAAGTTTCAGATGTTTTCAAAGAGTGGTACCTGTGCTATTCACCTCGAGGGGAAATGAAGCAGAGTCTAACCTGTCTTCCTGATAACAAAACCACCTTTGGTATGCCACCAGGGAAGGATGAGCAAAGCTGAGGGGAGATTGGTCTGGGGAAGATATTAAAAACACTGTGCAAAATTGCATTTTCATGCCCAGGTGCACTGTCAAGTGCTTGCACAGAGTCAGAATGGAGTCCCAGAGGACCCTCCTGCCCCTGGCCTGGGGAAAGGGCAGGGTTAAGCCATAAGGAGGTCCACGGGGTCAGTGCTCAATCCAGGAGAGATTGTGAAACAGGAATTTCATTTCCCAAGAAGGTTTTACTGAATTGCCTCCTCACACAAAATTTCACTGAGAGACTCCAAGACAGGGCAGTGTCTGGACTCTTCTGAGGCTCTTAAGACTTAAATTGCTCTGGGAACAGCTGCAATTGGGACCAAACACTGCAGCCTTGTGAGCATCCAGAATGCAAGATCTCAGCCGTTTCTATGAGAGCTGGCGGCCAACTCTCTGAAAAGCCATCTGAAATTTCCTCCTATAGTTTCAAAACTATAGCTGTCTTTGGTATTTAAGGAGTTTTCTCTACCAGTAGAGCTTCTCCTAGTACAGGTAAAATTAACTTCCTAGTGGTGCCAAAGCAGATTCTTAGTGCAAGGGGCAGTGACAGATTTGGAGGCAAAGAGCTGGGAAGGTTCACCAGAGTAGTCTGGGCAGGTACTGGTAAAATAAGAGTCAGTAAAATTAAAGGTACTTGTGGTGATGGTTCAAAGAAATATGGATGGGCATCTCTCCTTTTCTCTCCTCTTTCCTCAAATCCACACTTCTCTCCCTTGCCCATTGCCTTGGGTTACAGGATCCTCAGTTTCTCCTCATACTCCTCTCTCTCCTTCCTCTTCTCAGACCTCTGCTTTCTCCTTCAAGTTGCTGACCTCCTTCATCTTGAACCTCCCCCAAGAAGCAGTTCTTCTGCCATACCAATGTATATAGCGTGTGCTGGGAAAGTTCACTTATTGAAGTTCTGTCACCTTCTTGATGGTGTCTTCCCTGTGGGTGTGAGAATGCCATGACTTACTCAGGAAGGGGTTTTCCAGATGTTCCAAAAATTCTGAGATAATTTGGATTTGCTCTCAGAAACAATAAAGCCAGATACTGTCTGAGGCAGGTGATAACAGTTTATGCTCAGGACCAAACTTGTATGTGTGACAGTCTGGGTCAGAGAGCTGCAGATATTGCAGGACTATCTCTTGTTATTCTTTCTGTTGTTTGTTTTTTTCCTTCTGAATTTAATTGAAAATATCATGTAAACAGCCTTTTCTGTAGCCCAGTGGATTTGAACCAGAGCTGAATTAGGCTCAACGCACTCTGTATCAAATGTTGCATTTGTTTTAAAACTTCTCTTTGCCTTTTTACCAAGTTTCCCTTAAAGAAATAGTCATTTTGAAATGTGTTTCCAATAGCCACACATTTTTGATTGCCCGATGTTCAGGGTGAGTACATTAATAACGTTCAAAATGTGGTTTGCAGTTTTTCTGACATCTCAACACTCTTGAATTTCAGCAATCGAATTTGACCTACAGAACCCTTCACGCAAATCCCTTGCATCGATCGCATTTCACAAAGCAAAGCCTGCTGTAGTGTTGCTGCTAAAGGGAAAATTGAAGAGTATGGTACTGATGCTCTTTTGCTACCAAGTTCATCACGGCAAAATCATGAGCTCACGATAGACCACATAAGTATAATGAAACTCCCAGCATTTTGATGTATAAGCCAAGACCAATGCCTTGACCTTTCAGGGCTAGTAAAATGGATACAGGAATTGTGGAAGAGATGTCTGTTCTTATCCTGAGTCAGGCAGTGTATATAGAGATAGGGTCATTGTGTGCAAGAAACACCATTCTGGATGTGTTAAGATGGTTTCCTACTGAAGTTCAGCATTGTACTGAAATGGTAAATTTCAGGCAAAACCGAATTTCAGACAACACTGAGACAGAATGAGCATTGCATGGGGGGTGGGGAGAGAGTCTGTGTGAGAAATCACTTTCTGTTAGTTTTGTCACCAGCTAACTCTGCAAAACAAAATGATCATCAGTAGATCAAGAAGATGAAGGTTAAAGTTAAAAAAAGGTTTAAAACTATGCATATCTACCTTGCTTCCAGATTTAGTCTCTATCTGAATGTTACTCATCTGATCATTTGCAGCAGTTTGTTGTTAGAGATTTGTAGATTCTCAGAGATAGGGAGATTGCTCAAGCTCTAGCAGAAACAACTGGTCAAAGTATGCATTAAATCACACTGGAAACAGGTGCAAATTACTTCTTTGATTTTTCAAGTTTTTCCTCCTTCTTTGTGTATACAGCAAAGTAGCATGAAATGCCATTTATGAGGTCTACTGGTGAGAAGAAAGTACATGACTGTAGGTGTCAGATTCTTTTCTTGGTAGGGTTCATACTCTCTTCTTCAAATCCACAGTGATTATGTAGTGAATTATTAATGGCAAGGTAAATGCAGTTATTCTGGTGGAAAAGAAAAAGATGTGTACTGTTATGACTGAGAAATTGTTATATAGCAAAAGGATAGGTTGTCATTTACGAACCATTTTTATATTTAAGGTTCCTACATTCTCTTGTTTCTCTCTAAGTAGTTCCAGACAAAAATGAGACACTGGGACAAGAATGAAATTTCTTATTTAAAGGTCACTCAGTGCAGTGGGGAGACTCCCATTGGGTCCATCCTTGCAATAAATTCTGCACAGGCAAAAGCCTGTGCTGGCTCAGAGTAGGATGGTGTCTGATCCACTTTGGGTCAGGGCAACAGGACTAAGGACTATCCAAAGATATTTGGTACAGGTGAATTGTCACTTTTTTTTTTTTTTTTTTTTTTTTTTTTGTGAAATAAAAAGATGATAACCTTATAGAAGAAAACAGTTCCAGTAAGCCTAGTTAGAGAAGCGAAAGAGAGTCTAAGAAGAACAGTCTATGGCTGCTGGTATTTAAATATTACAGGAAACAAAGATATATCCTTTATTTCTTCAGTCACCTCCCTAAATTGTGGGGATGTCACAGGCATTTCATGATACTAACTGAGCAATTTATTGATTTGAGAATAATTTCTGTCTAGTGTAAAGAAAACATTTAGAATTCTCCATTTTTATCACCTAAAAAATTCTGCAGAAATGAGTATTTTCCTATTTCTGAATTATCACCTGTAGTTTATGTATGTCATATACTTTTATCCAATCTCCCTCTTTAACAGCCTTTGTATGTCATCTGCACTCAATCCAGAACAAATAGAAATACAGTTTGATCTCTTTGTCCGTATGATTGATGTTTATACTATATCACCATGCTTTCTTCTTGTACAGCACCAGGCTAAATGGAATCCCAATCTGCTTTCACACTGTAATATTACTCACTACAATGAGGTAGCGACACATTTAGTTTCTAGGTACCTGTGCACATACACAAAGAAGTTTTGTGGTATTCAGAGTAATATGTTACTCTTCTAGAAAAATATTCTTTTTCTCTGAAGCCAAGCCTTTTAAGGAGTTAAAAACATCATCTTTGTTCTTTGTAACGCATAATTTTATTCTACTTATGGAAAATGATCTTTCTGCTTTATTAAACCCATAAAAACTTGTAAGTTACAAAACCTACTGGAGAATGTTTACACTCAACAACGCCTTTTTCTAAGTAGCAATGAAGGTGGTTGCATAGTTAGACTTCTGATTTGATCATTTATTTAAACTGTTACATGATTGAATTTTGTTCTGGTTTGTATTCAGGCAGCTTCTCCAAATATGTTAGAGATATCATACATTGAAATTCCAAAGTGGGTGCAGGGCTCCCTACTTTTGTTCTTCTGCACTAGTAGTTTTTAAAATGAAAGCTTTAATCTGTATTATATAGGATCATTAATTTCTGCATTTTACACTTGAGCAACAGCATTCTGATTATCTGCTGCAATGAAAAATAAGCAGCCCTGCTCCTGCAGACTTAATTACTTACTGCAGGGCCCATCCCTTCCTAGTTATGGCAGGCAATCTGCAAATGGGGTCAAAAACATTATTAAAAACCAAATTACCCACTGGATGGAGAAAACAAACATGCAACTGTGACCTAGAGGACCTCACCAACATAGGAGGCAAGACTAGCTGCACACATTACACAGCTCTACAGAATTTGCTAAGGAGTCTGTTCTCAGTTAGACAACAAAATAAGCCAAATGAGCTCATCGTACAAGATAACCATGCATGTTATCACAGTATAAAGTGTATTCTGGCTAAGTATTTTATAAATGGGGGAGGTGACTGATGTAGAAATACACCAACGTGCTTTGGAAAGTGTGCCCTCTGATTAGGTGCCTAGATACAGTGTGAGATTTACAGAAAATCTGGCTTTGACAGCAAGGACCAGGAACATGTCCCTAAAATCTTGCTGTGTGACCCTCTTGGAAATTAAGCTCTATATGCCAGATCCTTCTAGAAGTGTGATTCAGCCTTGAAGAAAATTATAAATAGACTTTCAATGAAGTAAATATACTGTATCTACCATTCTTTAAAAACAGTGTTGGTTGCATTTAAGAGCAAGCAGTAGAAGTTATGAAGGATTTGGGAGATTTTAAAAGTTAATAAAATACATTAATGCTTACTGAAACACATGAAAATGGAACAGCAAACATGACTGAGTCCTTTGAAAAAATAATAATCTATTTGTTTAAACATAGTGTAGAGGAACATGGCATAATATTTATATGATTTCCTTAGTTCAAAAAATGGATGAAAAAATGGATCTGAGATAAAATTTTCCATGTCTAAAAGTCTTATGGATGGTAATAGAATTGTAAACTATAAATGAAATGCTGATCTATTTATATTAACAGAGATACAGTATTTACTTGCAATATTTATAGCAATAGTATGCTGATCTAATTTATAAGACAATGGGCCAAGGAATCTATTGTTTTGAAATCACATAAAAGCAATAATAAAAGAAAACAATAAAATATTTAAAGTGCATACAAGGAAAATAAGTCCATAAAACACACAGTTAACGTTAAAAGATCATTCAGTGCCACTTGGAATTTGTCTATTTGAATACATTGTATTTAATTAATTGTAAGCACTGAAAATTGCTGAAGCTTAAAAATACGATTCAGTCCAGCACATAATAGTATAATTTTTTTCTATGAAATAAAAACATTATAAATTATAAATAATAAAACTCCAGGAAAATGATCAGGCTACAACAAAACAGTAGTAAGTTATCAAGTTGCAAAAATACAAGAGATGCAGTGAGTATATAATTATCTAGATATCAAAAGAAATTCCACAGTAAAGTTTGTGCAAATAGTATTAAAACAATTCCATCTGCAAGTCGAGCAGAATGAATCTTCACAGAGTGAGATTTTTTTTTTCCTTTAATCATCTACTAATGTTTTTCTATGACCCTGTGCCGCTGAGTTGCTGCTCTGCTTTCCTGACAAGTCCATCTGGATAGATACCCATGATCCAGACTTCTTGCCCACTGAATTGATATTTTAGCCAGAAGTCACATGGACATTTTACTATTGAACACAGAAGGGCTTGTCCTCTTTATGCTGTAGGCTTTGGAGTTGTGGGCCTCTTTTTTGCTTCCTGGTGCTGCACGTCTGTTCCCAAGTTCACTAGCAGCGTCAGAAGTGCCAGCCAGCCCCAGAGAGGATGGTGATGGTGAAGGGAAGGATAGGAGTGTGGATGAAGAGCTGGGGGAGAGCTGCAGTGCTCCAGCAATCCAAGGGGTGGCATAGGGACGTTAGAGAAGGGAAGATGCTCCTTAAGATGGATTTTGGAAAAAATGGGAATTTGTTCAAGGGTTGGGAGGACTGCAAGGACTAGCAGGACTAAGGGTGGCTTGTAGTGGATGGGTGAGGAGTCTTGCTGTGTACATAAACAAGGAGGCCTGACAACAGGGAGCTGGAGCTGTGCTTAGGAGCAGAGGAAGAGAAAAACCCAACTGCATCTGAGCAAAATAAGGTAAAGATGAACTCACAGCTTCCTCTGCTCTGTGGATTCAGGTGGCAGCTGGCTCCCCCAGAATTTGGCTCAAAATCACTTGGCTGCCCCAACCCTGTGTGCAGAGCATCAAAGCAGGCCCAGCTTTAGAGACCCAGCTTGCTGAACAGAGGTTTCTGAGAGACTCCTCTGGCTGGGGAGAGCGGGGAGCTCGAAATCCCCACCTCCTCCTGCTGTACATCAGCAGCTTGTGCTGCTCCCTGTGGAGATTGCTGTGGGTCGGCCTGAACTGGGTATCTGCTGGCAGGAGTCTGAGAGCAGAGCCCACACCTCAGCCAGGGTGTTACTTTCGCTGACCCCCCTGCCCTGGAGTGGCTGGGGTCAACACGCCTCGGGTGCTGCTGCACAGCCCCCAGATCTCCACCTGCTTCTGCACATGAATCCCTGACGTCAGAATGAAAATGCAATAGCCCTGTCAAATTTTTGAATTGGGGATGAGGAGAAACGTTTCAGAAATACAAGATGATCAGTGCAACAACCTGGATAACTGACAGTGCACTCTCTATTTTTATTTGCCAATGTGATTCGTTGTTGCAGGAGCAGCCTTTCAAGGAGAAAGCCTGAAGTCGTGTTCTTGCTGTTGTTACAAGTGTTACTTGCTTAAATATTTTTTAATATCTAGATCTGTCAGATTGGCGTCTGGATTTGCAGGCCAAAACCTGATATTCACTTTCATATTCCTAAGGACAAGGAAACTGCAAAGCCATGAGGTAAAAGAAATGAATGCAACCTATCACCAATGCCTTGCTACCTGCTCCAGGAGGAGTGCTAAATCAAATCAAAGCATTTTCTTAATGTTTATACAATGACAGCAGAGTTTTTGTTTACCACTCCATCTCAAAACATTGCTGGAGCAAAATGCACAGCAGTGGCTGCAAATGGGGGTCCTGCAATAGCAGTGTGAAATGGTTGTACAGAGACCTCAGATTTTTAACTCTTTGAGGGAAGAGTGGGAGGAGTTTGGTTTCTTTTACATTCCCTTGGAGGGGTTTTGGACTTACCTTGGCATGGAGAACCAAAGAGAGCTTGAACTCCTTTGCACATTCAGTGGAAGCCAATTGTTCCTCTCTTTTCGCTTCCTTCAGCAGAACTGGGGGTCTCCCTGCTTTGCTCAAGTTCTCCAACTCTCTCACAGATCCTCTTATGGCCATTCCCTGAGATTTTTTCCTCAGTCTCTAGGCCAGTTTAGCTCCATTTCCATTCTCCTTGCTGCAGCTTCTTTGAATACATAGTAGTTTCTCCCTAAATTCCCAAGGTAGATATTAGTGCCTTTGCTGAGAAAAGCTGATTTTTATTGGCCAGTTAACAATCATACACAGTTGATTTTTTTTTTTCTTTGTCTTGCTATCTGTGTGTCATTTCTGCTACATAAAAAATGTTTCAGTATCTTGCAGTTTTAAATTGTGTATTGTCCCATTTTTAAAGTATGGTAAAATGGTCTGGGCTCACTTCAGTTATTGGTCACCCATAGGTGAACCTCTTCAAGAGATACACTGTTTTGCAAGTAGAACTGAAGTTATGTTCAGAATGCCTCCATGTTTGTGATCACACATCATCAAGAAACCAAATTTTTGTCACTAAGCACATGGATTTTAACCTTTCTCATGAAACACCTGGTCCTACAAATCTGAGGAGATGAGAATCTGAGCTTTTGGAAACAATTAAAAAAAAAAGAACACCACCAAAACACTTTTTGGTGACACAGAAAACTAGAAATTACACTGAAACATTTTAAGAAAAGGATCCCAAAGAAGTGGGATGCACAGATATGGAGGAGAGAGGGTGCTAATATTGCAGTTTGTAAAGAAATGAATTATAGCTTGTAAATACTTGGAGTCAGTAAGCTCCTTTTGTGTATGAAATATGATGCTGAATGCACATAAACAAGGAGGAGCAAAGCTGTATGGAAACACTGGCTGTTATGTTTTACTTAATGGTGTGCTTTGTGTTTTATTTTATACAGACATTCATCGTTTCTCTTTTCCTTTCTCTTTATTCTTCTCATGGTCAGTGGTGTATAGCCCAATCTGGACTCATAGGAATTGGCTTCTTGCATTACTAATAAGATGCTTTGTGGGTACTTTGTGGGTTGTCTCTCAGTCATGCCATTTCTAGAATGAAAGCTCAGCAAATAGCACTTAGGCAGACATACCATGAGACAGGAGGTCTGAACACAGCTCCTGGGAGAAAGAAGTTGTGTTTCATTCACAGCTGATGCTGGATTTTACAAAAACGAGGGTATGGGGATTGCTCCTCTCTCTGGCATGCCTGATACCATTTTTAATGACAAAACAGACATGCCATCCCTTGCACAAATTCCTCACTAAATCATGACATCTGTCAGCTGGACTAAGCCAGACTTGGGTTTAAAACCTGTATAAATAGTGCAACAGGGTCATTTTATTCAGATTTTCTTTTAATTTTGCACTGAGTGATTTCTCAGCCTCTGCAATGTCTACCACTTTTGTTTAAATAATCTTAACTAGAAATTATTTTGTCTCTGGTCCATTTTCTTTATCATCCTGTGATGTGATAACTGATGAAAGAGACTTTCAAGCCTTGGGACCAGAGGTGAAGAAGAGGGGAATGAATTCTGCAGGAAGACTTTGTTTAATGTTGTGTTTATAAGGGATAGTGTTTATGACAAATCAGTTAACTGAGGTGTATGAAAGGCAGGAACAATACCAAAGGACTTAAAAATTTGTTTGAGGTTTAGGAGAAAAATTGGAAGCTTGGAAAGCTAAAATTGCTTAATTGTAGGAATTGAGCAACACCAACCTGATTTCAGAAACCCATTCGGTATTTGCTTTAACATCTCCTCGTAACACGTTTTTTTTCTTTTTTCTTAAGCTGTAAAGTAAAGCCAACTCAAATGAGCTTCAAGCATATATTTGTGAAGTGTCATGGTAGACTCAAAATTGAAAAATAATGTGACCAACTTGCATAAAAGATAAATTAGGCCCATCCTAGCAATTAAGAGGATTTATTTTGCAAACATAATGTTTAAAGGTAAAAGCATGGTTAAAAAGCGTGTATATTTTAAGCTAATATTTTTGGAATATTTTCAATTTTTTCAGGCCATTAGATAAATATAATACGTGAAATGAGATGATGAACCTTGCAGAGTGCCTATCTATATACTCCCATAGAATGGACCTAAATAAATTGTCAATAGATACAGAATGCAAATGGAAGCAAATACTGATAAAGACAAAACCATGCATGTCAACAACACTGTTAAAACCAGTGTACTTAATTAAAAAAGTGAAGTCAATTAAAATCAAAACAACAGTGCAGCATGTACAAATGCTGGAATAATCATTAGGCCTTGCTGAATAATGGAGGAGTATAGAAATTTTTTTTTAAGTGAAACAGCAGGGGTGATACATTACACAAAGCAACAATCTACAACAATATGACAATTGAATTACTTCAGCCCCATTAGGCAGGTGCAGAAGAATAATTAACATTAATTTCTTCAATGGAAAGGAAAAAAAAAATAAACTTTTGTCTAGTACAAACTGCTATTTTTTCCCTCCAAAATAATGAGAAAATATGACAATGAGCAGACTGATTAAAATTAAACCTTTACGCTTATCCTCTTTGTGAGACTGGTTAATCATGGGATAAAATATGTACACAGTGTGTTTTCTCATAGTCTGACAACGTTAAAACAGGCCACCATGGCTCGCATCAGCTTTTGGTCTTCTGCTGAGGTATAAGCATTGATTGCTCAGATTAAAAATAAAATACAAGAGATAATAGGTTTTGAAGTTTTAAATTCTTTATCATGTAAGAGGTATTCAGTCAAGCCTCAGGTTCCATTCAGTATCTGTTTTTCCATTTCAAATTCAAAACAAATCTGTGACCTCCAATTTCAATCTGAACAACTGTTCTCTAAAATGACAAGAAAGAATGAACAAACTTCATAATGTCTCATGAACTGCAAGCTGCTTCTTAAACTCCAATTGCTTCCCCAATGCTTTTCCCTTTGGAGTTCTACTAAAATAATTCTATTTAGTTCTTTTGAAAGAGATTGATTTGGTGACAGATAGCCATGAAGTTTACTGAGGCACATTTGATATTCTTCCTTTAGAATTAAAGAACTGGGTAAACACTAGCACTGGTCATATTAGAAATATATTAATTACAGATATAGACAGAAGATCTCAAGTGATCGAGTTAGCATATCTTAAGAAATTGCTGCTCTGCAGCTGGAGAGACTGCAGAAGGATTAATGCTCATTTTATTAGCTGAGGCTGCGTGCTCCAGCAGCTTTAACTAAGCCATTTTACCTTGTGTGTGCAATAGCCTGTGAGGGGCTGAAGAGCCCTGGGTCTGTCAAACAATCTGGGTCTGTCTACACCATCACCAACACCCTCTTGCCTTTGGGCAGCTGGTGGGATACTAGTCTGCTACTGCCACCCTCCATCCTGAACTCAGCTACTGTCTAATGGTGTATGTCCAGGTGTCTCCTGTAACTGCATATGGCTCACCTAAGGCTGTGTACCTCACCAAAGGCATTCAGAGGTGCCTCACTCAGGGCTCTTAAAGAGCTACAGTCTTTCCTCTTTCTTCCACCACAGGTCTTCAAATCTTCAAGTTGATGGTGTTGGAAGAGCTGAGAGGAGCAAATACCCACCCATGTTTATTAAAACAACTGATACAGAATGGAAATGCTAAATACAATAAATGATTTCTTTCACAGATTGAGAAATGCCTTGGGTTCCTAGTTACCTTTGCCTTCCAGGTTGTATGCATGGTTATAGGGTATTTGGCAAGTTTCTACCTCAGCATCATTAACCTCTTCGGTTTGAGCCATTACTGCCACAGTCGGCTTCCTTTGCAGCGCACTGCTTGTGGTCAACAGTTCAATGCAATAGCAGACATCTGCCTAGGCACAAGTGTTAGGCAGCAACACTCACTGCTTAAGAACCCAGGATTTGTTCTGGGGTTCTCTACAGAGGGAACTTAAGGGGAAAAACATCTACAAGCTCAGCCAAGAGTAGGGAGATGTTTTGGGGTGGTTGCTCTGGTGATTAGACTCACAATAACAACCACTTATATGTCCTAGATGCTTCATCCTGTGCAGATATCCTGCAGCCAGAAGTACGGTTTGCCTGGAGAAGTCTCTGGGTTAGGAAAAGTAGAAGATAGGAGTAGAGAAGAGGTCATCTCTAGAGGAGAGAAGAGGTAGCTTAAAAAAAGACAGTACTAGAGATATGAAGAAAAAACAAAGAAACAAATGATTGCAGGAGTTGACACGAAAGCAGGCACATCTAGAGAGAGCTGTTTTATTCAGACATCCTGCTCTGCATCTCTAGTTACACCCTCGTCATTCTATGCAACCTGCTGAGAAGGATTCAGTCTGGCAGCGTCATTACACTGTTCCAGGTTTCTGCTACAGACTCCTCCCTTTCTGCATTCCAGTCTAGCAGGAAAACATCTTTGTTTTCTTGAGTAGAAGCAAAAGTTCCTTCTTGCAGCTTTCTGTCCCTTGAATCATTGACCTACTATAGAAATATTGTGCATACCTATTTATTAGCAAACCTGAGCAGGTGGTTATGCATGCCTTTTCTAGGGCTCAGGTATTGTATTTTTTCCATTCAGTTCTAGGAGGAATACATTATTTTGTTGGTGATGTGCCACAGGAACAGTTTGTCCTGCGTTGTGTTCAGCAATGACTACACAGTTAGTTCATGGGCAGTTACATGTTTCAGACTGAGATCCACAAAAGGTGACCGGTGAGAAGAGTTTTCCTAATCCAACCTCTGAAATCCTGCCTCTTCAAAAATTCACATGCCTGCCTCAGCACTTTGGAGAGACCTTCAGCTGAACAAAGGCACAGTGGACCAAGACCACTTTTATTTAAAGTCACTTCTGAAAGCAGAAGTGGTAGTTAGGGTGTTCTGATTTGGGGCTCCCTCCTTCCCTCCCACACCTATAACATATTCCTGAGCAATAAAAAGAATTAGCCAGTGCTCCTCTTTGTTTGTGATGTCCATACAACCACTGAAAATTTATAGGAGCAGAGTAAGAGGCCCATAATACTATAACCTAAGAAGATGAAGCTGATGAATGAAAAGACTTGATTAATACATTTTGCCTTATGACCAATTTCTCATAGAATATGTGAACTTTTGCGTATGGCCCTCCCTACTTCGTAGGCTCTCTTCTCTGAAGTGGCTGTCTTGATCACTAGATTAGAAAGTAATACTTGCTGGCTTACTTTCCAGCTTTATTTATGGCTTTCTAAGGATAAAAATTATGAAAGTATCTCTCCCATGATCCTACTGTGAGGGTGCAGCTTCTGAGGTGGATGGGTTTGATTCCCATTTAATAAAGAAGGGAATCGAATCCTGGATACACATCTCATTTCCAACCTTTGCTAGATGAACCCCCTGAGATTAGCTTAATTATTGTGATGAAGGAGAATCAGCACCTGAGTGGGAGATAATACTTCTCTGTGGTGTTATTTTAGTTGGTTTCTTTTGGGAAGTCTCTGTCTGGAGCCAGAATGAAAAATGGAGGCTCCATATAAATCAAATGGGCACACATTAAACCTACTCCAGGGTTAATGCCCCTTGTGCCAAATATTTGGATACAACTGCTATTTGTCACACAATGTTAGACTGACACACACAGTCTGTATTTGTCTCATCAAAAATAAATTCTAACTTGTACTAAATGTGCAAACTCATAGTCGTGGTAGACATTTTTTGCCTTCATCTTATGAGTAATCACATGGTGTTATTTGTCATGATAACATAAGCATGATACTTAGGAGACGAACTGCATTCATGTTATCTCTGAACACCATGTCCTTCCTTCCATCCTTCCCACCCTCAATTTATTTGGAGAATAATAAAAAGGCTTTCTAAAACTGGTACAGAGTGAATAATCTCCTGAATATTTATTCCCATTAAAAGTAGATGTTTCTTCCTTTCTATGAATATTTTTCAAATAACAATGCTTTCGGCTAGTTTGCTTATAAAAAAAGGCTGCAAACATTAGTAAAGGAATTGGCAGCTTTTATTCACAAGAGAGTTTTCTCAGGAAGGGAAGGGAAGGGAAGTGTTTGGTGAATCCTCTTTCTTGCTTACCCCCAGCAGTTATCACTGCATATAAAGAGGTTGGATGAGCCCTGAAGGTAGTAGGAATGTTTGTCCCTATATGAGCATGTTAGAAATGCCAAGTCAGTGTGACTAATGGATAAGACAGAAAGCAAAGCCAGTGATCTAAAATGAATAGAAGCATTAGAGGAAAAACAGGAATGCAAATCTCACATTGTTAGAAACACAGACCTTATGCCTGCTCCAGAGTTTTGTTTCATCAGCTCTTATAGCTCATGGGCTTCTTCACTGTACAGAACAATTGTAAAATCTGCAAAAATTGGGAGAGCTACAGCCTGTTGAAGCTGATGTTTGTATTCAAAGTTGCTTGACAGAAGCTGCTAAGCAATACTGAAAATTCTGGCAGGAATCCCAGAGTTCGGAGGGAATTTCCATGTGCTGACTCAGCCATGAATTTTAGCTCACTGGAGTCCTACACCTGATCCTACTGAGGTTGTGAAATCTGGAAGCAAGACTGAATTCAAAGTGAGCTACTGAAATACTTAACAGAACATGTAGAAGACATGAAAAGGAAGAGTGCTGAATGTAAACACATAGTATATAGCTCACTATCATACAGAGTACTGCTCTGAGGAAAATTTACAAAGACATTCAGCTGAACACTAAGTCAGGCAACATCATCTGGGAACGGGGACAACAAAATTCTTGCCCTCACAAATTGACAAAACAGATTAACAGGTGTTCAGTCAACCACAGAGATCCAACTGATCAAAATATGTTGCCCCTAGAAATACCTTAAGTACGGAAGAGAGTACTGATGGCCTTTAAAGGCTTGCTATTTCCTGGACCGTCTTACTTCTTTATGTGCTACTTTTAGCAAAGCAAACTTCTATACATAGATTTCAATATGGAAGTTAAATATCTTAATAAGTTTTTTAGATACATTAGGGTACAATTCTGAAATTGCTAATGAGAAATCATTTTTCTAACAGTTCTAATGAAAATGGCAACTCTGGATTCCAGTACAGATGCAGAAGTATGATGATTTTTCCGAAAGAGAAGGCCATGCAGAGCCTATCCCAGCCCCTGTGAGAGCAATTTAATTGAGCTGCAGGGCAATAATGGGAAGAGGCCCTTCTTTAACTAACGCTTAGGTATTCCTATGGGAAACTTGCAGACAAATTCTCACAGTCCTGCTTTTTTTATTTCCTTTTTCATTGTCAAGACAAGTTCTGAAGAGCAGCTTGCTGGTTATATTTTTATTATCCAGTAATGCTTTAAAACACTTTAACATCTCTATTTGTATGGGAAACATCATCTCCTTCCTTCCAAAATCTTTGGAAACTTATCACCAACCACAACATCTACTTTTCAGACACTGGTTGGTACTGTTCATGTCTAGAGCTAATAAAACAATTCAGAAAAATTCATTTGATAAAATAAGTCTCTGTCTGCTGTGGCTCATCAAATGCATCATGATATTCTCAAATTTCTTGTTGATTTGAAAGTTTTGTGAAAAACACCCTACACAGAGTTCTTAGCCTTTCAATCATTTCTCAGCAATCTCTTGCAAGCACTCAGTCTTTCAACATCAAGATTATGATTGGATGTAAACCAGGAAGATTGCTGAGACTGATTAGAACCTCTTCCCAGGGCTAACACTAGCAATTACACATTGGAAATGTTTGTGGCTGTATAGGAGCTTGGTTAATTTTTTTTTCCTTTTTCTGCAATTAAAAAAAATTTGAATAAGACTGAGAAAGTTTAATAAGTGGTTGATTATGGACATGTTGTGATGAAATGATCTTGCTATTATGGGCAAGATTTTCAGAAGCAAAGTTTTCATCCATTGAGGTCAATGACAAAATTCTGTTTGGACTCAGTGAGAGTGGGATTTTAAGCACTGACATGTACTTTACAGAATCCATGAATTTGTTTAGAAGGAGGAAGAAAGATTTAACAAGTGGTAGTTTTCAAAAAATCTTATGAAAGTGCTATTGTATGCTCTATTTTGCACACTGAGAAAGGCAAACATCTACTTTGTTTCTGAATTTGCACTTATCTTACATGTAATAATAGATAGTTTAAAAACAAAATTGCATTGAAATATATAGCTTTTTTCCTTTGTTTATTTCAACTTCCATGCCCTTTAGCTTCAATGTCAATTTCTTTTCATTGAGCTACTTGAATTTTATTAAGGTTTCTTTTTACCTGGTGCTAAAATATTTGTGTTGACATAATTAGATCTTATGGTCATAGAATAACACTTATTCAGCTGAATATTCAGCATTTATTCAGCACATGTCCTGTTTCATTAACAAACTCTAACCTACAGCTCTTCCTCTCCAATAACAGAAAGCAGAATTCATGAAATTTGCAGTAAATTTTCTGTGAATGAAAACCACTGAAAACAGTATGGTTTTTGATAGCAGCTATATTCCCTGAAGGAAAAGGAATTTTCTGCCCAATTTTGGGTGGTAGCTTTGGGTTTTTTGCTTATAAGTAAGAAATTATTTAATTTTTTTTAAAGTTAAAATTCACATCAGACTTTCTTCCTAGTGTCCTGGTTTAGCCAGGATAGGGTTAAGTTTCCCCAGCAGTGGGGGGGAAGCTCTAGCCAGGTTTTTCATATATCATGCTGATGTCACATCCTGGCGCGAGCGCGGGAAGAATCGGTGATCACGTGGGTTGGCGCAGCCGGTTCTCTCACTGCTGTATTGGTATATACTTTGCTCTGTTCATTGTTATCACTGTTATTCTTATTGTTATTGTTTGTTGTGTTGCTGTTGCACTGCTGTATTAAATCTTTCCTTATCTCAGTCTCGGGGCTTTGTATTTCATTCCCTTTGTGGGGGAGGGGCATCGGCCGCGTGGTCTCAGACCCCGGCAGGGGCTAAACCATCACACCTAGAAATGAAGATACATTGCATTATTTCACACAAGGCTGGGATTATGTACCAGTAGATTAGCCCAATTTCTAGCAAATATTTAAATGACATCAGGCTTGTGTTTTAAGTGCTCTGAGGGATAAACAGTTCTTTGTGGGCATGTCACTAGTGTAAACCATGGGGAGCTGCCCCATCATGAGCAGAATGCCAGAAAACATTTCTGTAAAATACTTCTAAGAATTAATCCTGTATGGAGCAGTTGCTTACTCATGAGTCACCTCCTCATGTGGTGTAGGTGACCTACTGTAACAGACAAACTTGTACCCAGATCCTTTTTTAGTTCTCTCACCTCCTTTCAATCTGCCTAACAGCTTCCAAGAGCTAGACATGTCCCTGTGCATGTAAGGAAGCGAAAGCTACAGTTCATGTCAGCTAGGTGGGTATTTGTGGATTTTGGGAAATGGAGACAATATTTGCACGGATGTAAGTGCAGTCTTCAACAGGCAACCTGTTTAAGTTCTGACGTAGGTTTCTTCAAACTAACAGGGACTTTGTGATTTTTCTCAGGGAGTTATCTCTCTAAAGGTCTGTCAAAGGAAGAAAGAGAAACTATGATATACAGTAAGCTTCTATTTTAAAGGAGTACGCTTTTCAGTGTAAAAACTCACTTTGTTCCTCTAAGATAAGCAAAAACTTTCAATTAATTGGGGAGGGAAAAAAAAAAGTACAGGCAGCATAGCTTAAATTAGTTGTGAGATTTTGGTAGGGTACATCTACAGAGTATTTTTTCAGGCAGATTTGATCTCACCCTACTCATTCCCTGAGCCAACTGCAAAACCCAAATCTCTGTATTGGCAGACATGTAGCTGTAGTCCTCACAACACTCATTCTAAACTAATAAGTCTGGCAGAGGGAGAGAGTATATTAGCTCATTCTTAGTTCCAGCAGCTACCCAGAAGGCATTACAACACACTTGAGATATATCTCATACAAACTACTGATATGTCCACACTGCACAGAAGTGACTGCAGTGTGCTGTAGGGACAGCTCAGGCACCAGGAGGTGTGACAGCTCAAAGTGAGGTATTATACCTTACATCCCAGGCAGACTATTACTGAGTTAAAGCTGGTTTAGCTGTAACTCCTGTGGTCAAACCTGTGAAAAGAGTCCAGTTTCTTCCAAAAATAAACAGTAATCTCAGGGCAGCATGCATGTTTTCTATTCCTGAGCTCAATAAGCTCTATTTAACCTCAGGTACCTCTGAACATTTCCTGGGTGTAGAGTTCATTCATGCGATATAACTTCTAAAAAGTGCCTTGCTTATGATCTGCCAGGTCAGAAAAAGAACAAACTGTAGGAGTGGGATGAGCTAGGAGAAAGTATAACATATGGTCAGAGGAAAAAAAGTGGCAGTTTGTTGTCCCTAGCATTAAGTTAAAGAAGACTGCACACTTCAGAAGCTGATAAGCATAATTTTTTTTGGCCACCAGGTAGCACGTCTGGAGCTGTCAGCTGAATTCAGGGCTGAGCTTAGGATTCCTGATTCAGAAGCAGGGTGACCAGTACTGCAGCAAGGTGCTCTAGAGATACAGGCTGTGGATACTTGGGCTGGGGACCATCTCTGCTGTGAGCCTGCTGTGTGCCCAGGCAGCCAACAAGGCCAACAGCATCCTGGGCTGTATGAAGAGCAGTATGGTCAGTACATCAAGGCAAGTGATCATTCCCCTTTTCTCAGCACTCCTTAAATGATAACTAGAGTACTGTGCCCAGTTTTGGGCCACTTGGTACAAGAAAGACATTGATCAAATGGGGCAAGGTCAGTGGAGGCCCACCAACACGGTCAGAGGCCGGAGCATGTGCCCTACGGAGGCACCTGGACCAGAGGCGAAGGCATCTGGACTTGTTTGTACTGGAGGAGGGAAAGCTCTGGGGGACCTAAGCAAGGCCTTCTAGTACCTGTGAGGAGGTCACCAGAAAGACAGAGTCAGGCTGCTCACAGCAGTGTGTGGCAGGAGGAAAAATGACAGTGAGCATACATTTCAACAAGAGGGAGTTAGATTAGATATAGGGAAAATCTTTTTCACCCTAAGGACAGCCCAGCAGTGGTAGAGGCACTCTAGGGGTACATGCAGCCTCCACACTTGGAGGTTTGCAAGAGCCAACTGGATAAAGCCCTGAGTCATGTGGTCTGATCTCATAGCTGAGCCTGCTCTGAGTAGAAGATTGGACTAAAAACCTACAGAGATCCCTTCCAATCTCAGTTATTCTGTGATCCTATTTCTTCAACAGATTTTTTAGTGAGGCTCAGGATGCTCCTAAAGGCTCTCTTAAAGGCAGAACCTGTAAGCAGACATATTTTGATTAAAGTATTAGCCAAAAAGACTGACTTTCATTCAGGTTTTACTGTGGAGTTTCATTCTTCCTTCCACAGCAGATGTCTTTTTTCCTAGTCCTTCATCACTGCTTAGCTCCCCAAATGCATTTTCCTTCTCTTCCCAGATTTTTACTTTGTTCCCAAGCTCCCATTACATTTAGATATAACTTCTTTTACTGAAATTCTTTATAGTAGACTCAGATTCAAAAATGTTCACAAGGGCAGGAACTGGGTGGATTACCAAACACCAGCTGATATGCAACAACTGATTACGTACTCTTAGCCCATTGCAAACTTTGTAAGAAGCCTATTAGCTTATGTCTCTTACATTTGTGTGGAAACTGAAGTCTTGCTTTACCCTTTCCATGAACAAGAGAGTGCGTGCTGGTGTTCATTAGATAAGCATTAATGCTTTAGAGAATTAATTTGTGTTTCTGGGCTCTTTTTCTCTCAGGTTACTGTAGAACACATCAAAACAGGCCAATATGATACATATTCAACTGGGAATTAAGGAATTCACTTCCTCTTGACCTTAATGTCTTCCTGGGTATGAAATACAGTTGGTAGAATCAGCCTTATTAGTTGGGATATTTATATACTTACAATGTATATAACTTCATTTATCATGTCATGCTATTTTCATGCATAATACTCTCATGTGTATTGTACAACATCAGAATAAGCTGTGTGTCAAATCTTTGAGTATTCCACGTACAAGCTGTTTGGAACATTCAACTGTGTTAAAACTGTGAATAATTAAAGAAAGAAAAAGGTAGTTTGACCTGGGGAGGGAGGAACTGACTTAAGAAATGCTAGGAGAAGCTGACTCTAAAATGGTGCCCTATTATAAAAAATACAAGTCATGAATGTCTGTCTCAATATAAAAAGTTATAGATGCTTCACCTGGCCATCCTTCTTTTTTCCTTAAATCTACTTTAAAATTTTTTCTTGTGCTGTCTAAAATGTATCCAAGTACCTCCCCAGAACAGTTCTGGTCACGTTGGCTACAAACATCATGTGATCACACCACTTTTATTCAGTATAAATCAAAACTGCCTCTAGACCTTGAAATTGGTATTTTCAAAGGAACTGAAAGGATTTAGGCATCTACAGCTCCTGGACTTTTATTGGGAATAACAGCATTGGTTTTTTTTTATTTTGAGAATTGCAGCCTGAATTCTTCAGTTCCCACATCACAGCTGTGCTCAAAAGTAAGACAGCTTTTTTTTTTTTTTCTACATAAAAATGAGTCATCGTTACATTTAATTCCTAAGAAATGGACATGCACCACCAAATGAAATTTTCATTTGTTCTCAATTAGACCCATAGGTACAGCCATTTGTCTTTAGACTGAGATGTTTGTGTATATTATTCTGCCTGCATAAATATATTTAGTCACTTCTCATCCATCTTCCTCATTGGTCATTCCTATGCTTTTAGGTAACTTGCTAAATGTCGCTGAAGTTGAATAACTGGAAAGCTACATAATGCTAACTGTTTAGTCAGCTGGCCAGATGGTATCATCTTTATTTCTTGTACTTTGATTTGGATGCGACGAACTGCATTTTGTAAGCAGGAAATTAAGTATGAAGACTACTCACAGGTCACTTGTAGAAGAGCTTAACATAAGGAGGTCACCTGGGCTACAACTTAGTACTTGATAGCATTGCTTGTGTTATATTGCATGTAACTATGTGAATAGCTTGAATATGCAGTTACAAGGTTGAAGCTGCAAAGTGGTACTACTTCTGGATAACATCTTCAGTCCTTATTTGAGCACTGTTAGAAAGCAAGGCAATTAAATAGATGGGAATTTTGCTAAATAAAAGAGACTACTTTAGAGTGAAAGCAATCAACAATTACCTACTTTTACTTTCAATCAGTGATAAATATAGACATTACCAGCTGCTGGGAGAGTTTCCTAACTTTTACAGGTCACAATTTAGAGCAACCCATGGGCTGTTCTAACCTGTGGGCAGCCTGACTTTCTGTGGCTTCTACTCATTATTCCCCATGGATTAGCTTAGGCAGGTCCTCACTGGTCTCACAGGTTTACAAAAACCCCATTCGGAAATGACAGATTATTCCCTCCTGTAAAAAGCTAAGGTGTCTGACTTGAGGCTGTTGATGTCAAGATGCTGAAGATGTCAAGATGAACAAATCCCAAAACATTTCCTTTGTTAAGTCTGAGACTGAAAGTCCTGTGGTGTGTTTAGCTGAAACAGTCTTGTCACTCTGTTTTCAGCTGCAGGCTACCACTCTGTAGCAGGGATGGCCGAGCACATCCTCTGAGCATTTCTCAGTGGGTCAGTTCACAGCCAGGTGGACTCCCACATGCTTTAACTATGCCCTTCAGTAAGTCAGCACTTAGCACATCTATATCTTACCCATTTTGTCTACTGTCAGTCAGGATTTGTTTTAGGCTAAGGGTCTGGTCATGAAATCTAAGACATTGCATGGACAAACTGAGAGGTGAAGATAGCAAAGAATGGTCATCTGTCTTCTGTAGCGGAGTTCTGCAAAGTGGGCACAGCAAAAGTAAGTAACCCTTATGGAAAAGAATGAGTGAGGAAGATAGGAAGACCCTTCCCGTCAGTAGAGTAAAACTTGTTTGTTAAGGTATTTAAAATTAGACAAACTCAGTCAAACTGAGACTTACCTCACATGAATATTCAAAGTGAGAAACAAGATGTTGTGTTGTGCTGCCTTCAGACTGATGAAGCAATAAGGTATTCAGTGAGGTAAGTCTTAGACTATCAAATAAACAAGAAGGTACCTGAGAAAGCCACGGATCAGAGGTTTGATTGTTGTCGGGGAATCTGTCTTTCAAGCTGCTTATCTGTGCTAAAAATTGGTTTGAGCACTTCAAATTGCAAGTGCCCAATCTGCATAAAGTGGAAGTAATATGCTGACAAAGTCCTGTACAGGTAGCAATCAACATCATCCTGGATGAGCTACAATATTGCTAAGATGTTTTAAGGAGGACCTGCCAGAGAAGCATTACAGTAATTAACCCTGACTGTCAGAATGTTGGGCAGGCCTGAGTCTCAGGAGCTGAAACATTTAAATAAATAAATAAAAGATTACTTGATGTACATCACTGCTTAGGAACTGCGAGTCTGAAACCAGCAACCTAAGTCCATAAAGATAATGGCTTGCTCACAATTGATGTGAACGGATGACAACAGAAACCTTTAAAGGTGATCTGCAAAGGCAGAAAAAAAAGGAGGTTGTACCATTTTCACTTCTTTGTAATGACTAAAGAAGGCTTGAAAGCTTCTTCCCCCCTCACATTTCACATCATATCTGATCTGCTCCTGGATGATTCTACAACATACTACAGGGAAAGTATAATTATGACCCTGCATTATACCACAGAAGTAATACTGAATTAGGAAAGAAAAGGGTTATGTTGGACTTTTTAAATTAAAATCACTGAACTCTTTGAGAATTTTTTATGGATATTTTTATTAACAGCTAGTTAATTCCAAATTTCTTTCTTAGAGGTTTTACTCCCATCTCTTTCAAGATTCAATACATCCAGTGCTACAATCAAATGCAGAAACAAATGTTAAATCCATTTCTTTGGGTACTCCACAGACATCTCCCGGAAAATAAAACTAAACCTGATATTACCAGTATGTTTAGTCAAAAAAAGAGTGTAAAATAAGTGTGAAGCTGCCACTCTGTGTTGTCACACAGCAAAACAAGGAATGATGGTAAGTGACATAATGCCATTCTCTCTGCCATCTTTGAATCTGTAAATGCTGCAACATTAAAAGATGTGTGTTTAAGCTCTTAAATGAGATCTCATGTAAATAGCATCAATATCTGACACATTAGCATGCAAAAGTTGCTGCAGCAGCCTATTTAGCATGAGTAACTCAACAGAATAGAAAGAAACTTGGAGATCAAAAACATGTGCCAGAAAAAAAAAAGTGTACTGCACAAAAATGTATAGAAACTAAAGGGCTGGATTTTTCTGGAAAATTACATTCTCATCTGGTATCTCACAAATCAAGATTGGTTTAGGGGAGCTCTTTTGTGACTAATGTTATTGCTCAGCAACAGCATTTACTGCCTGAGAAGGAGAAGGAATAATCAAAGCTGACCCAAACAGTGTAAGCAGATATTCCACATGGGGTAAAAATGTGAACGATTTGTGATAGTCAAAGCATTCCTTAAATCTCTCCCAAAATAAGCACGGATAGGCAAACAGTCACAGATGGCCAAAAGATCAATCAGAACATAACCCACAGGAAGCTTAGTGCCAAAAGTAATTGACATAGTCGTCGAATCAATTTCTGATGGTACAGACACTTTTGCATTCAGTCTGCTTCTCCATGCTGTAGATCATTTGGCATGTCATTCAAATCACTGTTGCCCAATATAAGCTTGTAGCAGTTATGAGAGGTTCAGGTACTTTCTGGGGTTTACTTTCCACACACTCACAAAGGTGCCAGGTGAGGACCAAGTTATTGTTTCTGGTAGCTGAGCATTTATATGATATTTGCTTTTGAGATGTAGTATTTTCCCCAGATATTTTCCATTTTGTGTACAGGAGTAGAGAGCCCTGGGACACTGTGGACCTTTGCACAGGATGTTCCTTGACAATGATTACAGGAAGAGAAGAAGGGCACAAACCTGGTTGCCAATGTGCTTTTCACGCTAAGCCTTTAGGTCATTAGTCAGAGCAATAACAGTGACTTCTTCTACAGTTCAAAGATTACTGTACAAAGTAATAATGGAGAGCATTTTCCAGAAAAAAAAATAAACTGTTCTTTCAGCATAACTAAAGCACTTTTCAAATCATGAGAGATTTAAAAGTAAAAAAGGACTATATTGCTATATCTGGCAGGAGAAAAGAGAGAGAAGGGAATTCTACCTGGAGATACACCCACTGAGGAACTGAATCAGAAACTGAGTTTAATGCTTCTTTCAGGCAGTAGATTGCCAGCTGAGTAGGAGCATATTTTGTTTGCTGGTGTGATCAGTAGAAATCACACATTAGTAATTTCCAGCTGCCTACTTGTCTATAAAGTGCCTATCTGTGCACTATCCAGAAGTTAAAGTTGTTCAGAAGTATAATAGACAAAAAGTGTTTGAGGTATTGATGGGTATTTATGGCTGTTCAGCTGAGGAAATGAGTTCTCTGTTTATTTCAATAGGCCTGAGCACAAAGCTACATTTTTGGTATGCTTGGGCAACATAATAAACATACTGAGTGTCCTAAGATGTGGGTATTATGTCATTAAGAAATGTCTTGGTGATCTAGGAATCTGATATGTTTTGCAACTAGTGGAAATTTCTGTCACTTTGGGGTGAAATTGGAGATTTTGGACCAAAGAGTCATTCCTGAGTGTCATGAAAGTTTGCAGCTCCTTCTGGAAATGAAGGGTACGGAAAGAACAGGCAGATACCTCTTCCAGAGGCATGCCAGGACGGGGAGGAACCTTCTGCATGAAAGAAAATAGGAGGCAGCATTATGGACAACTAAATACAATAGATAGATGGCAGATTGTCCTAACCAAGATGATGTCATTCGTCCTAATACATGTACAAAGGCACCACAGAGGGCTGAGGTACTGGGGTCCTACAACAGGCCTAAGCGCACTCACTACAGGTAATAGATTTGTGACTTCAAAGCTGGGTCTCTACTCAAGAGTGACCCGTATCTGGCCCAAGCGATAGACCCAAGTATTTCCAACCCTACAACTGTAGGTTCCTGAACCCTGAGCTGCAGGAAAAATGTTGTTGTGCATTGCAACACTGAAGTTTATAATGCCCTGAGATACACACACACATACATACATATAAAACAGGCCACGACTGTTAGATGACCTCCAGATATATCAGTTTTCAATCAGGTAGCACAACTAAACAATTTCAAATCTTGTAATCAAAAGAAGAAATATGAAACTTTTCCAAAAAAGATAAAGAGTGAAATTACATTTCAAAGTGGATTTTCCAAAGAATTATTTATTCTTAATCTGCTCATAGCACATTGGAAAACTAAGAGCAAATATGTACTAGATAAGCCTCAAGTCCTTAGGGGTTAAAATGAAACATATTGATGCATATAGAGACATCGTGTGGAAAGGGCTTTCCTACAGAGTGAATGGTGATAGACTTTCATAGAAAATAGACTATCATTTGGGAATGCCTAAAGGAAGAAAGCAAGAAGTATCTGAAAGGATTTGGTTTTTTTTTTTCAAAATTCAGATCCATTATCAGAATGAAGAAATACACAATGGATATGATGCATGCAGGCCAAGCAGTAATGCAGTAAATAATATATAATTCTGGTCTATATTGCTTTTTTGTGATTTCACTTATATTTTAAGTCCAGGATGTTCAGTGATGAGTACTGATTTTGGATATACAGGATGAAATACTGTAATTATTTAGTGTCCAGAAATGCTGAGTCAATACCCTTCCCTTCACCCTCAGTGCTTCAACAACTTTTCATATTTCTTTTTTAAACAAGTCAATAGTTTCTTCTCATACGTCTCTCACTGCCTGTAAAGGCCTCCCTTTACATCCACCTATAGCTGAGGAGACACTTCAGTTTACAGACTCCTGGTGCAAGAGCTTAAAACAATTCCCTCAGAGCTTCCGCAGTCTATTATTACGTCAGTATAGTTGCCCTGATACAGTAAATATTAAACTAAAATTTCTCATGAAGAATTAGACTGTATGGTTTTTTGCTAGGTTTAGTGAATGAAGTAACTCCATCCTCTATAACTAGTAATAAAACTTTTTGCTGGCATTTTAAATAATAGTGCAAAATGCAGGTAAAACACTGCAGAATTGATTTTGCACCTATCAAACAACAAGAAATGTAATTATATTGTATTTGTCTGAGGAGTATTTGCTTTCATTTAGCCCCTTTTCTTCAAAAACCAGCAGAATTCAGTGGTTGTCCATGGACTGCAGCAGGATTCAGCAATCCACTGCAGTTCCTGAATTTTTTTCAGAGATGCCTGTGCTCCTTAATAATAAACAACCTAAACTGTGATTTGACCACTGCACTTCTCTATTTGTGCCCTGTTATTTCAGGAAAAATCCAGCTGGACCCAATTTTTCTGTGGAAGTATGGGCTCTAAAGTGAAGGTAACTTCTGTGTTTTTCTTAGTTCTCCTTTTACAACCTGCTGCTTTGCATAGTTTTGTCACTTTGCTAGGACAGGACTAAATAAATTTCCTCCCATTTACCACTAGCCACTGATCAGGTAAGCTCCTCTGCTGTATTTTGGACCTGATGCATACAGGAATACACCTGTGTTTTTCATTCCTGTAGAAGATAACTTTGATCTTATTCACTCTTTCAGCTGCACATTCTTCTTGGAATGAAGTGGAGGGGGGAAACCCCACACTGATATCAGGTAATAAAAGAACAACAGACAAATTTTCAGTTCCTATTGCTGCATGTCATTTCTTTGTACTCCCAAATTCTGCCCCTGTCATACTGTCAGTAGAAGGTGGTTAGCAAGGCATCCTGAAGTTCAAAGCAGAGGTCTGTGCCTTTGAAATGGTATTGGAATAGAAAGCCAAAAAATTCTTTATCTCAATAATGGTGAGGATAGCTGACGTGTTGGAAATAAAGAAGTATTACTTCTAAAACTATCTGGAAAGACATCCATTGACCTCAGTGGGTGCTTGCTCTGGCCTGAGGAATATCCAGGTAAGTTTTGATGCTATCACATTTTAAATAAAAACCTCAAATGTCAACCAATTCACTATTTTAAAGCATGCAAACTAAACCCAGGTGTCCCTTTTAACACTACTTTGCAGCTTCTGCAGTATCACAGAGATGGTCCAATGAGTGGAGTTTGAAAATAATAGATAATTTTAAAAGTATTTAAAAAAATAATTTAATTAGTTTTCATTTCTATTACTTGCACCTGATAAATGAACATATTAAACTGTGAAGACTCAGGAGCCTCCAAAAGCCTTTGATGTGTATTAGAATAATCTAATAATTAACCTCAGGATTCACCAGCATGACGCATTGAGATGAAGTGAAACAGTGCTGATGATGAAGGGAATTCCAGATCTGCCAGCCTCAAGGTACCAAGCTGGCTTCATTCTCCTCCACTTTGCCATGGAGAGCTCTGAGCTCCCCTTGATATAACTTCTGTTGCATTTTATTCTTGGTCAGAGGTTCTTTTTTCGGTGCAGATTTTTTAAACAGCTGGGGGCATCATGCTTAAAAAAGCAATATTGAGAAATAACATTTGTCTTACATAATATGTATGTAAAAAGAAGGTGTATTTTCTCTCTGGACTATTTTTGTCAGTAACTGGTATTAGAGACCATTGTTCAGCCCAGAGTAGCTATTAAATACTTTGTATTGATGTGGTTACCTGATCTAAGTGTGAGCCCTTTCTTTAAAGTGAGAAAGCCTATGCTGACAACTTACCCTACTTCTTTGTCTAATACAGCGTGGACACTAGTCTTACCTCTGTTCTAGAGGACAGTACTTCAGCTCCTACAAGTGCCATTGAAGAGGTACCTGTTTTGTGTTAATAAATTACTCCCCTATCTTTAACGGCAAGCATAACGGTTCATAATAATACAACTTCGTATTTGTACCAGGGCCAGAAGTGGTCACTGATTTTATGTACTCAGATTAAGTAAGTACTTTAATCCTGATTTTGTAATCTACTGGAAAGTTTCGATGCCAATTGGACTGAATGGTAACCGAGGGCATCAGCAGCTCCCTGAAAATGAACACTCAAAACCTGGAATTGATGGAGTGGACATTTAAAAACCTGAGCAGCAGTTTCTGTTGTCTGTGACTCTCTGAGTGCTTTTATAATATGTTGTGGGAGCCAAGGTAGTCTCAGACTCACTGAAGAGGGCCACAACAACGATTGACCAGCCAGGGTCACTATATTGGTTTCATTCACAATACGATTCAGGAGGGAGAGGGGTTGACAGAAATGTCTACAGATCTGTGCAGCAGCGATACTAAGAACAAAATTACACAAGGTAATGCTTTAATCTACTGCTTAAAGACTACTTCTCTGTAAGCATACCCTCTCTTACAGCTGCATAGGCGTTTCCAGAACCCCCTCCAGAGTAAATCAAAAGACACGCTAGAATGAGATGCAGCAATACCACTTATAGTGTGTTTCCACTTTCACAGATTGTACCTAAGTCTTTAGAGGGATGACTAGAAGAAGTCCAGGTGTGGAAGGATTGCTGTTGCTGAACCAAGGAATGACTGACCAAGGAACAAAACCTTCTGAGGTGTTCCAGTACTGCCCCTTAACCTTGAACACCAAGTATTAATTTCTCAGTGTTAACAGAGGTTGTGTTCAACCTATAGTTATAATGTTGTATTAGGAAAGGAGCAACATATGTAGCAATATATTGTGCTCTGACCCTTTTTTCTTAGTCAAGGATTCACCAACAGTACCAATATTTTCATTTGCAAAAAACTGATGAATTTCATTGTGCCTTGAACTGAGGGTAGAAGTCTCACAGAAGCTCTAGAAAGTGATTCTCGAGAAAGAGGAAAGCTGTTCTCTCTCTCTCTCTCTCTCTCAGATAGGCTACATTAAATATATCTCCATTGTATACCCACTGCCTCCCAGTGCACTTCCACATCCAGATCTTCGAATCACTGAGACACCAAATTCACCTATAGATTCTTCCAACACACAGTTCTCATAGCATTATATCTCTTAAAAGCAATACAGTTTATCCAGGCTAAAGGTAGTATGTTCCTTCTGTTGAAGTGAAGCAGAAAATTTATTCAAAATAACAGTTGTATTAGGGCAACTTGAGGTGCAACTGCCTGGATGAAATTTCCTTCCATCTTTAGGGATACCAAACTGAGTCATACTGTAACTGAAGTTATAATTTATTTATTTCTGTCAAAGAAGCTCCCTTTTCTTTTAGTACTTGAACACAGTGAAAAGTCTCACATGAACTGTAGTAAATAATGGTTTGTGGTCAACCTGGGAGGGCACTTTAAGAAGGGATATCTGGTTTTGAACATGTTCTGTTTAATACTGTCACTGGTGATGTGACCAGCAGAGCAAGGAGAGCACCTCTATTACTTAAGAAGAGGTGCAGCATTTAAAAGACTACATAGGATTTCAAAGCCAGGTGAGCATCTTCAGTTTGAAAGCAGCAAAACAGAGTTTTGCAAAAGACAAGTGGAGCCTGGAAACTTGGGAATGAGGATTTAAATTGGGCCAGGTAGCAACAGGGCAGAAAAAGAATCTAAAGTTTACAATGTGCCACAAATGCATATGAGGCTGCTGCAAAAGAACAAATCTCATTCTGGGATGTTTTTAAGAGCACTGTTGGATATAAGACAGAGGAATGAAATTATTCTGCTCTACTTGCCACTGGAGAAGCCTCAGTGGAAGTACTGTATCCAATTTGGGGCATTGCACTGAGACAGATGTATACTAACTGCAGATACTCCAGAAGAAAATAGGAATGATCTGTTTCTAACAAAAGTGGCCAAGGAGGAAAGGATGAATGAACTAGCCTTATTTCATTTTAAAAAAAGGAAAGAAAAAAAGAAGGGTGATAATGACCTCCCAATTTGTAAAAGTTTGTTAGAAAAAAGAGGTGCTCAGTTATCCCAAGTCCAAGAGAGGAAGGCCCAGAAGAAATCACCTTGCTTTGCAACAAATGAGATTTAAATTTTATGTAATCTAGTCACAAGATTTATGAAAGCATTAGAGCAAGATAACAAGATGCAAGTCAAATTTCAATTAGGAAGATTTTTAAGGACAGGTTAGGCTTAGGTGTGGTGACTTAGGTATAATTGATCCTTGTTCTTCGAAAGGGTATGAAGAAGATGACCTCTTGCAGTCCCTTCCAACACTGAAATTTGAAAGGGTGAATTCCACTCTCCCCCTTCTCTGTGCAGAGGTGTAGAGCAGGGATTCAGAGGCAGTGCTGTGATGGCAAGACAGTCATTTAACTTTACAACTAATTATCTTCTGCCATGTGTGCTTCAAACATGCTGTCCCATATCATGACATCATAGAGGGTGACAAGAAATTTGGACCCAGGACAGCACATGCTGCAAGATTAGGATCTGGGAGAGATTTATAATCCATATCCCTAGAATTTGAGAGTTTGAGTTCCTCCTGGTTGCCTTATGTCCATCTGAAACACTATTTAGAAACACATCCTGATGCCATGATGTTTCCTTTACTGTTCTCACTGGGGAAAAAAAATAAAATAGTGTCAATTCTCTGTGAGAGGACCAGGGCAGATTGCCTGAATAAATTGCACTAACTTTCAGACTGTGGGCTGAGATGATTTTTTTTTTTCCAAGAAGTCCTAATGGATTTATTGGATTTGAAAATTTTGCCTTGAGATGAAATCATATTGCCATACAAAGATGTATCTAATCAGACCAAAACAGCCAGCTAAAATTTGCAGTCTGACTTTCTACAGCAGGGATCTTCCACAAGAACATCTCTGCCTTTCATAAGCTACAGGACGAAGTGAATATGAAAAGACAAACTTGAAAATGTTTCCCCTCTCGTTATTCATCAGACAAACATGGAATCTCTGAATCAGCACATTAAAGCCTTTTTCCAATCAACACATACTAATGATTAGGAAGGCCTGGAAAGTGTTATGTAGGATTATTCTGGAAATTGCTGTCTGAGGCTGCCTTAATCTGGATATGACTGGTTTTGAATAGGTATGTGTAAGTCACTATCAATTTTCATCAAGTTGGCCCAAGCCTGTTTATCCTTTTGCTGTATGTGATGACACGCATTGCAGTCTAGGTGAAAATGTCCCGTCCGCCTCCTAGAAAAGCTTAATAATTCATTTGTAGCCCATCTCATTCTAGACTAGTGCACACTGCTTATTCTCTGTGCTGCACAGCCGGCTCTTAAAGCAGCAGTACTGCGTGCTACAAACAGCTTTGCCTGACTTCTCCCCATTTTTCATTATATTGATATGTAGCCAGTGTGCGCTGTTAACATTTTCAAAACAAAACAGAATGAAGAATCGATACTGTGGATGTTTGGGAGAAATGTCATGACCCTGATTACAACTGGTACAATTCAGCAACCTAGCTACAAAAGCAATTTCACCCCAGTACCACCAAGGTAAGGATATAGAGGAAACAAGTTGTTCACTATATAACTTTCGTATAGGATGTTAGGGCTGCAAAACCAGCGGCAGCTCATTAGCTTCCTACTCTTTTGTTGTGCTGAGCCCCTCTGGGTGATAATGCATTTGGTAAAGGAAAACAATGTTTCCCCGTTTTCTCTCTTCTAAGGAGTTTATGGCTGTGTTTTACCAGACCAGTACTTGCCGCATTCACCAAGAAATGGCTCATGTCACACCTGAAATCATGGTGGGCTGAACGAGGTGAAGTGGTGAAGTCACGTAGTCCCACTCCTCAGGCTTTCTGTTGTTTGCTTTCGTGCTTTTCTACCTGGGCAGGCAGTCCTATATTCAGCTTCAGGCTGTAATCATCAGCTCTACATCCAAATCTTTAAGCTCTTAGGGTGCAGCTGGTGCCGTGATTCAGCACTTCTGCCTGCAGTAGGTTTGCGGGATCAGGTCCCTTAACACCATAGCTGCAGCTGTCCTGTCTGTGCCGCTTCCAGGAGCAGCCAGCTGCTGTGCTGCAAGGGGATCGATCACATGCTTGTTGCGTTGATGCCGGTCAGACACCTCCTGAAATCTGACTTACCTCTGTCTTTATCTCCACCATTGCTTTTAAAACACATCTTTATATGATTTTGAAAAGTACCACTCTTGCTCTCTAAGCACTGCTGAAGACCCAGAATTCAGAAGCAGGTGGGCATTTCTAAGCTAGGCAAGATGATCTGCGACGGCAAAACTGAGCTGCAGGGCTGCATGTACAGTCTCACACCCAAACTTCCCCCTTGCATCAGTGAAGAAAAAAACAGACTGACAGCTCTGATAACTAGAGGGGCTATCTAGGGCTGGATAACTTTGCAACTATGCAGGCAGAAGGAGGGTCTGTCTTTTCACATTATTAAGTTTGCAGTGTCTGACATCTGTGAATTCCCCATCTTCTGTCTCAGCTTCTTTGCACTAAACTGCACTTCCTCAGATCATCTGGGCTTTTTCCCTTCACTGCTTCCCTCCTCTTTCAGAGGCCTTCAGTCATGGCAGTGTCCTGGTTCTCTCTTTCTGCTGCACACTGTGATTTTTAAGATTTTGGTCTTCTGTACTAAAGATCCTGAAATTCTGTAGTCTGCTTGGAAGGGTTTAGTGGCTTGGGACAGCTAGGGACAAGTGACCTTAGATTTTGCCTGCAATTTATGAGAGGAGACTAGGTGGCCATTTCTAGACTCCACAAGGTTACTTCTCTCCCCCCTGACACCTCCCCCCCCCCCCCCCCCCCCCATTTTGGTAACTTAATAGTTATCAAAACCATACATTTTTATGTTAATGTCTGGGCTGATCATTGGTGTCTTCTATAATGCAAGGTTAGAGAGAAAGCAAAATGCATGTGCCATTACAGGGTAATAGGTCCTAATGTTCAGAGAAGCCAGGTTACCTTTTTTCCCCTATGAACTTGACTGTTCTTTCTGACCCTGACCCAGACTATATTCTTGCTGATAAACTAAACAGGGCTGGGGCATCTTCCCTTTCCCTGAGTAGCCACGCAAAAACATACCTATATAACTATATTTTCTTACTCTCCAAAAGAGCCTCAAACCAACAACTGGGAATGATCTCTGGCCCGTGCTAGCTCCCAGCTGTGCCCAGACATTGCTTGTGAGAGAACCAATTGGCCCAGAACAGGAGCTGCACCAGCAACCTGACGGCATGGGCACCCACACCCCAGGCAGGGGGCGTGCTCTGTGTCTGTCTGCTTTATCACTACAGACATAGCCTGAGGGAGCCAAGGTCAGCTGATGCCAAGGTATGCATGTATCAGGATGCCGGCAAGAGAGAGAAACCCATGAATCCTGAAAAAAGGCTGTAGGTCTATGTGAAAATGCAGACACACATCTGCTACACAGCTTGTATAAGGAACAGTAGCAATGGCCGTCCAGTGGCACGGGCACTAGCTTTGCTAGCAGCCAGAAGAGACACAGAGGGTCGTTGGCAACAATATGATTTGATTTGCATTTTGTAGAGCCAGTACTGTTGCACTCTCAGTGCTTTTTGTATCTATACCGGTCTCGACGACCTAGCAGAATTATACTAGCTCATGACCTAATTGAGCCCTGATTTTGCTGCACAGACAGCACAAATGCTGGATTGCCTACAGTGCACACAGGAGCTGCCTCATAAGCACATATTGGCTCAAACTAGAGGTCCCTTTAGCCCATTTCTCTGCCTCTCATAGTGGCCCATAGCAGATGCTCAGGGAGTAGCAGGGCATGCATCATGTATCCTAAAGACAGCAGCTGAGCAAATCTGGGACAAGGAAGACTTGAATAAAAAAGTGTGTTTATTGTTTTTAGAGTTTGGGTTTCATCCATGTGCTCTGGCAAAGGGAAAGAGTTTTCTGTTTACATGCATCGCATCACTCCTGCCATAAAAGCAAATGGATCTTTCTGGCCTGTTGCAATGCAACAGTATAAGTGGTACCATCCAAAGCAAACTGCTGTATATTTCTCCACAGTTCTGCCCTCCACACAAGTGTGACATAGCCTAGCTCCTCACTAAAGTCTGCTGAAACAAGAGAGGCCTTGCTTTTTGGTTGTTTTGTGGCAAAATCTATAATAAGATTCGGGTCTTCTGGCACCCTTGAGTCTGGGGGTCACCTAAAGGACCAGGATCCACAGTTATAGATGGTCCAGATCAGACTGGATAAAGAGCATCCTCCTCCAGCACCGTTTTCCTCCAGCACAACCCACATGAGGAGCACTCTGTGCATACAAACATCTCTTTGCTCTGGGACTGGGCTCCACACATCTCCATGTGGCCCTGGAAAGCCTTGCAGCCCTTGGCTCCTCTGCAGCAGCCCTGTGAGCCAGCCCTGCTACCACCTCATGGGCCCCAGTTTTCTCTTTGTTCTGGGGAGCTGATGGCAGTTGTCCCATCGTGCATGGAAGAGGGCACCTGGGAGAGTCCATTCACTCTGCAATAATCTGTTTTTTTTCTCAGAAATCAGGAGAAAACAGAGCATGACAAAGGGGTTTGTCTGAATATACAGGAGTTTCTACTACTACTGCCTGAACCCACCCCTGAGAAGCACGTCTAACTAACAGAGGAGAAAGCACGCAGGGAGGTGGGTGAAGAAAAGAAGAAGAAGGAAGGTTCTAATGAAATAAATCAATTTCCTAGGACCTAATGGCAACAGCACGCTTATGCAGCTAAGCAGGACCTTTGGAAATCCTCCTGTAAGAGGAGCAGCAATTTAATAGAATTTACTCTCTGTCTCACTTTTTCTCTCCTTTCTAAACTAGTGATCCTCAAGCTTTGCCAATAACATGGTAAAGACAGTCACACTCCATGCAGAGATAGCTCCTGTCCATCCATGTGTATGCAGAGAGTGTTTTCATCTACTTGTATGTTTCTGCCCTGGTTGCTCACTGGAAGATTTGGGTTAAAACAGCAAGTTTCTGAGCTTTATCTCAGTTAAGACTTCAGTAGGTGGAATGCTGCAAATATTCAAAAACACTGTGGTTTTGAAGCTGTCTCTGTGCCTAACTGATAGTTTCACTATCCCCCAACATTCCTGCAGCCCACATCATATACTTAGCCAGTATTAATTGCTTCATTATAACAAGGCGGGCAAAACTAGTGCCGAAGAAAACATCAGAAATTACATTATGTAACATTACAGCCTGCCAGCTGCAGCCCTCTATTTTATTTAGCCTCTCAGAGTCCCCCCCGTTGAGAGTGTGGCCAGACTCGTGCTGGAGGCTTCCAAGCCCCAGGCATGTGCCACATCATTTAGCCCAGACTTAAAGCAGAGACCCATGAGCACCTGTCTGTCCTATTGCCATTCAAAACGGGACAGTACAATACAGTCGTGCTGCTGATGCTTTTGTGTCAGAAGGCTCATCTCCTGTATGTGCCCTACAGCCTGTCTTACGCATGTGGCTGCTGCTTCTGAGCACGGGCTGGGTGCCGGGAGGGACAGGATCTTGCGTGCCCTTTGGTGCCAGCCTGGCCTTACAGCATGAAGTCGCCTGCAGTTGTTTTGCACCATCCTCTGGTGGGCTCAGGCTTCCTCCTCTGAGGGAAGTGTACGTCCTGGAAGAAAAGGGGGATGGACACCTGATTAATATCTGTGCTGGGCTACGAGTGCCCCTCTGAATGCTGTCAGCATCGCTCAGTGAGGTTTGCCTCCCTACAGCCAGCACTTCTGCGCTCAGCTGAGCCCTTAGCTGCAGTTGTCTTTGGTCTTCCCCATCCTCTGTGCTCTTTATGCTCTCAACTGCCTTGTCTTTCTTTTTTCTTTCCCTGACTCTCCCCATGTGTTTTTCCTTTGGGACTTCTCTCTGCCTCTCCCCTTCAGGCTTCCTGTCTCCCCTGCAAGCCAGCACTTCCGACAGCAGGAATTTCGAGATATAGCACACTCATACATTTTGTATTAGCTCTAGGGGCTCTTAAGCCTTCTGACTTCATGGGGTTACACAAACTAGCAAGTGCTGTAGCCCAGGAATGCACCTGGAAGTAAGAGAAAAGGAGGAGGGAAAATTAAATGCTTAGCAACAGGAATGCCACACTTTTGAAGAATTAACTAGCTATTCATTCAATCTGAAAGGGTTATTGCATTAAGAACTTACATTAGAATTAAAGGGGAAAAAAAGCACTTGCTGGCTAAAGGCTGAGGATAAACCCAGCATTTCTTTATCACTGCCTAGGGAAAAGAAAAACCTTAATTACAATACTTGTCTTTGAATAATATTTCAGTCATAACAGCACATTTCTCAGATTCTGCATGATAAGTGCATTAATATTTATTCATTTTCTATGACCTTTAGATAATTCCTAAGGGCCCTATTTTGCTAGCGTTGATGGTTGCTCACTTTTATGCTCCTTCTGTACACTGGTCCAAAGCTTGATCACCATATATCAGCATCTTTCTTGTCTTTGGAAACCTATTCCTGTGAATGGGGTGAACAAAATTTGGAGCTGACTTTGTTGTCTAGCCTCAAAACTAATCTTTAGAGTCAGAGATCTTCTGCCATGGTAGACCCTGGTAGACCTCAGACTGAGTGCAGAGCCCTATTCCTGTTGAAACCTGTGGGACTGGAAAAGACTTGCAGCCACACTTTTTACACTAGTTTTCCTTGCAGTCTCAAATGTTTGTCATTTACTGGTATTTAATTCCCTTTGTCAACTTTAATCTACGTGCTGCTTGTCTCACATAGAGGGACTACTCTGGAGACTACAGGAGTAAGACTATCTCCCTTTGATTTCACTCATTTTACTTTTTAAAAATATGTATATCTGCACATCTAACACCTTAGAAGTTCTTTCTACACTCTGAAAACTGATTAAAATACTTGGAATTTGTCTTCTTCACCCACTGGCATTCAAACCAAAGCGGGTGTGATGAGTTTTTATAATTTCAACAATGGCTAGATGAGAATTTTTTGTCAATGTTAAGGCCTTCTTTTCAAAATGTTTAGTTTCTATGAAAATGTTAGTATATCAAATCACAGAAATCTCTGTTGGTTTCCAGTTATAAAAATAGGCTACAGAAGTCTAAGTATTCAGACACTGGCACCTGACTTGGCTTTACAGAACTTGTTTACAAATCATATTTCGAGCAAAATTACTTTAGTATTTATAAGTCTGGGCTAGATAAGATCACCATCCTCCAAGTAGTTTTCAGGCAAAGAAAATCTATACTCCTCCACCTAATGTCTGTGTGTATGTTTGCAAAAAAACAGAACACTTTAAATTTCTAGAAGCAAACGCATGTCTCCATGAGTGCATGTCTCCTTCCTTCTCTTTGGTACACCAAATACTAAACTCCTAATCATATTGTTCAGTCTTTGGGGATAAAAATACAATTCTGAGAGGAGTGTAAATGCCCTTTATGTAAAGAAAAGTCTCTTATCTGCAGTGATTTGGTGAATAGGCTCTGTGATGATATCTGAAGTGCTGTGCATCACCCACAGAAACTGCCTCCCACCTTTATTTTTTGGCTCAGTAATTTCAAGAACTTGGAGTGATAGCTAGGCAGCGAGATGCCAACATGGGACATTTATTTGTATATCAGTGGATCATAGTCTCTTTTTCAACTAAACAATTTAGAAAAACAAAAGACACTATCTTTCTGGATGGTTGTATTTCTTTCATAAACAGCGTCAGTAGATAAGGGCATACTTCTGTCCTCAGCTAAGGAGTATTTTATCATGAAAAGGTATCAAACTATTATCTAGTCATGTACTTGTCCCAGTGCAAAAAAAGCTTTTTGAAAACTCAAAGAGAAAATGCAACAGCCTTAGTATTCAAAAGTCTTTTACTGACAATACAGGACAACAGTGACATTTTAAAAACAAATACTGTTTGTTTGGTTTTTTTAAAATACAAAAGATACAAATCTTAGGATCCAAATTAATTTTGACTACACTTACAAGCCAGGAGGAATCCAGACCAGTTGCGATGATTTGCATGAGACGTATTCAATGAGATGAGAAGAAAGGTTTTTTTGCTTAGAGCAGGCGCTGGTTTTAAGCCTGCTTTAGACTTTGTACATGACCTTGGATTTATAATCTGATTTTCAACTATTCTTAATATTCACAGGAGCTGGAGAATTTTCTTTAGAAACTGGAGTGGTCACTATTCCCACATCCTAGGCACTAAATTGATCAAACCCATTTCCAAGACAGGAGTCCCAAATCCCTTCCAGAGCTCGGAGCCCAGATGCCTCAGAGCAGTGAAATGATGGATCTCTTCCCGGGAGCAGATTACTAGAGCATAAACACTGTGAACACCTATCTAACAGCATACCAATCGCTGATGCTGTATCTGGAAATGAATTCAATATATTCAATTGTTTCAGAGTGTCTTATTTCAAAGACAAAACACAAGATTGCTCCCTCCCATACATGAGAAACAATATTCTGGCTGACACAAATAAACATATTCCACGTCTCATAAGTACAAATCTCACAGTATTTGTCTCACTAGGAATAGCCATTGTCTCTTGGCTCCCAGGTAGCAATACTCTGATGATAATCTACCTCAGTGACCAGCGAAGTATGATATAACATTGGGACCGAGAGCAGACGTGCTTCACATGTAGTTCAGCATGCAGTACAACCCTCCTTTTAATCACATGGAAATCTAAATTCACAGCCACTGTGAACATTAAAGGGAGGTGAAAATACATCATTAACTTATGGACCGGCTTTCTCCTGGCTATATTGATGAAGGATAAACACAGCAACCTTGACTAATATTTTATTTTAATTAGAGTAAACGTAAATTGCAATAAGCACACAACACAGAGAATTAACAGAAAATTAAACGAGCACTATGTATAAACCTGTAAAACCCCTCTGAGGCAAATTGAATTCTTCATCAGGCTGGGAACTGTACATATATTTCTTTCTTTATTTTATTGAGTGCTCATGTTTCATTCCTGAGCAGGCCTGCATGTATTGATTCGATCTCATGTTCAGTGAAGTGTGTATGTGCAAATGTCTAATGGGAGCGAAGACCTGAAAGACAAAAATGGTCTTTTTTTGGCCAGACCACACACCCTTGGAGATTTGCTTGGCCCAAAGAGGATGCTATTGCACAACTGGCAGAACCTCTTTCTGAAGCCTAGAAGGGAACTCATGAAGCAACATTTGTGCATTGCAGCTGAGAAAAGCTCTAATTTGTGCTGCTTATCTCTGATCCATGCACACCAGATCTGAGAGGAGGATTTTGCCCTTAATTTGTTCCCTGGTGTCTACACATTTTGAGTGTGTTAGATCAATGAACGATGCTACATTCCATATGTGCCACAACACGTAGACCTAGATAGGTACACTGAAGATGAAGAGGCAGCCTCAACTTTGAACTTGCTGTTTGTAAAACAGCTTTAAACATTAGGCAGACGACTTTGTAAAGTGAATTAATTAGCAATAAAGACCAAAGGCACATTCTGTGTAAATAAACAACATAGATTTAGATCTTAGTTAAAACTTGGTGAATGTCAACTAATCAGGAGGTCTGTGGAGTCTGTCAGGCTTTGCAAATCCTGCTTTTCTGAAAGGAAAAGTACTACTGCTCCTAGCAGAAAATGCCTAAATACGGTTTGAGTCTGTGTGGTGGAGTGAGACCTGCAGCTCCAAGATTCAGCATCTTTAGCTTTCTGTAGGAAAGATCTTTTTATAGCTGTTTTTTATTTAGCTAAGGGTTTCTCTGGGGAGGGCAGGAGGGCGTTAGCTCAAGAATTCACTTGATAGATTTCAGATCAGGAGCTAATCTGTCACTTCAAGGGGTGACAATGACAGGAGGGAAAGACTTCCTAATTTATTCATAAAATACTTTATCTGTCGATTCCATTTATTTAGTTCATTCTTCATAGGTAAAAGTATTGAAAAAAGGAAATTAATCCTGACCTTGGAGGTGAGAAACAGAATGATGATAACTCCAGCTCTGGGGGCATGAGTAGGCCAGGACTTTTTTCACCCAAGAGTGTGAAAAACATGATAGACTGATATTATCTCATGCATTTTACCCCTTGAATTCTTGTTGATACTACAATACCACAGAGGTATTACTGACCTATTAACAACACTTACTGGAAGCTCATATTCAGTATAGCAAGTCACATACCTCGTCTGTTATTTTTGCATAGCACAGAAATGCCTGTGGTACATTTTGTCTGTCTTTGTGCAATTGTTGCTGGTGAACATATTACATCATGTCAGAAATGTCAGAATTTTCTGAAGGAATTTTTCATTAATTTTAAGAATTGACATATATTTTTCAATGAGCTGCAGCTTCTTTTTGAGTTCAACACAGCCTTGAAAGAATTATTGTATGATTTGCTGGGCAAAGACTCTGAACAGCAAGAACTCATTGGGCAAACCCCAATATCATTTTCTGTCTTTGATGAGTGTTGAAAAAAGCACTTAGAATTTAATTTCACCAAGACTTTTATGTCCTTAAATCTTAGGTGATGCAACATACTATATATGGAAGACAGTATATATGGAAGACAGTACTACGTTTTGATTTCATAATGATGATATGGAAGTGTTTTGTTACTAAAAGTTAATTCCTCATTATGGGACAGAGTCCACGTATTCAAGCACACTGAGGTACTGTAACTTTTAACTGAAGACTTTTTCACCAGAAAACCCCAGACACAATCCTTAGTACGCATTTCAGGAACACTGAGTCTGTGCAAAGTAAGGTATGAATATTTGAGAATGTGACACCATCAGTTAATGGAGTAAGCTTCATCAGGAACTGAATACCTTATTTATTGGTCTACACTAGCTTTTGAGGTGGTAGATGCCCCATTCCTGGAAACAATCAAGGTCAAGCTGGCCTGGGCTCTGAGCAACCTTACCTAGTTGAAGATGCTTATTGCAGGAGGTTTGAACTAGATGACCTTTAAGGTCCCTTCCAACCCAAACTATTCTATGATTCTATGATTCTGTGCTTCACAAGCTCCTTGCCTACTTCAGCTGGTCCTTACAGACAGTCCCAGCCTTTCTCCTCCAGATTTCAATCTCCAAATTTCAGATGGTTTGTGGTGATGAAGCATATGTAGTTTGGATTGTATGTAGCTTTTTTACAGCTACACCAAACCTTATTAAGGGGGAAGTCCTCAGAAAATGGACTTCTAAAGAGAACCTAAGGTATGCTTTTCAAAGGCATATAGATTGGCCAAGTTCCAGTTCTTTTTAGCAGATGTGTAAAAAGTACATCTTTACATGAGATTGCTTTCTTGTCAGGTGTCAAAACTTTACACCAAAGAATGGAAATGTTAACATGTCTCACAATATGGCTGTGAAAATGGACATAACAACATCCTTTTCCTTAATCTCATTCTTGGAATGGCAAATAAGGTTTTAGCTACCCTATTTGTCAAAAAAAGGAAAAGGAGGCAACTAGAAGCATGTATTTGTTGTGAAAAGCATAGGTTTGTTTTTTTAAATATAGCTAAAGACCGTAGCACCAGCAAACAGAGAGCTATCATGAAAAGGGAAAGTTGTCACCATGTGAATTTCAGATAAATTCTTCAATTGTGGAGCTCTCTCTCAAGAGATATAGGAATGGAAAGTAACAGTATGTTGCGTGGCTGGTACAGCTTGGCAGCACTGGGGACAAAGCTGGAGTTTTCTGTGATGGCTTTACATTTTTGTTGGGTTGCTTTCAGTTTTCCTCCTACAGAAGAGCAGGACAGGGAGAACAGTGTATAAGTTAGACTCATCACAATCCGAAGCTGGGATGCAGCTCAAGTACAGATCAGGACCTCTGAGCTGGGAGCTGTTTCCTTGTCCCACAGTTTAGTCAGGGGCAGAAAGTCTATGTGTATTAGCCTTCATAATTGGACCTCAGAGATCTTCAGCCTCTTTGTTTTTTCTTCATCCACCATTGTTTAAATCAAGTTTTTCAACTCTGTTTCCTCAATGTAGTATTTTTCCCTAATTATTTGCCTTGAGCCTATAGTATCTGAAATTGCTACATGGCATCCAGCTCAAATATTTGTCAGGCCCAGGACTCTGTAATATCTAAAACATATGGAAGCAAATGCACTCAATACTGCCAGCATGACTTACGTTCAGTGAGTTCAGCACACATTGCCAACCAAGGTCGTGCAACAAGATAATATTTATACCAAGGTTTTTTTATAAAAATGCTGTTTTAAAGAGGATGCAAAGAAATGTGTATTTAAATGTAGGTCATGATTCAGTTATTGATTTATCTACTCAGCTATGCAGGAATATATCATTAAGAGTTGTTAAACCAGAATCTCAGTGAAAGCTTTGTTCTTTGAATTAGAGTAATGGTCACAGTGACTATGAATATATAATGTGAGGGTTTAGATATATATAAACATAAACACTTACATGCCCATGCATGAATACACATGTATGTATGATCAGAGATATGAACGTAAATACGTGTACATGTATTTAAAAATATTTACATGGAAAGTTAATGGAAGAGAAACAAAGCAGCTGCAATTACTACCACATCTACATTCACAGGTCTCCGTGTGTCAGAAAGGGCCACCACTACTGGCCCCATGACAATAACTACTCCGTGAGTAGTCAGAGCTCCAAGGGTCCTGTGTCACTGCAAACCAGAATTTTGGAGGCGCTTGCTGTGACATGCAGGAATCTAGTTTCCATAAATCTGTGAGACGGTTAAGCAGATAATGACCATTGTTGTTAATGTAAGTTATATATGTAGGGCCCTGTGCAACTCACTGGGAGACTGTACTGTAAAACACACTTTATTTTCAGGTATAAGGATCACACTTTAATTTAATTTGGTAATTAATTAAATTAATAAAATGGAGCATAATAATTCTTCTGCAGGGGAAAATTAATGTTAAAATGCTAAAAATGAGGAAAAAATGAGGAAATGGCTGGAGAGAGAAGGGAGAAATACAAGGCGTAGAGAGTGGATTTTCCTCACCTCTGTAGGCAGTAATCCTCATAGTGAAAGCCCAACAGCCGGGCTGCTCACTGGTCTTCCCTCACAGTAGCAAAAATCACACTGGGCTTGTTTTTTCACTGGTTTTGCCCTCTGTTTTTTCAGAAACAAATAGGTGTGAGTTCCAGCTGTACCACCTTTCCTCTACATCTCCTCTTTGCAAAGCATATTGAAGCAGAGAGCTCCTCCATCTGAGCAATTTGCCACTTTCCCTTCTATGTGGGACACCAGGCAGAGCTGTATAAATGGTTATGATTTATCTGTTTTACAGCTATTCAACAGCACCTTTCTGCATAAATAACACACAGACCTAGCCGCAGACCTCTCTTGACTGCTACCAGAGCTTGCCAGAGAAGAGCATCTTTTTGCAGAGTGAAGGAAAAAATGGTGACTTGTGCTTTCTCAGCGTTTCTGCTCCTCTTGGGTGACTGTATCTGTCTGAATGCCTGAGAAAAGAGGAGCACAGTTCAGAAAATAAAAACAAGGGAAAATAAACGTAATTTGTAATTTCAGATTTACTAAAAGATGTAAGTAAAAAGAAGTGTCAGGATCTACTTTGTCCCCATCTACAGGTCCTTGGCCATAAGACAATTCACAGAAGAAAGCTTCTGGGGATGGTGAAAACACTAAGGCTGTGTGCAGAAAATGAATGGCTCTCAAACCGTAACATGGATCCAAAGTCATGGTGATTTCCAGGTACTGAAGAGCTATGTTAGATGTCCCACTTTGCATTCTAAATTTATTTGCTCCTGTTTGCCACAGAAACTTAATTTTTTTAAAAGCAGGTTAACCTGAGTCACATATTGAGTCATAAAATAATTATAGTCAATTCTTTGTATTGACTAATCCTAAGAGTTAATTCTTTTAGGCTGGCCGAAGAGTGATAATCTTTGACCATTTTAGAAATATGCTATTAAATGTACCTTGCTGATAAATGCAAAATACTTACCGTGATATGGGAGTGGGTCTAAGAAACGGAATAATAAATTCTATAATGAGAGATATAAGTGAGGCAGGTGCTTTGGTTAAACACAGAAAGAATGGATCATGTTGGATTTTCATTTTCCTTGTTTGGGAACTGCATGATTGTGCCAAAGATACATATATATATATTTCAAAATAATTGTTATTTTTAAACAGATAAAGAAAACCCCATTCAATTTTGCTCTCAAGATCACAGTATTTCACCACTTGTATTTATATTCATTGAATTCCAGGGTTAAATTTCAGAAACAGTAGGATACTCACTTTTATCCTAAGATTAGAAAAATGTCCACTCTCATTTTTTCCAGCACTGAATTGAACACAAAATGCTTTCTGAAAATTCAGTTGGCCTTTTTCAGCCAAAATTTCTTAAGCATGTCTGTTCATTGTAGAGCTGAGGAAATGCAGAGAGGATGAAGAGTGATGAGGATTTTTTTTTTTCCTATGTCTGCAAAGCATTTTTACTATTTTCCTTTGAAGTCTCTGCAAGTGATCTAGTGTTTGTGTTAACTTTCTATATGAAAAGAGAAACTGATTTATCCTCCTAGGAGTCATTTGAAACATCAGAGAAAGTGAAGAGCAGGAATGAAATCTACCTGACTAAACAAAGCCCAGCACAGAAAGTACAGCCATTGTAAGGGTTTGTTTTAAATTCTGACTTAACTCCTGCAATAGAGCTATCCAAATTCAGCTCCTAAATAAGTGAACATTGCAGCTCCCAATCCAACAAGTGAGATTTCTCTCTGCATGCCTCAAGCTTCCTTTTGGCTTATAACAGACAGATTTCAGAGCAGCAGCCATGGGGTAAAATAAAAAAAAAATGCAGAAGATATAGGTAGGAACAGTATTTATAGCATCTTTTATGATAACTACTTAGAAACAAAAGGAATTTCATTGCCTGCTAATGGGTTTGATGAAATTACAGCAAGTTCTGCATCAAAATTTTTCTGGTTGGTCCTATAAGGGAACATGTTAAGTTAGTTTTGTTTTCAGTGAAGTTAATCCCTCTCTTATTTCAGAATTAATACAAGACACCCCAACAAGTTTATTTTAGGATTTCTTATATTTTTTTGTCCCTAAAAAAACAGGGGAAGAATAATTGGGTGTACGGGATTTAGTCTTTGTAACTCAAATGTCACAGAGAGTCATAAAAGTCCTGACCTGTGCTTGATCTCCTGATGATATATGACACATATGTCTGCGTATTTTAGTGCTTATTAAAGGAATAATGTTAATGGTTAAGGAGTATGAAACCTTAATTAGATTTTGCAGGCAGCTAGCTACTGTAGCAAGAGAAGTCTTCATTCTGTATTTACTGCAAACATACCAGAATGTCACCAATATAATCTGAGAAGACTGAAGTCAATTCAGCAGCTGCAACCAGTTGTTAAAAACTAACCTGTTCTATATAATTTTAAAAATTTGACATTTGATTTTATTCCCAGGTGGAGGGTTATTTTTGTTTGAGACTCAAAAATTAATAATTATGGGAGATTTTAGATGAAAAAGAAAGAATTAAGCAGGACACTCAGCAGTTTATTTGGAATCACTCCTCAATTTGAGCTCCCGTACATCTATTAAAGAGGTTGTATTAGTTTATGTGTCTATTTCAGAGTTAGACTTAGTGGAATGATGCAAAAAATACATTTGTAATATAGTCACAAATGAATGACCATTTGTTGCTACTCTTGACACTCTGACAGAAGATATTTCCAAATATTTGTGGCCCAGTATTCACAGTATTCAAAACAGTGTCTGTGAATCCCCAATATTCTCCAAATTTGTACCTGAAATACATTGTTCATTACTCACTGTTCATTATTTGTTAGTCATAACTCATTATCTTTTGTTAAAGTTTCAGTCAGCTAATCAAGAAACAGAAAATATAGTGTATGACCAATAACATCACACAAATAATGATTAATCAAAATGAGTGGTTCATGAACAGCACAGAATCATCAAAGACATACAATACCAATGTATTGACACAAATCAAGAGTGGTTTGTGAATGAATCATGAACCAAAAGCCAATTTAATTTGGGGGTCCTAATAGCACCAGTAAATGAGTGTTTTGGCATAAAATACTAAGTTTAAGTATTACATTCCCCTTTCTTTAAATACTATTTCTGTGTGCCTTATCAGAGTGAACTGGGCAATTGCAGTTGACTGTAGAATTGCCACTGTCTGTAGTGAGAGAAGTATTAGCTCCTATATGTGTTTTATTAGGACCATTTGATAGTTCATGTTTTCTTTGTACCTTCTTGTTCCCATGGATCTCATCCTGGGCCTCACCTTCCGGCATTTTTTATACTGTTCTTACAGAAACCCCGTATTGTGCATTGAATGATGCAAACAGGCATTTCTGGGACTGAGAATCTGATCCTATGTCATAGTTCTAGACACTTATTTAAGTTGATTATTTTTGTATGAATTCAAAGTAAAGAATAATTTTATTATCCTTTAACTATATTTCAAAACTCTATGTCTCAGCATTTCGAAAGACCAAAATTCCCAGAATTGATGGTTATCCATTATACGAAGCATTAAGATATTGAATGGATTATTTACTCCAAATTAGGCTCCAGTAGGTCATGACCAAGTTAGGTACTACATCTGAAAAGAAAGCAGTTAAATTAAAAGTTGTTCTGAAAAGAATGAGCAAAATATAAAGACACAGAGTTTACCGTGGAGCTCTCAAAGACATTACCATGATCTCTGATTTACATGACTTTTGTGGCACCAGTTTAAATTTGTTGTAATTCCATTTATTAAAAATTACAGTGGGAAGATATGGATTCAACAAATTATATTTAATTCTTTTCCTGGAGAAAGATAATCACGGTGCATCATGCAGTTTCTTTTCTAGAGCAGCTACACTGAGATGTTCTGAGATTCTACTTCCAACTGGTAAATCCAGAGATTACTCTGAATCAGTCAGGTCTAGTTAACTCAGAATTGCTGGAGTAAGAAAAGCCAAGAGCTTTTAGCATTGTCTAAACAGATTGTACCATTATTTACCTGTAGAGAGCATTCTTATTTTTAGCTCATATCTAGAGATCTGTAGGGATAAGAGACCATGAACATAATAAAACTTAGGACCAGAGGAGAACATCTGCTGTTATCATTGCATGATGGCTACTAATAGCCTGCTGAAAAGCCTCTTGTTTTAGATGTGAATATACAGTATTATTGTCATACTTTATGTGAACACACATTTTCCACAATAATTCATTACACATATTTTTGTAGTACAATACCGATGTTTTTAAGTACTTCTTGGAACTTCAAATCAAAACCAAACAGCAGCATACTTATTTATACCTGTAAGCCATATATAGTGCATGTTACACTGCATTTGCAGTGTAGTAAGTGCCCTTTAAAGAATAAACAAGGACAGTAATAGTAAGTGAAGGTATGCAAATCATAAACTTAATGCACCTGGTACCTAAATCTAAAAAAAAAAAAGTATCCTTGGTGTGGACATATACTGCACTTGTCAAATCCAGTCAGAATAACTGGTCTAATGGACAGCTCTTTCCCACAGGGGTTGGAGAAGATGTTGATTCTGCAGTGTAATTCCCCTCAATTTTTCCCTCTCTCTGAGCTGTGTTGCCATCATACAAAGCTATTTTTTGGAGAAATTACCATCTTTTCCCATTAAAAGAAACTGCTTATCCTTCTAGCTTTCCTAATTTTATCTAGCAGATGATACCATGTATATAAGAGAGCTCAAAGTGACCTTTTGGGCATGATTTTGATGCTTTTTATTGGGAAAAGCTTCATACACATACAACTTTTAAAGCAACACAAATGTTCCTATATATACAAGAAACAACTCTTAGAAGATACAGTGTGTTGGTGGTTTGAATTCTTTGATTCATATGGCAATTAATTTTGTTTATTTACATTTGATTATTTACAATATCTACAAATGTCCTACTTCTGATATTTTGCATGTCTTTTGTTTTACTAAGTGTTTCCATCCATGTTTTCACATAAAAATACTGGAACAAGACTGGAAAATACCCCGTGAAATAGGATGAATTTTTTAGCATAATATTAACAGCTTTTACCACTTCATTGTCTAACAATGGAGAGGTGACTAAAACCAGCAAGACTAGAAAAGAAAGTACATAGTTTATGATGAGAAAAGCCATGACCATGGGCTTGCAGAGGAAATAAGTACCTAATCTTCATACATAGGGACACTTCCTTGTTATATGCCAAAACATAAATTTTAAGGATGTATAAATCTCTCCTTCAATGCTCTAACTTCGTATTTATGCTCCAAGCAACATTTGAAATGCTGTGACTACATATGGGTTAACTATGCCTGAAGGGATAAACTCAGACATTTAGAATAAGAATTTTCCTGACAAATAGTGGTAAAATCTGGTGATTTCAGAGCTTGTGCTGGCTAGCTCCAGATAAAGAGAAACTCCTTTTAAATCAGTGAAATGACATAATTTACACACCATGTCACTGAGATCAGGCCAAGGAAGTCTACAAAGTCCTATTAAATGTAATTGGGCTTTTCTCACCCTTAGTTCTGTCTTTATGATATGTGTTGCTCGGTGCTTTCAATTTACTAGCATGAAGAGATCTCAGTCACTGAAGAGATTCTTGTTGCTGTTGCAACGGGTTTGTTCTTTCTTTGTATGTGTTGTATGTTAATGGTAATACTGGAGTGTGTAAGTAGTGAAATATGGGTAGCTGTACATTCAGAGCAGCAGAGGGAGGTCATAGGTGGTTGTCTCTTTTGCTAGATAAACAGTAAATGACTGTTTGTTTCATCTATGCCACATAGTATAAACCAGTGCCTTCAGTAGCTGGGCATGTTCCAAAAGACCAAGGAAGTCTGCTGCTTGACCTGTTCTGCATTTTTCCATGAGACACACGTACAAAGAAACATGTTTCCCTAAAATGAGAAGTAAGAAAAATCACTCTGATTACATTCAAATTTTAAGGATCTCAGCAAGAGGACATATGTAAATGAACTGCAAAAGCATGTCTGGCATATGATAGTCTTTTCTCAATAAAAACGTGAACAGTTTCCATCCACAAGTAAAGAAATTCCTCATTTGTGCTGTGAAAGAAGACTGGCTTGAGGTCTGCTGTCAGTTCTAAAGCATACATTAAAGGTTTGTCACCGTGGAATCTAACTGTGACCTCTGCAGACATTTGCAGAGACTTGCATTGGGTGTGACTGTGCAGAAGCCAAACCCCGTGAGTCCAAAGGAGTGGTGATAAACAGATAGCAGCAAGGAATATGTTTTGGTGTTAAGATTTCCAAACATTGGTAATAAATGATAAGCCATTGTTTATGGCTCAGAAATGGAGCTGGAAACTTTTCTATTTGCATGTGACTTGTGACTTAATCCCTTTGGAAGTGATTTCTCTGCCAATTCCTCTTCAAAATACATATATAAAAAAGACTTCCCATGATATTACCCCAGTGTAAACTTTGCATCTAGTATATAGAATTGAGCTCACAAAAAATGGTTCTAGAAGCATATATGCTTATAGCTCATACTGATACTGAGAACACTAATAAAACTGAATTTTCTCAGTTTAGAAATTATAACCAACAGATATATATACATGCATAATTCACAGTTATGTTATAAAATATTTTTGATGCTGTTAAAGGACAAAGGTAACGTGAGGACTGTCCTATAGCAATTCTAGTAGTGTTAACATCTACTCACTAGCTGAATTAATTCAGTCATTACATTGATTTTTCATATTGCTTACCACCGATAAGAATTTTCTAACTTGTTAGGAAAGCACATTTTTATTTGGTAAACTACACAGGCAGCTTGATTTTTCAGAAAAGTTGACGAGAACCCATTTCAAAGTCTTGGAGAATAAGAGCTGTTTGAGTAGTGATAGGAACTGATTGCAGGGAATTTTGGCATCACTATATTATAGGCATCTGAGAATTTACCGTGTTATACAGGAGAGCCTGAAACAGGAGTAAATGGCATTTCTGTTGTACATTGAGCTTATAGGATAGTCACAGATAAATGCAGGTAAACAGAATTTATTTATTTCTAGTTTAGGTAGTATGGAGTTCACCTATCAGTCACTATTAGGCCTGTGAAACTAAACCTGTGGATTTATCCACTTAAGTGCCATGCAAATGAATTTACCTATTATAATGATGTCAAGGACCATGACTTTCAGATGTGACATTTGCACATCTAACATATTAGGTGGTATACAGAACTGTAATAGCCAAGGTCAAGAATGGAGTATCTAAAATGGAAAAAAATGAAATCTGTATCCACTTTCATTAGCTGGGCATTGATACTTTTTTCCTGATCCTTTGAATACTGAAACAGTTCATTTATAGAAATGTGTATTTATAGTAATATAATTTCAAATCATTGCTCTAAGGAAAATCTCTGGAAGATTTTTACACTTCCATTGACACTTTGGGAATAAAATCAGAATTTGTAACTCTGTACAGAACTTTCTGCCATCGTTGTCGATGATAGACCAGTCCTGTTAATATACAGTTATTCTAGAACTTAATTGAAATATATTTTCCATTTTAAAGTTATAATGACTAAGTACACCTGCTCACTTAAAAATTATCCTTTAGTTGTGTAGTTTTCAATAGCTTAATCATAATTTGATTGTCTCAGTTTGTATGGCAGGCAGTTCACCTGCTCTTCATCTAAACTGAAATGTTTCCTGTTTGCACATCAGAAAATATAGAAAGATGATAATATTTAGAAAACAAAGAAAAAACCGAAAGCTGCATTCAAACACATTATTTATATAATTATCCTATAATTAAAGTAATTACAGTTTGTGGTGAAAAATTGTCTTTATTTTTATTTACAGGTTTCTTGAGGGGTGTTTAATGATCATCATAGAGAAGCTACATGAAAAATAATTGGAAGTGTTCTCATTTCTGCAAAAGATTTGAATGGGACATGTTCTTCATGAAAAAACTATGCATTTTTACAGTCCATTAATTGACAGGCCTGTATGAAAGAGAGTTAGCCTGATGTTAAAGATATTTGTGAGCTTTTATAATCTTAACTACAGCCACAGCTACTCTGGATATGAACTTCTGATTAAGAAATTTTACTGTTGCAAACAATAAAGATGATGTAAATGAAAGATTTCTTGCTTTGTGGTATTTCTAGACTCAATTTGCTCTACTTTTTAGAACGAGGAAACCTGGAAACTTAAAAAGTGAAAGTTTAGGTGTCCATGAAACTACCTGAAGCTAGGAGCAGTAGTTTTGAAGAAGAGCCACTATCAAAAATACTGAGCTGAGACCCAGAACATGAGACTGCTACTCAGGAAGCCAACTCAAATAGTATTTTTTCCTTTCATTGGTAGCTAATCTATCACAGGCAGCAGAATGAGGGAGAACAGGACCAGGGACCATCTCAGAGTACTTTTACCATAGAGGGGTGCCTGGTCTGCGGCTGTGTTACTCAGCAGCACATGTTGTGTTCCCCACGAAATACCCTGTGCACAAACACTTTGGACTATTGGGAGATGACTGAGGGCCCTGCTGCTGTATAGATGTGGACAAGGGTTTCTCACAGAGCCATCTAGGATTTTTAATCCTGGATTTATTGTTTTTCACCTCACAAGCCATGTTTTACCGCTTCACAGAACTACACAACAAAAATCATTATGAGCAGATTAATCCTAGAAATGAGTCACATACTTCAAATAACACATACATGGAACATATTTAGCAAGAAATACTAGTCAGCTACTACATTTGCTTGATTACATTCATGCAAATATCGATATGTGCACAATCAATATATGCCAGGACTGTGGAAAATTAGGAAAACTATAACTCTCATAGCATGATATTTTTTTATTGTAGAGCTAAAGGGAAGTGTGTATTGACTCGATTTCCAGACAAAAACATCTATTTATTATTTGAAATGAGCCATATCAGAGAACAAGCTGGATATATCTATAATGATAATAGGCAAAGTAGAACTTGTTTGGAAATTTTATTTCTTCTTTAAATATGATCTGCAGAAAACTATCAACTGCTTTTTTCTATCTGGCCTCATGAGCAGGGTCTAAGAAACAGCAAATACATAAGGGCTTTAAAATAAAGATTATAAAAACTTCCTCCATCAGAGGCTCCAACAACCTGCTTTAATTTCCAGAGTGTTATGTGCTTGCACAAGCTGCTGTCGCCATCATTATAATCATCATGTATGTGTGCTTTCCATGCAGGCTGGAGAATCTCAACTAAGCACCATTTTAGGACGCACAAGAAAATGTCTGTTTCTCTGAGGGACATCTTGAAGCTCTAAAAAAATTGCAATACTTCCATGTGTGTAAACTGTACAACATTTACCCAAATGAATTTGTTCTTTGGAGATTTAGGGGTTCTAGACCTCTCTTTGACCCTTTGGTAACGGTCCACGTGCATCTCTTTCTGTATTTCCATAGTCTGCAAATGGAGGGAGAACTAACTGCCTGTTAGCAGCCAGTGGCTTCCTACCGACCAGTTTGTAAGGCATGGATAAACAGTTTATTTTTAATATATGACAGCAAGCTTGTAGCCTTTAATACCCCAGAACATCCGTACAAATTACTTGGTGATTCATGTTCGCACACACCACCAGTTCTAGGTGAATTGGGTGTAGCTGCTCTTTTGCAAAATATCAGGTATCAGGACCTCTGCAAGTTTGAAGGTTAAAGCAGATCTGAAGAATAAATTGAATAAAGTGAGAGGTCTGGGTCAGCTGATCTTCTCAAGAAGTATTGAAACAAGTTAAGAAGAGGTTTGGGCATACAGTGCTGAAAAGACCCTGGAGTTTAGATGGGGCTGGATTCTTGAAAGACCCAGTGTATTACTACAGCAGTTTTACATGTCCTACTAGTCAACTGTTCATAACTCTCAAGGAAAAAAATTCATTACCAAATAATCTCTGAATTAGTTAGGGCAATAGTTAGGGAGAATTCATAGCCTCGTAGCAATATACCTGATGGATTTTTGTACTCAATACTCTGACTTATGCGAAGACTAACTTTGCTAAGCATGATCTCTTTCTAGAACTGCAGCCTCCTTGAGCAGTCAGTTCCATTTATGACTAACCCTGTTCCTAAAATGTTTCCTTAGATTTGAAAATAAATCTTCCTTTTAAGTCAGGCTTAACAAAAATCCATAAAATAAGTCATAAAACATTCTAGCATTTCTCAAGTATACTTTTACCACCATGTTGGCACTTAATAACAGTTTAAAAAATAATATTCTTAAAGATAACAGACTACTTTTGGGGCACTGAAATTTCAGAATAAATAGTTCATCTGTCTTATTTCATTAAAGAGTTATTTTTCTGAACTGATTATTAACCAGAGGAGCTCAGACTGGCAGTGTGTCAGACTGGCAATTTACATCTTCAGCAGAGGATTTAGGAAAACTACACTGTTTTGACATGTTTCTTTCACTTTGCCTTTTTTATTTGGTTTTATGGATCCTCTCCTTTGTTTTAATTTTGACATTCTAGAGGAGATTTAAGATGCATTTTCTTAAAATGTTGATTTCGTTATTGTCACCAGGTGATATCAGAAAACACAGAAAATCTGATTACAGATGCACTATAACCTTAGTTCTATTTTAATATTAAGAGAACTTTAATGACAGTTTGTTTTACAGTCAGGGATGACTCTTCCAGTTTTCCTAAGAGTTCACCACATAGCTGGCATCTGATAACTGTATGCCCTTGAGAAAGAGAGGATCTTCCTTCTTAGTGTACCTGGAAGTCAACGACTTGTGAGTTCAAGCCCTTTGCAGAGTTGGTTTCTACATATGTGATGTAACAGGTCTGGTGTCATAACAGGTACCAATACACAAAGAAACATTGATGTGTTGGTTTGCTCTAATTACCACTAAAATGGTAAAACCTTTTCATTTCAGCTCTTTCTTAAACTAATAATATAGCAGGTCAACATCTTAAGTGCATTTGGAATATGGTGAAAGAGTTGAAAATAGAATATTAAAAGGAGGGATGCTTTCAGGGACCTTAAAATTTAGCTGAAACGTCTGGATAAAACACAGTTTGGGAGAATCTAAGCCCTTTGGACAGGCACAGAGAGTTTTTGGACTTAAGATTCAGGCAGCAGTTACAGGCAGAGTATTGGCTGGTTTTGGACTTGTCCTGGTTAATGAAGTGGCAGTCACTTTCTGTTATAACTGTTCTTTATTAAGTGAATCCATTATCTGCATAATAAAATAATCTGTCAATGATAATTGAGTCTGCTTTTTATTCCGGTTGCAGCAATGCCTGCACTTCATGCAACGCTTCTGGACTTTCCAACTCACACTGCTGCGGTATGTCCCAAATCACACCAAGCACAGTTCAGCTTCCAAAAGGAGGGCTTGCCCTAGCTTTTGAAATGAAGCACATGCTGAAAGCATAGGTACTTTGGGAAGTATAAAAAAGATAGCCTTTCAAAACAACCCATGAACACACGCATATCTGTTATTCCGTAACTTGCAAATCAGTGTTTAGTCTTAAAAAAAAAATTTTTTTTTTTCTCCAGTTGTACTTACATTCAAGCTAAGTTTTTCACAAGATATACTCAGGCTTATCTCAGTTACAAAAATTTCAAATATTCTATTAAGAATTTGTAATCATGGAGTCCATTGCTCCTTTCAGTGTTCTGTACAATCTCTCTTGTTAGTCATCAACTTTTCTGGTTGTTTCTCACTCTTTATCATGGCTTCCCTTACTCCTCCAAATGAAAACTGAACTTGGGTAGACAGAGACTGATTAAAGGGACATTTCAAAACCACTCATTTCTACTGTGTACTCTGTAATCTTTTCAGTCAGTGGTTAAATTTCCAATTGTCCTTGTGAGAACAGAGTTTTGCCAACACAGGGCATTTTTGAATACATATGGCATTTTTTTTCCTCCACATTTTTACGTGTATTTTATTTACCATTTTTTTCTCAGACTCTTTTTGCATTATTTTTCAGTCCTATATAACAACATCTAATTAAATTATTCTTTTAATTTTTAAACACTTTTTTAATAATGACTCATTTTCTATTACTGCATATGTATGTCTTGGGAGATCTGATATGGCTCAGGTGAACAAACATGTTAGTTGAGAGTTTCCCCTCTGAGATATTCCATGTATCAAGGAGCAGATTCATACTATGTGGATAAAATTTTCTAAATGTATCGAATGCATATATGTACTTTAATATTTGATTAATTACAAAATAAACAAGAAAAATCCAAGAACTTTGAACTGCTTGAAGACTTTAAATTCTAACCACTATGATTTTGAGCTAAATAGGAAATGTTTCTCACCATTTGCAGACTGCAATTACTATACTGACATAGTATGAGATTTCCATGCTACTGCTATTGATCTCTGTAGTAAAAGCACTCATACTACATTAAAAACTTTCCCTTTTCAGCAAAGCGATGCTTTTACAAAATAACCACCCCATTCCCTTTTTTTTCCAAAGTAATTGTATTTAAAATTTGAATTCCTTAATCTTATTCATGTGCAGAATTTCATACACTAGGTTTTATAAACTCTGAAGCATTGGAAAATATTTAGTGTGTTCTTTATCAAAGGCGTCTTGGGTCTTTGTAGACCAACTAAGGTGTCCAGTGAAACAAGAATTATCCTCTCATACCACAGAAATTCCCTTACACATTTCTCACTGAAGATCTGAATCTTATAATCTAAGCATTATAAAGTAATTTTTAGGCCCCTCCAAAGCCTTTTGAATGGTACATAAAAGATAATCCACACTTTAAACAATGGCTCAAATTGTATCTCCTCTGGTATATGCTGTGGAATTTGGGTGGATGATTCATTTCTTCTTTGCACTGAGATGGTTATTCAAAGACCTTGTTTCTTCTTCAGAAGAACAGCATTTTTAAACCATTATAACTCCTTAACTGCTGTTCAGGGGAGTTACTTGTGACCACCACAAATTTGTGCCCAGAGAAACAGAGTTCAGCCTGAAGCTTTGAAGTACTGATATCAAGGGGAACTTTGACAAGATATGCAATAATAGTATGATGTCTACCTTTTTAACCATGAAACAGTCTCTGGTTATTTTGTTGAGACATCAGAACAGAACAGAACAGGACTGATCAGAAGCATTGTATACAGTTTTGAACTCACTTTCCCCAGTGATTTTTTTTTCTTCTGCTAAGCCTTTGTAAGAGTTTAAACAAACTCATTCTTAAGTTGAAATTCATAAGAAAATATCCAATACTTTTGTAATTTCCTCAAAATCCCTGGGTTTTTTTAAATTCCTTTTAGACAATCAGCACCAACATCTGCAGCCATGCATAATTCCAAAGCATCTTGTCACCAGACAAATAGGTCAAAATTATTGAAACTTTCTTTTTGTCTCTAAAATTACAAACACAGGTTCAAGAAAGTGCTCTAAGCTGCTTGACACCTGCTTCTTCTTTTCTTATGTCTTCACCACCACCTCAAACCCTGGGGGAAAAAGAAGTAACCAGAGGTTAAGCTACCAGCAACTGTCATAGATCCATAAAGAAATGACTGAAAATATGGAGAACAATATTCACAGCAGTCATTTTATTTCATTAATTTCCTAAGAAGATACTCAGAAAGAATAACAACCTTTTCCTTTTTCTTTCTTAAGGAAGTTTGGTCTAGTCAGGATCAGCTGTTTTGAGGATCAGGCAATCTCAAGTGGTATTACCACTGATTTTCAGAAATGCTGTCTTTGTCTCAGCACTATTGTTTTTCTGATGGAAAGAGAGACCTAATATTTATCAACTTGAAAAATGGGAGGTTGTGACAACTGCACACTGATCTAACCGTAAGAAGTACTTCACTGCCTGAAGTACTATAGTTACAAGTTTTATGCATGATATTATCATTATCCTTTTTTGTTACTGTTAAAGAATAGGATTTACTTCACTGTTACTAATAAATATATTTTCTAAAACATGAGCAAAACTCTTCTTACAAAAGTTGGTTTTAAAATGTGTACAGTGGTGTACATGAAATTATAAATTGCTAATCTTCTGAAAAAAAATCCCTATTCTATTAAAAACAAATGAAATTAGAATAATTTGCATTTTCCTTAAAAGAAGCAATTATAAATATGTGTAATTATACAAACACTTAAAAGAAAACTATTTTGCTGTGTAGAAAAAGAACAAGGAATTTCTGAATGTGTAAACTAAACTGATTTTATCTTTAAGAGCAGGAACCTTGGTCACAGGGAAGTTTTCAGGTCTCACCTGAAAATTTAAGTAAAAGTCCTTCATTGGAGTTATGAAACAAGCCTGCCTACATATTTTTCAAGGTATAACTGTGACTCATTTATTTTATTGTGTGTTCCCAACATGTCTTTGTCATACAACATTTAAAGCAAATAACCTGATTTTTTTTTCTCCAAGATATGAATTAGCCCATGGCAACAATTTCATCTAAGTATTATTGTGACTTAGTTTTTCAAGAAATAAAAGGGATTGGACATTCATATGGCATAAGGAATGTCAAGAATAAGGAATATCAAGAATTAGAAGAACAAGAAGCAGAAAAGCTTTAAGGATGACACTGAAGACATAAATGCTAATACTTATTTGCCTCGGCCAATATGTGACTAATGCCTACTATTTTCTCTAGCATCTGCAGGAGTCACACGAGTGGATGGATTTAATACTGAATGAAAATACCTATGGTAAACAATCAGATTAATAAAGCACATTAGGTCTATCATGACAGTAAATAATTCAAGAATTTGAAATGTTGTGTATTCCTTTTTACACTCTAAATCTTATCCCCCTAACCACCTGAGTTGTATAGGACTATCGTATTCTTGGTGGGAAGCATGTAGGTAAGCATATCTATGAAAAACCTGAGGTTTTTTTGCTAGAGAAAGTAATCAAGTTGACATGTCATGTGTCCCACTCTCTTTGAAGATGCTGATGGTGATGGGTGGAGCTATCTTGTTTTCTTCTTATGGGAGAGGAATAAGAGCAGGAAACAGGAAAAGGAATAGGAAATAGCACTAGATATCTGTAAGATCAATTTAGTAATCGTGAGTTTAACCTGTCAAACACAGGTCATTTGGCCAGTTCAGAAGGGTCTGTATTTACAAGACATCATCTTTGAACAAATATAGATAATGAAAATTTCAAGGCTGGGTCTCTCAGTGTGGTGCACAGGAGGTGCAAAAAAAATCCCATTAGCTACTAACAGGATTTGTGTTTCTGTGTCTCATGCACCACTTTTTGAAAATTCACTCTCAGTCATCTGGAAGCAAGGTAATATGCCAGGCATTCGAGATTACACCATTAGAATACAGACAAGAAGCTTAATCGGCTGTCGTGTAAAAAGTAGCAAAAACATAAAGAATTGCTTATGGTTAAATATTTCATTTCAAGCTTGGATTTTTCCACTGGACCTACCTATATGTGAGTATTTAATCCAATAAATTAGTGGATCTTTACTAATTTGTAACACAGCTTTAGTTGGTTGGAAAGTGTTTCCAATCTCAGAACCACAAAGTTATCTAAAGATCAAAGAATTCCAAGAAACTTTCCTCATAAAATGTGAACAGTTCAGTTATATAAAAAAAACCCCAAACCCAAAACACACATATGCACACACAAACTGTGTATTTACTCATTCTATTCCAATAGTGTGTTATGTTAACAGTAGTCCAGATAGGTCTCGATATTTTTAAATCTGTACGATTTAATTCACTTCATCAGATTTTTATTGTGACGGAAATTCTTTGTGTTTCTCTTAGAGGGTTTTGGATAAACAAGTCAGTGAAGTACACAATCTGCACTATAATTTTTTCCTAAACTTGAGTGTACTGCTAACTGTAGTAATAGTTCTTATTTTCTGTCTCACATCAGGAAATGAAATTGGAACATGCTGAGCAGGTCCAGAGGGGTATTATGGATGGAGACCATCATACCACATTCAATCCATGAATTCATACCAGTGACTGACTCAAGTCAAAACAATTCATGCCAGGTCTTCTACTTATATAAACTTCTACCAGGTCTTTTTGTCTGGAAAAATGTAAGTGGACAGCCATAGTACTAGCTTAATTAACTTTATCAAAGACACTATATGTCTTGACTACAAAACTGTGAAAGAAAATGACGTCCAGAAGATTCCTTAGAGCACTTTTCTGTTTTCCAATGGCAAGCTCTTTTCCCCAGTCATATGAAAAATGTCATATAGTTGGTGAGCCACTCAAGAGATAAGTAGCTTCTAATCATGAAAAGATATGTTTGAATTTATAATCATAATCCTTTGTATGATTATGAAGAGTTTATCGACATATCTTTTAGTGAGATGAAATAGTGTATTATAGTAAATGTTATCATTTTAAATAAGATCTTACATGCATGAAGTAGTGATGAGTAATACCTGAGGAAACCAAACATTTAAATGTGTGAGATACTGGTTTTGTATCAGGATGTTTGGTGAGGCTGTCCCTGGAGTCATTGCATACACTGCCAAAATCTTGTTCATCATACTGGAAGTCTTTCTGATAGCATTGCACTGCCTGTCCTCCAGAACAGCACCTGAAGCTGTGGCTTAGCCTTTGGAAGTTAAGCTGAAACTATTATGAAAACCTCTAATGAACCCAGAAAAAAAATCTCTGTTGAAATAGTTAAGTCCTGATATGTTTGTAATAACATGTTCTCCCTTTTTGCATTAATCTTTGCCCTCAGAAGTCTAGCTCTGAAAATTAGCAGCCACCTCCACAGGCCAAGTCCGGCCCTGCCTGGTTGTGTGGCTAGCTAAGTAATACTCTCCTTTTATGGGGATACCAGTAAACAAAGAATATCTAAAATCCTTTCAATGGTTTATGTAGGAAAAAAAGCAAGTTTTCCAAAAGTTAGCCTTTTTAGATGGTAGGTAGATATTTTTCAGAGTTCTTTTAATTTAAAGTAAAACCTAAATATTATCCCCAACTTCTCATTTTTTTTTTAAAGTATCAGCTAGGTCAGTTTAGCCAGACAGTTTGGATGTGCAGAACATTACCATAGCTGATGTTTGAAGTAATCTCATGAAAGCAGTCCTAGTAAATTCAGGGGGGTTGGGATTATGCTATGTCTTGGGGACATGGCACAAAAATAGCTCTGGCTGCTAACTTGGATGATGTATCTATCTTTCTAGTATCTGGCTTCTTATGAGGTAGACAGAACCCAACAGTTAGGCATTTAAGGTCTCTAGACAATGCATGGGGGGACATAGAGCATTAGGACAGAATCCAAACCACCCCAGGAAGCTAAGTAGAGAAGATACAATAACAGACACATGTGCAGACTGTGTAATGTGTGTTGCTTGAAGTCTGACAGCTCAAAGTTCTAAGCAAAAGGATACATCTTCAAATTTTCCACTTATTCAGGGCTGTGGAGAGGTACCTCCATCCACTCTCCTGAAGGTAGAGAGATACGTGCTTTCATTCAAAACCTGACTTTAGCAATTGCAATGCGATATCAGGAGACAGGGCTGGTTCTAATTCTTTCACAGTCCAGCTTTGTGGATCATGCCCAAGTGACTGGAAGGCAGCCAGGCTTGATCCCCTTCTTCGCATGAAGAGTCAACCAGCAGTGCTCCTGTGTTATCAGGCTAAACAGAGCTACTGCTGGGGTAATGGTGAAGGGAGGAGTGATACTGGAAGGGAACACACTCTTTCCTTCCTGTTCAACTGAGCCTACTCCACAGAAAATAAGTTATAGGTTCAGAAAGCACAAGGGCCTGGGAACATGAGTCTAGCCCATGCTTCAAAGACAGTTCCTATATATTATGTGCAACAGATAGCAAAATGCATTAGTAATCCTGAAAGCAGTTGTCAGACTCAAGTTGTGACCTGCTGAGTGCTCTTGCAACTATGATTCAGAGTCATGCCCTTGTCTTTGCAGTGCATTTGAATATTCTTATCATAAGACTAAATATGGCTATTCTTTTACATATCAAGGCCCCTTTACAGAGCTCTGGGTAGTGCAACCTTAGTTAAATGAAAACTGCCTTCAGCTCTTAGCCTTTCCAAAAAAGTTTTGCAGACCACCTGAGGTATTTTAAGTGGGAATTATGTGGTCTGAATATTTCATAGTACTAATTATCTCCCACAAATCCTTACCATGTCCTCAGATAGTTAGGTCTGTTGTAATTGTGCCACAGATATTTACAGAAGGTGAGAGAGTGAGTTCACCTTGTTTCAAAATCCTTTCCCATCACAAATTACTCTTTCATTCTAATAGCAATTTAGGCCATTGATGGATAAGTTTTCTTCCTTAACAGTTTGAAATAAGCCAGTCACTACAGGTCAGGAGCTTACGCTGAATATAACTATGCATATATAATGATACAACTGGTGGACTCAAAACCAACAAATACATATACTTCATATAGAGTATAGCAGTTCTTTACCTTCCTTCTGAGTTGTGGACACAAAATTTGTTCCTCTGATATGTACTTAATTTTAGATTTTGGTGACAGAGACTCATACAATTTAAACCCATTTTGCCTCTGCTCAGGATTTACAGAACATGGAATTAATAGTAAATGACCACATTTCTACTGTCTCATCAGTGGCTTCAATAATATTGTTCTGTGCTGTTTATAAGAAGTAGGCTGAAGACATGGAGTTTGTGTTTGGATTCTAATTTGTGGACTGCTTGACAGTCGTCTTTTCCCGTAATGTATTCATTGCAAGATATATTGGTTATGCAATAAAGTATTTTTTAATTGCTAGCTTTAGAAATATTTAAGTACCCAATTATTTTTATCTAAAAGACTATTATGGGAAAAAAGGAAAAGTTAAAAATGTATAGGGCCATGGCTAGACAAGGATTATGAGTTGCACAGCAAGAGCACCAAGACTTTGATGAAGTGTATAAATAATTAGTAACACACTTTAAGACATCTTTCTCTTGGTTCATAGTACCTGTTCTCATTTAATTCCAGCTGAAAATATGCCCATTCATTCACAGTGAAGGACAGATAAATTGGTGACCAGGTCAATGAGAAAAGTGATTCATGTTGAAGCACCAAAGACCAAATATTTTCTGCACATACACAGATCAGACGCTCACTCAGAGATTAGGCACCAATACAAATTTATCCTCCCTACAAAAGATCATAAGGGACATGAGATAGACTTGGATGTGGCAGTCTAGTGCCCATAAATGTAGGGATGGGGGTACATGTAATAATTTTTAACATCTAGTTCTGAATATGTGAATGATGTTTAGTAATGTGGACAGGAGATTAATAAAAACAAGTAACACTCCATAAATAGGCTGTTCCATTTTAGCTTTTTTCAAAGTTACATGAATAGCTAAGTATCCTTTTTTGTTCGTTTTCCACAAACATTGATGGGATGAATCTGGTCACCGCAAATGTATATGATCTTAAAAGTCAATTGGTTTCTTCACTGAACTTCACTAAACTGCACCTCAAAAACCTTCACAGCAGTATTTTCACATTTAAAGAAGTACTTTGGCACCTAAAGATGTAGGCAGGGCACCTAATATAAGCTCAATATGGATAAAGATAAATGTCTAAGTTCCATTAGATTCTCAAATCAGTTTGAAATTCTGGTCTTGGTGTACATATACTTCTTACAAGGAGGAACAGAAAAAGATCTCAGGAGATATGACCAGACAGCTGTTTACCCATCTCAAATAGTAAACATTAAGGTTGTTTGAGAACTGTTCCCCATCAGTCCATTGGTTTGCAGAATATCCAAAAATATTGAACAAATAACAAATAAATACAAAGCCAAGGAAGACTGCTTGCTAACTTTGCTCCCTGTTCTAGTGATTTACAGACCAATTCTGCAAAGTGTGTCCCCCCAAAGTTGTTTACAAAACTAATACAAAATCAATTCCTCTTATCAGTGTATCCCCAGTTCAGAATCTCACACAGGGTTTTTTATATTATATTATGTAAATCATCATTGCTGTCAGCTCCATCTGTGATACTTGCCACTTAAGGGAATTACTCCAGTTGGGATGAAGTGGTTCTGTTAAGGGAAGTCTGAAAGATATCATAGAATTACTTCAATCTCAATAGATTTTTTTATCTTAATTTTTCTGCATCAAAACATATAATAAAAGGTACTGTACCATGGATACCATTGAACAGGCTTACACTTTGAACATTCCTTATATTTCTGAGTTTATGCTATGCTCCTGTCTCTAAGCCAACTAGGTAACTGGACAGCTTTCTGCGTACACCATCTCTCTGAAATAGTTTTTCCTGTTCATTTGCACAGCTGCAATTCTCACCAGGTTGTCTTCTAGCTAGATTACAAAAACATTCCCTTCTTTGGCCTTGACCAAAACATGACACAGCCATGATACCTTTCTCATATTCAAAGAAGCTTTCTGCAGCAATGACTGTTCCTCAGAGGACAATGCTAAGCGCTTGTCTTTCCTTATACTCTTCTCCAAACATCTGCTACAGAGCTGTACGGACCTGAACTAATACCATGTCTTAATGTTTTTAAGTAGGTAAATAAATATTTCTACTTTCTTTCAATACCTACTTTCTTATCTTTCTTGTACTTGACAGTGTTCATATGAATGTCATTACAAGATCCTTTGTAATACTTTAGGATTTTGGGGGAAAAGGTGTAAATAGAGCAGAGAAAGGAGATACAAGTGGCTCAAAATACTAAGACTTCTTGGTAAGAAGTCTCAGACAACGTATTTTTGAGGAAGATATGCATCAAATTGACTGTCAGTCAACTATGTAGTAAAGTTGTATGAAGACTTTCACTTTTCCACATCAAGGGGAAGAAAAAATATCCCTGAAATAACGATAATCTCCCTTTTAAATGTATGTAGAGAGGAAAAGTGCTATACCACATGAGTGCAATTAGAATGGAGTTACAGTGTTTTTTTATAAGAGTCTGCTTCTGTGAGAGCAGCTGTGATGTTTTTTTTCCTTTTTCTTTTCCTTTGCTGACCAAGAACTGGTGAAAAAGACATAGTAGGGGTTGAATAGAGAAATTTAGAATGGAAGTTAATTTTTAGGAAAAATATCCTCAAATCTAACAAAAATTATAAACCTCAAAATTTTCTGATAACAAATACAGGAAATCCTATTTATCTACTCAGTTATTTATGTTTCAGATTTCATAATTTTTTTATTATACAGTAAAACCAGAATAAAACTACATGGAGTTTTCCTTATTTGATTTTCCATCCATTTTATTAGTATTTTTATTTCACTCTGCAGAAAAAAATTGGAAGAAATTGGGAAAAAAAATGTCAAAAACTTTTGAGACCCCCAAACCATGTATAATTGCTATTTTAATTTCTAAAAGTAATACTAATGACTCCTCAAAATTTTAATTTTGAGGTGAAAGAACAGATATAATTTTAAAAGGTTATTTTAATTAAGACTGTCAACTGTCTTTAGTTTGGTTTGCTTTTATAAATAAGGAAGACTAGACATATTCAGCTGTTGAGGTAAACTATAATAGGGCTCAGGTTGTAGGACCAAACTGTATCACCTTACCACTGGCCGAAGCTGAGGGCAATGCCTGAAGTGGTGAGTGTTTGGCCCTTGAAAGTAGGACTCCATCTTTTCCTTTGAGGGACCAGAAACCCTTTGGCAAATCTGTCAAAACTTTTTGGTTAGTGATAAGCCTGGCACTGCTGGCTTTTCGATCCCACTGCTCCGTACAACCAGAGCCATCCTGCCAGATATCTGTGATCAGGTATCCGCAACCTCCCTTGCCCAGTGACCTCACATGCTGGAGCCCACCAGCATGATGATACACAGCCTGCCCGCCAGGACTGCTGGCCACGCAGAGTGACGATGTATCAGTGTCACTGTGACTGATGTTGCCATCAGAGAGAGGTGACACCCCGTTGACCCCAGCACTCAGAGGAACTCAGTGCTGGATGTGGTCCATGGTTGCAGCATACTGACTTGGCCTTTCCCTTCTGCTTGTGCTTACTAAGCAACCTGCATGCTAAATGTGTGTTGGTCAAGCCAACAGGTAAAACTGGACAGTTTTCTACAGTCCACACAAAACCTTCCAGGATGAAAGGTGATAATCTTGACCAGAGGCTGACAATGCAACATCCACCAGTCTCAAGAGAAGCAGCAGTTTGCACCAGACTCACTATCCCCAGTCTCCTCAATGGGAGAAATGCAATTGTAATCTCTTCTTGGCTGCATCTCTGCAGCCTACTGCTACTCCTTCCTCCATCATATGGCAAGCTGTAATATGGAGTTGCCATGAGATTTCTCTTTTTTTTTTTTCTGGATTTCATTGGGCAGAAAATACTTCACAACTATTTAAAGGATTATCTTTTATGGAAACTATATACTTGTACGTTTGTTTCCATTTGAACATTAACATACTTATCAGTGCTTTCCATCTGAGGTCTCCAAAGATTTTGGCTATACCTAATTAATAAGTTCTCGTGAGACCTATGTAGCAATCCTGAGACCAGCCAGCCAAATTCATTGTGAAATGTTTTTGTAGTTGGGTGGCTGTGGCCCAGAGCTGATAACTTCTAAGAAGTATCACTGTAACGGCAGCTCTTTAGTGGCTCCAAATTTTCCTGTGATTTATAAATCACTAGAATTCAGTCTGAGAAACTAAGTATAAATGTAGGATAATGATTGAGACAATGTACAGAGAAACTATGGTGTTGATCTGAAATTCATACATCACTGAATATTTCAGTGTATGAGCTGGCTGCTTTCAGGACCTGAGCTATACTTCATCCAGATCAGGGGCAGCAAGAGTAACTCTGATGGTTCTTACTCAGATGGGAGAGTCTGAGGGAAACATAATCAATGAAAGATGGGGACCGGTATGGTTCAGGCAGTGGAATTTTGGTAAGGGAAGAAGATTAAGAAAGAGACTGATGGGTGCTACAGTTTTTTAAAAGTCACAAAGTCTGAGATATCTGGGGAGAAAAGAGGAGACAGAATGTCTTTATGTTGAATGTAGGACTGACTGAATGTGAAGAAAGTTGACTGAAAGTTTGAAAAAAGACATAGCACGCAGTAGAGAGATCTTAGAATTACAGGAAGACACCATCTACTTACCAAGAATAATCAAATATAATAAGAAAAATCATAGTTACAGTCTATCAGTTTATGTTGTAAGAGTTTGAGTTTATAACTATCTCAGGAGATCTTCATCAGAGAAAGCTGCAGAGTCCAGAAAGCTCTCTAAGAGGAAGCAGGTCTCTAAATCAGATGTAGAGAGTGGAGGCTTGATTCTCAGCATGATGATTCAAAGGGAGCTTCTGGCTGTGCAATAGTAAGTTAAAGTGGAGCTGGCTTGTGGCTCCTCCAGAATGTCACTCTGAGAAACATACATCAAATGCCAACATCTAATTCAAAATCCTATTCCTATTCCTTCTTGACCCAAGAAAATTTTCTGTTCTGAATTGTTCATTTAGGGCTGGTTCTTAACAGTGAGCTTTGGGAGATACTTTCATCAAACAATAGATTTTATACTTAACTGAAATAAGGATATATTTTTACACATTCACCTAAAGATAACCCTTAATGTATTCTAGTGCCCTGAACACATTGTTAAGTTGAACTCACAGAAGATTTGAATTTTAAAGGGAAAAATGCTATGTATCTTGATTATTCATGAAGCAATAAGGTCAGACACGGCTTTACCATATGTAGAGTTTAGAAAACCTCAAGTATATAAGGCCATCGGGATTCGATAGATATCAAGGATACCAAATAAGGGCACAGCTGTTAAACAAGTATAACACTTCTTTAAATTTCTTATATTTTTCTAAATTATCATTTAGGGCAATTTAACACTGTAGGACAAGCAAAGTGGACTTCTCTTGCTGTTACCAACAAGCCATTTATTGCTTGTATAACTCCAGAAATAACTAAAGGATTTGGGTTAAAGAAATTTAGGTACTTTGTATTGTATATTCATGCAGGTTTTCTTCAAAGTATTTGAAGGGAAAAATGAAAAAAATAGCCCGATAATAACCATAAAGATGCATTTGCTACCTCTGAAAAATTTAAAAAGACAACTTCTGAAAGGCAAGCTGTGGAAAAGTTCCTATTAAAACTTACTCTTAAACAATGATGATTGCATAGATCATACATGACAAAGGAAGATTTTTTCCTTGAATTTCATTTGTTGCCTTTTACTTTTATTAAGTAATCTGCTCATTTATATTTCAAGTGAAAGCAATGTTAGTCCTATGTAAGTGAAAAATATGTTTCCATTTGGAATTTAATTTTAGCACTTTTAGCTGATTTTTTTTCTTTGGATATATATTTTTATTGCATAAGATAATATATAAGTGGCATAAAATTCCCCCTTGGTTTATATTTAAAATATTTACACTACTCCATAAATGTCAGCTACTTTATAAGTGTTTAGTATTGAATGGATTGATTAACTAGCTAGCTAGATACATAATTAAGATCTCAAGGTCCCCTTTTAAGCTTGAGTATAACAGCCAATGAGAAGTGATGTAGCTGCTTTGGGATGAGCAAAGCTTTTAAACATTACCCTTCAACCCACACAGCAGTCTCCCTTTCTTCACAAAACTATGTTCTTGTCCATAATTTTAAGGGCCTTTGTAAATGGTGTAAGCAGCAGGACCTTTGGTTCAGCAGCAGTGATTTTTCCAGTTAAATGTGTAATTCACCAAATGGAAGGACAGACACCTTGGAGACATCATTATTCTTCACCTATCTGTCAGAAACTACAGAGGATCTAGCTGGTTCAGTTACAGCCTTTTTATCTTCAGTCTGATTTCTACAATTTTTTCAAACAGATCCACAATGTATTCATCACACCATGAGCAAGAATTTCAGCCCTAGCATCACCAGTTATATAAGTTCTGAGCTGAGTAAACTAATTTCCACTGATTTCAGTTATGTGAAGCGGTGGGTGGAAAGGTCACTCTCATTAGCAGGAAGATATGCTGCTGCCCTGGTGGCCAACTGGCTTTGCACCCTTTGAGTTATTGATCTGGGAACATGAGGAAGTAGGCAATGGCTGCAGGGCAAAGCTCAGCTCTCTCTTCTTGAGGCTCTCCTAGGAAAGCTACCAAAGGTTTCCTTCTACATTCTGGATCTCTGCTACAGGTAGTTAAGGTTAGGCAGGTGAAATAACTAAAAGTAAAACATTCAGATTACTAATTCCTCCTGGAAAAAAGCTTTCAGGACAACAAATCCAGGGAAAATTTTCTTGGCATAGCAGACCCCTGTCAGGTCAAGGTGTCTGAATATTTAGTTTTCAGAAAGCAAAATCTTTCTGCAACCAAACCAATGAAAATGTTTAATATCCATAATTTTCTTGTGTGGTCCTTGTTCCTGACATTAAATTGCTGATTCAGAGCCAATGTGGGACTGGGACCATAATCCCAATGAAACTGCAGAGGTAGTCAACACCATTTCTTCTAGAGGGGTTGTCCTACTCCCTGAGATCTTGCCAATGAAAATGACTGATGTAAATCAAAAAATGAAATTGAGGAACATCTTCAGCATCCAAAGAAAATCAGTTCATGACAGAAGCAAAAGGTAAAGCATTATCGACTGTGAAAACAGAGGTGCATACTAATGGTGTAGGGGTTTTTTAAAAGCAGCATAAATATGCATTTTAGAAATGGATCTGGGTTATTAGGCCATCACAAACACATGTGAGTGAGAGAAGGAGAGAGAGGGAGAGGGAAAGTAGGTGATACTCCTTTTTGAGGAACATTTAGGTAATTTTTGAGTTAGTTTTCTCAGATTGCTTGGTCAGGCAGCCTTACTACTACATCCTAGTATGGACACTCAGATTCACACGCTTTGTCCTGTTAGGCCAAAGAAAGATGACTGATGATCCCCCAAGGGAAGGAAAGAAAATAGACAATTGGTTGGGAAACTATCCTTACTGTGTAAATCTCTCACAGCCTGCCCATTCCCTACTCCTATTGACTGTCAGAGTTCCCAGTACCATGCAGAAAGAAAACTCTATCAGGAGAAACAGTGGTTTCCCTTCCAGGTAGCACATGGGCTTATGTTCAACAAGCAGCCAGAGGCAGCCATCCTCCATGGACAGTCTGGGGCAGGCACTCTTATTGTAAGGCAGTCTTGGAAACAAATGTCCTGCTCTCAATCCAGACTCTCAGGTTAGGCTCCTGCATGAAAAATCGCAGTGTTAAATATTAGACACTCTGATAGCAATAGCCATTTAAAATGAAAAAAAAATAATATGACAAGGGTCCCAACCTTCAAAATATTCCCTTGGATTCAATTCCACTCTAATTTGGGTAAAGGCACCATCAGCAGGAAACCAGGTACACACAAAAGAAGTAGAAGCAACTGCAGCGTGGGTATTAACCTATGACTCTGCTCCCACAGGGTGCCAGGCCATACTCACCATGTTATCAGGTCAAATCAGTTTATTCCTCTTCCTTTGCTGATGGAGGAATAAGTGCTTGCTAGTTATCTTGGGATGTATACAGGACCAAACTGAAGGCCAAACGGAAAGAAGCCATTGAAAGCAAAGTCTTTAAAACATTTTGGTTAGTCTCTGAAAAAAATGACTTACATTTATTCTTATATGAATACTTTTAAAGCTTTCTATTTTTTTAAGAATTCTTTATTATTTCTTTATCCTTTTTTTCTGTCACTCATTCCTTCTTTTTCTAATCTATTATTTTCCACATGGTCTATAATTGTGATAGGCCAGCTTGTGATGTTATAGTTCAAAATGGATAAGCCAATTTTTTTCTTAAAGTTTTCCTTTAATTTATTAGTGAGCCAAACAGTGATTTGCACAGTAGCTTTCTGAATTAGGTGCCTTGAGCTGATTAACAGTCTATTCTTCTGTCATAAAGTGGTGAGGTTACATGTTTTAAAGCAGAATTTCCACTTGTTCACTTCTGGTCTGGGTTTGACAAAATAGTAATTTTTTCTACAGGGAAACTTTTAAGATGTATAAAAGTTTGTTCCACTGAGAACTGATGATTGCTTTTTAAAGTATTTCTTAAAGGGGCTATTCTTTTTAAAGAGAAACCAATGTCAGAGTTCTGTGAATGAAAGAATGAGCTCTCCAAAATGATTGATTGTGCTGTCTTACTTCTCTTGATTGATTAGTGCTTTGGTTCTGAAACTTTGGCCCACAGACCATCTGTGTCCTGCAGAGGGCTTGCTACTAGAGTCTTTAGAGAGCAGATGGATCCCATGATGATGGCTTCTCTGCTTGATTCCTGCTGTTAAATCATCTTAAAAGCAGTTAAAAATTCATGAAACATTTTACTAATCGGACTTCTTCTAGGAAAGCAATTCTAACCGGGAAGATTGTTTGTGCTTCTGAAGTTGTTCCCCTTTTTAATATACGTAAATATAATTAATAACTTATTTATAAAGCCCCATTGGCATGGCTGAGGTGCTTGGGGTATTATACAACCTCATCAAAACAGAATTAAACCAAAATGAACAAAAGTTCACCCTCGTTAGAGTTGAGCCAAACACAAGAAAAAATGCAGACAAGGAAGAACGTTCTGCTTCTCTAATCATGCAGTCTCGACATTTATATTTTTAAAATGATGCTGGGGTTTGAAATACATCAGTGTAAGCCTCAAATCATGTAAAATAAAGTGTGAAGTCCCTTTGTTCCTCCATAAGCTTATTTTCATTTCACATAACCTCATACGTTTTTCTAGCTCACCTATTTCAGACATTAAGCATAAAACACCAAACCTGTAAGATATTCTGCACTGCCGAGGCTCTGCATAGTGTCCACAGCCTTTCCCAAATAAATTGGCAGAAAAACAGATGTTCCAGGAGCTGTGCAGTAAATGTTTCAACTGTGGTCCACTAGGTACTGGGGGAAGTTATAAGGCAAGGAATTGGGCATTTCCCACTCTTGCAAATGAGGGCTGTAGGGCAGAGCTCCCTACTTACCAGCTCTTTGGGCTGGGGAAAATCATGTTGCTGTAAAGATCACTTTTACAGATAGCTGCAACCATATGAATTTCAATACCATCTGTCCCAAACCTAGGAAAAAGACCTGTAAATTAACACATAGTCATGTATATATTTAATCGCTGGAATGCACTTACAGGAGTAATTTTTAAAGTTCCATCTGATTCATACTGCAGGTAAACATCAATTATATTTTTCTGCAGTATCACCAGATACCACTGCCACAATACGGACTTTTGTAAGCTGGCTGTACGAAACAAGTGAATTTGCTCTCCCTCCCCGTCAGGCATGAGCCAAACTGTCACTCTTTACAAATAGGTTAAATAGGTTATGGGAGATAAATACAGAAGGAAAAAATAACGGAAAATATGTAGTGAATGTTAGGCTGTCATTAGCAGCAGCTGTTTCTGATAAGGCTCAGCTCTTAAACTATTGAAACAGGGAAAACAGATTAAAGCTGTTGCTTTGATGCCTTAATACAGTATCTATTTAATTTGAGATTACATAGTTCATGAGGCATAAATCCCCAAATATTTTTGTAAAATCCTTTAACAGCCTTCAAAAATATCACAGTGTAATTTGTAGAATTCACTCTCATGAGTCTAGTTTTAGAAATACACCAGTGCATAGATGATTTGAGAGAGCAAAGAGCTGAGCCTGATTTGGGGTTTTTATCTCAAGGTACAACATTTGCTCTAAGCAATAGGTTTCAAGGAAGCTCAGCTGGAACTGTGGACAAGTATTAATGGTGAAAGTTCAATGGCAGGGGTGGGAGCAGAATAGATGGATAGGCACATGCTCCACTAACGTGCAGTGAGACTGATGAGGGGATGTGCACTCCTGTCCCGCTGTACTTTGAAAATATCTACCCCAATGTATCATCTGACTAATTAAACAGTGCTTCACTCAGAGGAGTCCACATCAGATTGGATTTGAACATAGATGCCAGATCCAGTGTCCATTAAAATCCCATTAGAAGGCACTGCAGAAGAATTTTGGCTTTTACACTACAGCCATCACTGCTACAATACAGATATCACAGTCCCAGCTACATAAATGCCAGGAGACACAGACGTGAGGCGGGAGATCACTATTTTCCTGATTCACCTTCCCAAATTTCATTTTTGTTTACAAGAAAAGCAATGCTGAGCATTTCACAGACTTTCATCCTTTTCAAAACAATGAAAGCCTTGTAAAAACACATCTTTCACTATGCTTTGTGGCTGTCATTGCTGAGGTATAGTCTGACCCCTGATGCCTGGGAATGCTGCAGTTCTGGTCTATATCTGAGACCATTTAGCTGTATGGGAGGAAAGCAAGAAAAATTCCCTTGAATTGCCTATCAGTTTGTATAACTGCTTCCCAAAAGCAGTAAAAGAAAATGTAATATCAGCAGAATTCACATGTAAGTTAAAAAACACCAGGTAGAAAAAGTTACAGCCTGAAACCTATGGTCAAATATTTCTTTTTCCTAAAATCTGTTTTTCCACCCTTTATTGCATATAATTTTCTCCTGAAATAATAATAATAATTAAAAAACCCTGGCTGTTTACTTTGTTGTAATTTATTACAATACCAACATGAAATGAAACTTTACAACCTCAATTACTAATCACCTTTTTTTTTCCCCTGATTGTTTTTTACCTTTCAGAACACCTTGCCTGAGTAAAAATTGTTTGTCATTAACCTCTGACAGCTTTGAAAATTGTCTTTGGACTAACAAAAAACAAAGCAATTTGCTATGTCCAATCATCTAGCATGAGTTCAAATCTAGGAAGTCAAAGTCCATAGTTTACATGGAGTATTTTTAAACAAAGATCTAGGGGATCTACACATTGTACTGCACAATCTTCAACTCTTTCTTGTGTGAAATGAGTTTATGCAAGTCTGGTTTGTTGCACAAGGCTATTCAGTTTTGTTACTCCGTTGAGTTAGTTTCTAGGTCAGCAAAGCAATAAGAACCTTTGGAAAAAAAAAAAAAAAAAAAGCCAAACAAAAAATCAGCCCTAAAACCTAAAATCTACATCTTTGTTATGCAAGTCTTCCTGCTCGCCCACTTCTAGTTAAACACCTCCTTTGAAGAACAGAAATGGGATTGCTGAAAGTTAAGTACTTGAAAAAGAGGAAACAAGGCTAATGATTGTATTGCCCAGTGGAAAACTCTCCAAGTTGTATTATTTCAGCTCCTATAAATATCCAAATAGGATTTTCATGCTGCATTGGAAAATTCCACAGCAGCGACTCACCGTCTATTTTGTATGAAATTCATAACCCCATTTCTTTTATGCCTGATCATTTCATGGGTACAAACATGATCCACAGTTTACCAAAACATTTGGTAATTGTCTGAGAGAATAAAACAGTTGTAAAACCTGCATCACAACAAAGCTCAGGGCAATACTGAATTTTGCCCTGCTCATGATCATTTTTAATGTTGCCTGTATATGCGTAAGTCACAGCAACCCACAAGATGTACCAGACAAATGTAAAGTCATTTTTTCTTTCCACTGTATTATTGAAATCAGTGGAGCATACGGATAAGAGAAAACAGAGAAAAAAGATCAGTCTTTGCCATTTCCATAACAGCATCAGGCTACTGTTGTATGGTTATTTTTAAAAAATGAAATAAGTCTGGCTGGCTACTTTGTATATAAGTGCATTTCTGTGCATTTCTATGTTTAATACAATTTAGGAAAACCTAGAGAGATTACTTAGATGTCTTCAACTTGAAGCACTAAAAGAATAAGTCCCTGGCACCAACAAGGTATCACAAAAAGACAAAACCTGGGAGATGGTCTCACTGGGCTGTCTTGGCACAGTCACCTGCATCTTCACCTTCATCCATAAACCCCACCCACATTCCACCAGGCAGACACCTACCATCGTTGAACAGACAAGAGCAGACACAGGGATAGATCTGAAACTACTGCCTCCCATTCAAAGTTAAATTGTTTCCATCCAGCTGGGACTCAGACCTTTCTGTTGTCTACTGAGGCCAGGCATCAAACTAGGCAGAACAAATCTTTTTAAAACATAACTTCCTGGGGCATAATGGTACCTCTCTTGGAGTGTAGGCCAGGGCTAGGATATTTCCTAAGGAAGAAGAGATTTAAAGTCTGCAGCTCCCACTGTAGGATGAATCCATCCTATTCAATACTTGAGTATTGAATATCTATCTCAGCTACCTTGCTGTTAAAAGTTTGTAAGTTGTTTCCAGCTGATGCTGAACTGAAAGCTATTACTGTTTCAAAAGAGGTGATAGGCACCAGCCTGGATTCAGTTGCTTTCAGATATAACATCTTTGTCTCCTAAGGCAGAATCATAGAGAAAGGATTTATGAGATGCTGAGGATTAAAACTGTTGAGGTTTCAAACAGATTAGTGCTAAAATTGAACCCATTTTAAAGAGAGTCCTTACCTGTTCTACTTCCAGCATGCAGCAAATTATAAAATTGAGGTGTGTCATTTAGCATTTCTGTGCCTCTGTTTCCCTAGAGAAGATGGCAACCAAAATCTTCAGCCACTGTGGTACAGTACAGATTGTACAGCCTCTCCTTGTCAGACTTCAGGGGAACTTCTCAAGGTGACTGAACTCATCCATACAGCACTGGGGTTTTCACAATTGAGCTCCCGGAATGAAAGCCAACATATTACTGTCAGTGCAATATATTAAAATGCTGATGCTGCAGAAAGAAATAAGGGTAGAAGGTTCTGGATTCATGGACTCATTCAAAAGCAATATAAAATAAGTAGGGAAAATGACTATGTGGTACCAAAGCACAGTGGTGTCCATACTGAGAAAAGAGAGAGACTGTTTCTTTGTACTGATTTAGAGGGAGGCTGCCAAGGCACATCCAGTAAATTACTATTGTTCAGAGTCATCTGAACAAGGATCTCTAAAAGCTGAGTTTGATATACAGGAGAAACACTCAACTGATTGTTATATAATAATAATTGACTGCAGAGAAATGGACTTTCTATGGAAGCTGGGATTGTATTTTGAGTTAGGGAAAGCTTTTTACATTGTGCGGCAAAGCCTCAGGCTTTACTCTATTGGAATTTACTTTTCCAGATGGCTCAGAATGCTGCCTGTCCTGGCTCAGAATACTGCCGGTCCTCACAGCCTGTCCTGTGGGCAGGCGATGGGCTGTGGTGCTGCAGAGACACACAACAACTCCAAAGTTTCATAGGAAACATGACTTGAAGGAGGAGAAGAAACAGAGTCTACTCAAGAGCCAAGTCTGCAAGTAGCTAAAAATGAATCTGAAGAGGGATGTTGTGCCAGTGACAGTAAGGAGGGAGCATGTGCAAAGCAGCTGAAACAATTGCGTTTTTGTGCTTTGTAGTTAACTTGATGTTAAAATCAAACACACAGCATTATTTTTAGCACTTAGAAAACCCAAGTAAAATGCTCCAGGCAGCTGCTATCTCTTCTGTCTTGAGTAAATATTTGTTTTTGTCAGTTTGATGCTTAATCATCAAAATGTAGAGCTTCCCTCTTTTCCTTGTCCTTGTGTTCTTGTTCTTGTCCCTGTCCTTTCTCAGCTTTCTGGAGCCTGCAGATTTTAAGAGAAGAAACTGCCCCTGAACCATTTCCCAATTCAGAGGTATCTCTTTGAGGTGGCCAAATGTTTAATGCATCTGATTGTCTGTCTGAAAGAGGAATTGGATTTGCCTTCTGCAGATAAATATTCCTCACATGATGAAAAAAGACAGGGACAGGAGAGGGGAGGTCATGCATGAAGTTTTAATTCTGTTTGCTTCCTTCTGCCCACACTGAGAGCTGCTCAGTCCTAATAGTTACAGCCTTTTGAGGATGTAGTAATTTATTTGCCCCTTGATGCAAAGCTGAAAGAAGAGGAAACGTGACTGATTTGTATGTTGTTCATATTCATTCTCTGCTCCTTACTGGACTATTCTAAATAATATAAAATGAGTCAGTTGATTTTGGAGCAAACCATAGATCACAAGAGGTTGCTGAGCTTGGTGTCAGCTTTCTGGGACACAGTGTCATCCAAGGCCTATTCTGGATTGTTACCACAATCAAACACTGTCGTGAGTTGACACTGAGGAACTCAAAGAAAGAATTTCCTTCCTTGGAACTGATGAGGACTGGTTAGAAAAATATCTGCAAGGAATAGTGAGGAGAACGTAAGTGATACATCCTATGTCTTCTTTGCTGTCAGATATGTGGACTGATGGACTTTAGGATAGATGACGTTCTTGTATGTCACTATCTAGATAACTCACATAGAGCTAGCTTTTTCATTCATTTATTTGCATGAGGTGGTGAAGTTCAGGACATAAGATGTTTCCAATGTTCCTCACACCAGTGAGTTAGAAGCCTTGTTACATCTCAGGGTAGCATATCCTAAGGGCACCCAGCACATGGCTCCAAATAAAAGGGGTTTTTGCAACTACTACTTCTCCTCCTGAAAGAAAAAAAAAAAAAAAAAGGAAGAAAAAGAAGAAAAAAGTGGAGAACATTCAAATGGTTGTAGTCTGGGAAAATTTAGGATATGTCCTCCATTCTTCAGTCTACTAGAGCCAACTAACAGTGTGTTTTTGGAACAACATGTCCACAGAGAGCTGCTGACCTCAGCAGTAAGTAGCAAGTTCATTAAGTTGCACATACTTTCCTTTTCTGGGATGGTACAATGTGTTGCTGACTCATATGGGGTGCATCCTTGTGGCACAGTCTAATCCTAAATTATTAAGAATGATCCAGATTCTGTCACTCTGGTTTCTCCTGATTAACATCTTACTCTGCATGCAATTTTGTTTAGTTTCTGTAGGGCTGCATCTGCAAACCAATTTTCAGTTTAAGGATGAGAGAATCACGCCTTGTAGCTCTAACCATGGTTCCAATAGAACCAGATAGGAATTATAACAAACAGCAGAAGGAATGAAAATAAACTTGATCTGGGTTCAGACTGGGCTAGTATAAAAGGAAAAAAGAATGAAATCACAATTCTTGCTTATATAAATAGCACCTGTTTTGACAAATTTTGCATGCCTATACTTTCTGAATTAGCATGCTTCCAAAGTACCACTTTTCTCAGAACATAAATGACAGCATTGACAAAAAAATAATACAGGCTGTTACTATATATGTTTGTAATCTTTAAGCTTTGCAAGCAAAGAATTGTTGAATTCATCCTGTAATTCTTAACCTAAGCAAACTTGCTTGGTCTTAGCTCCAGGAGTTAACTCCTTCAGCAATAGTACAAGACACAAGTATCTGCTTATTGAGGCTCAAATGGTTGTGATCAGCAGCACTAGTGGTGTAATCCAGAGGTTGATACTGGGTCCAATTCTGTAAGATCTTCATTAATGACCTGGTCAGTGGCACAGAGTGCACCTTCAGCAAGTCTGCAGACAATACAAAGCTGGGAGGAGTGGCTGATATGCCAGAGGGTCATGCTGCTATCAAGAGGGACATCTACAGGCTGGAGAAATGGACAGAAACATCATGCAGTACAACAAGGGGAAGTGCAAAGCCTTGCCCCTGGACAGGAACACCCCCAGGCACCAGCACAGGCTGGAGGCTACCCACTTGGAGAACAGCTTGGCAGAGAAGGACCTGGAGGTCCTGGTGGACACCAGGCTGAACATGAGCCATCAATGTGCCCTTGCTGCAAAGAAGGTGAGTGGTATTCTGGGCTGCATTAGACAAAGCAATGCCAGCAGGTGGAGCATTGTGATCCTTCCCCTTTATTCAGTGTTGGTGAGGCCACACCTGGAGTGCTGGGTCCCAGTCTGGGTCCCCAGTACAAGAGAGACATGGACATACTGGAGAGAGTCCAGAGAAGGCTCAGGGGGATCTTAACAGCATACATAAATACCCGATGGGTGGGAATGAAGAAAAGTGAGAAAGACTCTTCTCATGAGTGCTCAGTGACAGGACAAGAGGCAATGAACACAAATTGAAATACAGGAAATACTACTTAATCATATGAAAATACTTTTTTACTGTGGGGATGGTCAAACACTGGCACAGGTTGCCCAGAGAGGCTGTGGAGTTTCATCCTTGGAGATATCCAAAACCTAACTGGACATGGTCCTGAGCAACCTACTATATCTGACCCTGCTTGCAAAGAGGGGTTGCACTCAACAATTTCCAGAGGTCCCTTCCAACCTCAACTCTTCTGTGAGTGTGTGATACTTTTTACACTACATCAGCAATATTGCAGCAGTATTCTTTCAGCTGATTTGTATTTGCATTTCTGACATGTCTGCAAATAACAGATATTTCTTGCTCATAATATTCAAGTTCATAATTCCCTAATGCTCTTTAAGACATGGGTGACTTTAACCACATTTAGGAATTAAGACCCTTTGGCTTTAAAGACCCAGAATCAAGATGCCACCTTTTGTACAGGGCAGCCCTGAAAGACTCACACTTGGAAATGCCTCAACAGGGTGGGTTTAAACAAGCTCTTTCCTTCGTAAGACCATCACAGCAACTCACAAAATGAAGTGATTTGGCTGATGGGTGTCTTTACAAGATTTTCAAAAATGTTCACAAGACAGACATCACCCTTCCATTTTTTTACAAGACTCAAAGTAGATAAGATTATAAAGCCCATAGGAAGCATCATAGCTATCTTGATCACACACTCTTGAAAATGAGCAGGGCTGAGAACCATACCTGGCTGATGTTGAAGCATGCTCATCCATTCAAGTCAAGACAAGCACATTACAGTTTACTGTTCTATTGAACAAAACCAGATGGGATTCACCCATTACTACAATTCCAACTACCGAAATGACATTTGGCTCTTCTCTCTAATCCCTCTTTCTCTGACATTAATGCAAGAATCATTGTAATAGGTAGGCTTGTTATGGAGAACTCAATAGTAATAAAAAAATACAAAAATTGCTGTTCTTGTATTCCTCTTGTTGTTGAAGAAGAAAATTATACTGTAAATTAAATCTGATTTTATGACATTTTGCATGCATATAGATCTTCATATGAACTCAGGGGAGCATACTTTATTTGAGCTCTGTAGTCCTTATACTTTTTAATTAATTTTTCTTTGTAATTCAGAATAAGTTTCTAATGGATTCATGGAACAATATGGGGTCACTTGGGGGTGATTTTAATACCTGAAATTCCCATGGTTATTAATCAAAGACTTTTTAGCCGTTTAGATAAATTATCTGCCTTCTGTTTAGAAGATTGAGATTAAACATGTGAGAGAAATTGTCCCTACTGACACAAGGAAAAAAGTCAAGAAAAAACAAAATACAGCATTTTGGATATCTCACAAAACTGCAGAATATGCTGTAGATTTTCAATTTTCTTTCATCTAGCTTCATGAAAATAATTTGTTATGAAAATAGCAATGATTCTCAAAAGGAGTGTTTTTCATTTTCTGACTATAAATCTCAGAAGCTGTCAGAACCAGTAAAACTTTTTCTAATTTGTGATTTACACTTTACCAGTGACAGTTAAAAAAAAAAAAATCAGGCTTTCTAAACACCTAAGAAATAAAAAAAATGTTCATTTAGCATGTTTATTTGGGAATGTAAATTTGCATACTATCCCCTTAGACAGGAGTGGTTACATTGTCATTCACTGAATCCTGAATCATATAAACAGAGCCAGTTTCTGTGCAATTGATTTAATTGCTCTTGGCTGCATAGGGTTCAATAATATGAAAAATCCTGGTAGATCCTCTGTTCACTAAAGAAAACAAACCCTTTCTTTTTCATACATTTTCACTTGTTCTAGAACTGCATAACTGTGAGGTAAGGTCCTCAAGGCACACCAAAAGCAAAAGAACATGCGTCTGAAGTGATACATATACTGGGTTTCTATATATGTGAAAATATGTCCGAATATCAATTCTCACAGTTCTGTTCATCCTTCAAAAATGGCTAATCCTATATGAATAAGCCTCAACAAAACAAAGCTTTTAAGGTAACTGTGGACTTGACTCCAACTTTTCAGATGTAACCATCCTCAAAGTGTGTGGAAATTCAATAACTATCTGTAACTCACTTCTAGCTCTCAGACAAAGATAAATTAAAATTTACAAAAGTATTTTAAGTATTTATAACAGCCCTATCATTATAATGTCTAAGTATTTCACAATTTTTCTTCACCTTCTGAAGAAGGGCTTAGTTTATCAGTTTGTTAACCTGAGACACAGCAGCCCTCAGGGGTTACTCAGGGTGTCTGAAGCAGTTTAGTTGCATTAGTGCATTGGTTCAGCTGGGTGGATTAACCTAGCCCTATAACACATCCAGGTGGCTCACTAGGCTTAATCACCTGTACTGCTTCCATGAAGTGCAGTATGGCATTATACTCTTTTAATTGCATGAAATAAGACTAAGTTGGTTATAAACCATCTAAGTGGGTAAATAAACCATACGTCCTCTTAATACGATGCCACTTAATATGGCACCAAAACAGACCTCAGAAACATTTTTCACTTTCATCCCTAAGGAGCTCTTTTCTGGAAAGGCAATTAAAAAGAAAAGATCTTGATGAAAGCCACAGAGAAAGTCAGGGAATAAAGCCATGAGATGAACAAAACAACCAGTCTTGAAGACAGCCCAACACAGTGATGTACAATGATCTCTATAGCAAATATTTATTTCCTCTTCGTATGGAGGCTGCATTTAATAAATTGCAAAACATCTTCAGAAAAATACATTTATACACATTGTAGTGTATACAGTGCATACTTAACTTCATCATTGTGATATTATGAATGCCGCATGCCTTTTCTTCCTAGAAGATGTCTTTAGAGGTCTCAATATTTGTTCTGCCAACAGAGTAAAAAGATTAGCGTAAATACAGCTTTGATCTCTATAATGTAGAATATGTAGCACACATGTTTTGCATCTTCATGGAAGGAAACAGTGTCAAAATACATACATATATATACATGTATTTATACTGTAAAATGTAAGAAGAGAAGACACACAGGCTTCAAGAACGTGCATCTACCTGCAGGTTTTATTAAGGTGTAAAAACAATACTTGTATTCAATACTCAGGCTTGGCATTTTGCAGAGCTGACTCATTCTTAAAGTGAAGCTAGTGTGAACCATATTCCTGCCTTCATTTGCCATGATCTTTCCATGAACTTGTGGGTATCTTTATGACATTAAACCTGGCAGAGGCATATTTGTCTAGTAACTGGAATACTAAAATGGCTATTAGGAACATCATCCAAGTTTTTGATAATTCAGCCACCAGCTTTGTTCAGGAGCACAAGTGGCCGAGTGGCTCAGTCTCAAATGAGAAAGAGAGAGAGGCAGTGTGAGTCAGACCAGATGGCTGTTGACCTTAAGGCAAGATAGAAATGGATGGGGAAAGCTATTCTCAGCTGTATTTCTTCCAGATGCCACTCTGGAAACTCACCTAGTCCTGGTAATGGAAGAAGTTTTACTTTTAATATCAAAGAAGTTTTACTTTTAGTATCAGATACTTTGTTTCTGATAATGCACATACTTTTAAAATTTCTTTTAAGATACATAAGTTGGATGGCAATAGGAAGAGCACTGGAATTTACTTTCTTGAATCACAGTACTGCACAGTCTGAGGGATAATTCTATGAAGCTATGAAAGCATCATCTTTTCTAAAATCACACACTGTTAATACTTATTATTGCCCTTCAGAGCTGACCATTGGAACAATACTCTAAAGAAAAAGGACTTATGTTTAAACTGAAATGTATGCTTTCATTTTGAAACAACTCTGCAGTTTGAAGGTTTTCATTCTGTACTATATGGAATGTGTTACAATATGAAGTTTTCAAAACTGAATCAGAACAGTGAGACAACCTGAAATTATCATTATTATTTCTAGTTTTCTGTCAGAGAATTAGATATCTACTGAATTTATTCCAGGTAAAAGAAACCAGAAATTTCTAAATTTCAAAATCCTGTGTAAAATGGACTTGTTACTCTCAGTCAATACAAATTTGGTGTCTGATTTGAGGTTTGGATCAAAGACTTTTGAAAATAATAGAAGTGGTTTAACTCATCACGCTCTGGATTAGACCCACAAAGGTTAAATTTGTAGGCTGTGAGATAAAGTTACATGAAGTTACCTTTCTGTAGCTGTATACCTTGAGCAGGTCTAATGTTTTGTTCTTATAATGGTCTATTCATGACCTAACAGATAAACCTGAATGAAACAATCAATAAATCACAGCTGAATCACAAAAATTAAAAAATAACCACTTACCCAGTTATTTTCACAAAAAGATGGAAAACTAAAATATTTCTATATTCTTCCTGTGAATCCACTGGAAGTTTTAACTAAATATGTTAACTCTGAATGTGGTATGAAGGTCTGCAAAGTCTTCTTTACAGTTTTGTAGTTTTATGTGTTTTATCCTACTTTTCAGCAGTACCTCTAGTATTACCAAGATATATTATTATTCCTGAGAGAGAGTGTAATTATAGCATGTTGTATCCTTTTGAGGGGGTCAAATAACCTTTATACCACATTTTTTAAGTATCAATGATGCCTAAGTATCCTACAATATATGCTGCTGACTGCGAAATTAAATTTGTATTTAATTATGCAGCGCTGTGTGGAATTGAGAATATATTGTACAAAGTTGCTTTAACTGACTGTTACATACTTTCTGCTGGCATTATTGTACACTGTGCTAATGTAGCTATCTTTGTGTTATATGGAAATGAAGGAGTCCAACACTGCAGATGTTATATATTTAGAGGTTCACAACTATGTTGTTTGTTTTCTTGGTTATGCAACACCTCTCATTCAGACAGACTATATCAGCTTGCAAAAAATCATATATACCCTGAAGAATCTGATACTTGGTAATGAAAGCCAAGTCTGTTACCAGAGCTGAAAATGCTAGTATTTTGTATTCCCCAAAATATGTTCACTTGACTTTGTGGGAGACCTATTAAGTGGAATCAGATGAGAATCTGGCTTTGTGTGCACTGTCCCCTGGGAATGTCATGTGTTTGTTACATGAAACTCATAAATCACTTTGATGTTATCTGGACTTCTATTATTATAGGAACTCCATAGGCTAGTAAAATCTGCTTCTAAATCATGTAGAATCCACTTATTGCTTCTGGGCATTGAGTCTGATATTAAGACTGCACCCCATTCTGCCCTGAAACACACACTATGCACAGCATGGGTGCATATGCAGCCAGAAGTAGGCCATTAGCTATACTTTGATTACTCTTTCATTATATCTTTACACAGCTATACTTACAACTCATCCTGTTCCTGTTTAAAAACATAAACAAACCAGATATCACTTATCATGTTTTCACCCTTGAATATTTGCAGATTATATTGAATTGAGAAGATGAGTAAATAATGAGAAATACTGCAGTCCAGTGTCGGAAGACTGAGAACATTTAAGTGCCAGGACTAATAGATGGCAAATACAGTTCACTGATCATAAGAGCAAAATGATGAGTTTTAAACAAACAATAAAAGGAAGGAAATATCTTCTAAATGGTAAGAAACTGGGCCATCCCAAACACAAGAAAGATTTGGAAATTATTGAAAATATCTTTGTAGTCCTGAACCCAATGTTCAGGCACAATGATGAATTCAGCCAAGATGTGGAGATGTATTCTCAGATAAATGCTTACAAATCAAAGCTAGAATCATGACTAAGGCACTGATCCGGATGCTGAGGGTATGGCATCATACTGGCCACAGTCTTTCAGGAAAGAGGGCAAAGAATCTGAAGTCTGGGCACCCCATAATATGAACACACACTAGAGTGCAAAATTGGACTGCAACAAGATGGAAAATAAATGATCAGAGAACAGAGAATAAACTAATTGTACTGAGAAGGAGAAAAAATAAGAATTCTTAATCACACCATTAGGTACCAAGAAGGTAGAAAACAAAAGCCTTGGTAAGAAAATTCACTTCAGGAATTATTTTTCTTTTAAAAACTCACTGAAGCATGAAGTGCTGCTGAACTTAAGTGGCTACATGATTTTCTAAACAAAGGAGACATAGGGAGCTACATGGGAAGAGAAAAAGTCAGGAGCGGAAAACAAATGGATGAAAAGAAAGGAATAATTGTAATAATATTTGAACACTTAAAGGCAACAGCAGAAACTGGGCAGAGGTGAACCAGACAGTGAGTATATGCAGAGCAAGAGACAGACTCTTCAGTCAAAAGCATACGATTTAAATCCCGCTGAATATTTCTAAACAGATGACTCTGTATATGAAGTGCATTATGCCCCTAGCAGGCTCAGAAGGTTCTGCTGGATATTCGCTGCCTTGGAAATTTAGCTATGAGACCCCGATTAAAACATGACACAGAGCCCCAGATCTGCAGATGTGTCTGTGCATCTGACTTTTGAGTATCTGGGTAGGAACACCTCATTGATTTCTGTGGGTCTGCCTGCATACCGAAAACATAATTTACAGTGCTGGTGCCTTACGGTGGATTTCAAATCTCAGGTTCTGATTCCTGGTTTTGAAAATTTTCATTCCTTGCCTTGTTTACAAGAAGACAGCAATTTTTTCACAGAGGTCTTCCCCCTCACACATACTTAATGAAAACTCCCGCCATGAAAACCCTATTTGACCTACCCAAGGGGGTTAATATTATGCTTAAATCCAAACTACAGGAGAAGGATCTTAAATCTTAGGAAAGTCTAGACAAAAAACTTTTGCTTAACTCTTTTTGCTCAGTAAGGAACAAACCAAACCTTGATGTAATTGTGCAAGCCAAATACTTCAAATTCTCAATTCCAGATCAAAAAAAATGTGGCTTAGAGCTTGTCTTGACACAGGTCTCATCCAAAACCCATGAAAGACAATAGAAGTCCTTCAAAGTGCTTTGTAAGCAGGGCTGTTACCCTTTGGGTCCAGCAGTTAAGCTTTTTCAAATAATTATTGGCTCTCTGGCCAATAAGTAATAACATTGAAATGTATTTAATCCTCTTATATATTTCAGATATTTTCTTTTCAAACTATGTTTTCCAACACATTCTGAATTAATGAATTACGAGTACCAACATATTATTTTTGTTACAAAGAATCTGTTTCTTAGTCCTTTAAAATATTTCTCCCCTCCTGGTTACACATTTTTTCTCTTCTTTTTTTAAATTTTGTTCTTAGTTTGTTTTTTTTTTTTTCTAGTGGAATCACAGAATCACAGAAGATCTTAGATAACAGAACTGGTTTCCAACTCATGCTATAAACCATTTCTAACTCTGATCTACAATAAGGACAATTATCCTTGTGCTTAGCTTTTTCTGTACTCATTACCACTTATCTCCTCCTCCACTCAGGCAGTTTTTACTTTTTTAGACTTTCTTCCTTTAGGCAAACCCTTCATATATCAAAATTCTGTAAGACTTACCAGTGCTACACAGCTAATGTAGCCTAATGTAACACAGCTGCTCAGCTGCTGGAATAAGACTGATTTTCTTCTTAGCATGAACCTTTTTTTTCTTTCTTTTTTTTTTTAACATAGAAGAAACAACCCTGCAATGACTTATCTTCCAGTGTGTATCCCAAACTGTTAATTCAAATACTGCTAAGAGGACTAAAATATGTTTATTTAGCAGGGTTTGTTATAGTCATTCCACATTTTCTTCTGTAGATTCCATCTCTTTATGTTTATTCAGTTTCATTGAGAACAAAAACAGTGTTTTAGTTTTCAGAGAGTATAGAGACGTGAATTAGAAGTTGGTTTCTGAAAATATTTCATTTTCAGCAACTCCTCATTATTGTTATTAAAATAACAAGTGTCAAAAATGCCCTTTTCTTACACTGTTCCACTGTCTTTTCATTATATTCTGCTTGTATTTTTATTCTATATTAATTTGCTTTACATGAAAACTACCTTTTCACTTACCTTTGAATTTATACAGTGCCCACTCCTGGTTAACTCACAGTTAGAAGTGTTCATTCAATTGCATATGGTAAAGAGACTGGCAGGTCAGGCACTCCCACGCTGATCTGTTGACTAGTTGCAGTAAGAGTCTATTGGAGCTAAACAAGAGGTTAGACAACAGAAATAACAGGAGAGCAGCTCTGCTTCTGCACTCCTTCAGGCTTGGCCATCTCTTCTGGGACCGTTCGGATATGTCCTCATTAGTGTTAGTTATAAAGAGCAAAAATTTGTGTATATTAAAACATGTAGTGAAGGTATCAGAGTTACATGAGTTCCTAAGTAGTCATTGCTGATGAGAAATTTCATTTATTGCTTACCTGAGACAAACCAACATAGATTATCCTTCAGTATTTCATTCCTAAGTTCTTGAGGTATGCAAAATGCCTCCCCCCCCAAAAAAAAAATTCTTTCTAGAACAGTTTTTATATTGCCTAGTAGGGGTCTGAAAAGAAGATATAATTAGGAAAAAGTATCTCTATTTCTCTGAAAAAAAAGAAGTCAGAAAGAAAAGAGGATTTACACAGCATTTACAATGGATTGTATCATTTGCCTGGTGTATCCTTATCTTCTCACGAAGAGAATTCATGAGCAAAAGCAGCTTCTATTGGAATGTCAGTATCAATGTCAGTTCATGGGATATGACTTCAGCAGAATTTCCTTGTAATGATGCTGTAAATAGCTTGTGTTGATTGGGCCTGTTGTGTTTTGAATTTTCTATTGTCTGAGCTAATTACAGGTTGGAAGCATAGCACAATGTAATGCATGTGAACTACTGATTTAACTGGAGTTTTATTCTTCTTGAGCCACAAAGCCAGAATCTGGGGTTTTTTTCACATGGAAGGATCCTGCAAGGAATACTTATCCCATGGTAAGCTGTAGCACCAGCTCTGCAGGTGGAAGGAATAGACATGCCTTGACAGCTTTAGACATAGAGCTCACCTTGCTCTCTTGGATCATGGCCAGATGGCTTAAGCTGCAGGTTTACGCTACTATGTACAAAGTGAGCCAGGAAATTGCAGAACATTAAACTTCACAACTGAGAGATCAAAATGCATCCTAAAAGATAACTATGGTTTTTATTCATGCTATACTGCAGTTTTCCAGTATGAGGTATTGACATTTTGTTAAAGATACTGATTTGTTCAGATATGAAAGCAAGGTCTCTTACCATGTAAGCACACAGGAATTTTTGCATTAACTTGAATGGTGGAGGTTGAAGATCTGTATGAGTTGCTTCAGCTTAGAGATGAAACTTCTGGCAATGGTGGGAATAAATTTATGAGCTCATATCCATCTTTAAAAACTGAACCTAATAATGGTTTATAAAAAAAAAAAAAAAAAAGCAAAACACTTTATAGTATAAACCATAAAGCCAAGGCTGATAATTAGTGTGAGAAGTTGCTTTAATATTCTTCTCTTTAGTAAACAATACTTTTGGGTTTTGTCTTTACTGCACAAGATGATGGTACATCAGTTTGGAATATGAAATACCTCTATATCAACACATGTAGAGCTTTAGAATTTTTTGGTCTGAGTGCCCAGTTATTTCTGCCAGGAGGGAAAATGAGTTATTTCTTTGAAACTGTACTAAGCTCCATATTGCTGAACATGGAAAGAACACTTTGACACAATATTTTTCACAAATGTGGGCAGTTCTACAAAAAATGTCAGCTCTTGGAACAAGGTTAAGTGTTTCAGTAAAGTTCATCCCTTTTATTACATGTTCATTTTTGTTTATCACTTAAAGGTTCATTAGCCTCTACAAGCTTTCTCACAGTGTGACAGTATCTCCCACCAAATCTCTACCCACAGAGTAAATTCAAAATGTTGTTGCCAACTAGGACCCACCACAAACAGAAGGAAAACAAAAAGAGTTACAAATGAGATATGGTTACCTTTTGCTGTCAGACATTCTTCCATCAATAAATGAAGTCATGTTTATTCCTATCTTAATCTCTTTGTGGATTCTCTCCCTTTTTTTCTTTTTTCTTTTGTTTCAGCTACCCAGAAAAAGGTTACTCCAATGTGCTTCTGAGAAAAGTTCGTTCTTTCTGTAAACTCTGCTGATAGCACCCAGACCTCTGTTCTGATAGAGCATTCATTTTTGTAGCAGCTCCCTTAGCCTCATGTTCCACAATTATCATCCTACAGCTTCTGGGAGGCAACTTTTCTAAAACCATGTCTCTGTGTTGCCTCTTCAGCTGACGCTTATAAATTGGGTCTCGGCTCTAAGCTATCTCCTACGCATCACTCTACGCAAGCCAATGTGGTATATGATCCCACCATTCATAGGCCTTATCATCTCCCTTCCTCCATCTGTGTTACTATTTAATATAAAACATTCTAAACTTTGTGTGGGATTTATCTTCCTTCTTTACAAATTACAGAAGTAATTAAGACCTCTTTTTTACAAGTTTTCACTTATAATTTATCTCTATAACTATTTGAGACAAAGTCATTTTGCAGAGCTCAGATTTTTAGGTTCCATCTTCTGCATGCACTTAGATCTCAAGTGAAATGTAATGGTCATCTCCAAACAATACAGCAAGGATTTGTAACAGCTCTGGATTCACTTCCTTTTCTCTGAATTCTGCTTTAAATCCTGCATTAATTTCTTCTGACCCTTTTTATTCCTAAGGGCACCCTAATTATTTCTTCCATCCTTACATGCCAGAGTTATCATCTCACAGTTTGCATCCTTGGTTTTATTCTTTCTGATGTAATCAGCTAGCTCACATTCGGGATCTTGCAACTGTTTCACAGTCAAAGAAGAAACTACTTATGAAGGTAGATATTTCCTTTTTGGAATCCTTTTTTTTGGAGAAGGAATATGCACAAAGCCCTGTTTCCCTGGACACAGTAGGAATCAGAAAATAAGATGCTTTTTCTCTGACAAATATTTTCAGGTTCTTTTCCAGACACTCTTCCTCTCTTTGGTTTTCACTCTTCTGTCTTTCTCTTTGTCTTATACCACCTCTATGATATCAACCTTGGAATATTAACACAAACTTAACATGAAAATTTGATTAGGAGGTGTATTTATAGGTAAATAAAAATTCTTTTGTTTGTTTTCATCAGTTAAGATGCAGGCATAGCCTTGAAAAATATATGAAATATTATATATTAACTATTGTATCAAAATTTGATTTATACAGAATATATGTAAGGTGAAAGCATTTCGTTGGTGTTACAAATTCTTCATGAACTATGTTATTTTTTTTCTTTCCCGCATGTGGTCATGAATAAAAATGAACCTACAAGCCAAACTCCATCGACTTTGCAATTGCATTATCTTCATGTAGAATGGTCACATTTTAACTAACTTAACGATGTGTTTGTGAGTAGAATTTCAGCTTATCATGGACTTGTATTCTTATAGAAATAGATGATCAAAATTAAATCCAGCCTAAATTCTAAAATATGTTGTCTCTTCAGAAAAATAAAATTAAATTATTAAAGCCTATTTGTGCTACTGGAGAAGGCTGAGAAAAATTTCAGTGATCTTTGCTTTCTGTTTAGCAAGAACACAATATTTTCAAAGTTAGTGTGAAAAAAAGATCTCTGCATTAAATTCATAATAAATAAACTAGCTGAATTTAAAAGGTTCTGCAGTAAGAGTTATTTCAATGTAATAATGTTATGCTGGTCTCTCAGTACAGGAGATTTAGTACTTTCTAACAGAATTGGCATAACAATCAGTGGAGTGAATGATGTCATTTCCCAAAAGGACAATTCAGGTTCTCCTTTCCCAGATAGATATTGTATGCCTCAACTTTATTCTTTATTAAACAGAGATATGTAAACCTCAAGAAGAGATTAATTCAAACTTTCAAATAGAGTTAATACTTGAATTTCATAATTCTAAGGTTAAATCTTCCCTATTAGTTTGGTCTGGTTTACAGAGAAGGTAAAAAGGACAATTAAAAAACCTTATAAAATTCCTGCCTGCTCCATCATTGTGATTTGGCTTAATTCAGCTCTTCGTATTTCATTTCATTTCAATTCCTCTTCCTTTCCATTTATGTCCATTCTGGTTTTCAGACAGATTCCTGGACCTTGCAGCGGTTCTTTGTTGAAATGATATGGGAAGGTAACTTTGAAGAATTTTCTTGGTAAATTTCATTATTTTATCCCTCTCTGAATCTATATTTACATTGTTGGCAAAGATAAGATTTAAGATATTAACACTAGTTGATGACTCAGCTGAGGCCCAAGAACAGCAAAGATACTTCAGATTGTGTTGTCCTGTATGTTGAATTAAATATTAAATCTGGAACTATATGGTATATGTGACCAGATTAGGAATTCAAAGAAGTATTTAACTATTTTATTTCTCTTTTGAAGGGTCTCAGAATACTCCAGACAAGATCTATGCATGGATGTTAGGTTCCACAGTATCTTTGTATGATCTATAGATGCAGATGCAAAACCTGTGGTGAAAGGAGCTGAACAATTAAAAAGCTTCATCATTACCATAGGACTTGTAATTAGTTTAATTTCACCAATTTCTTTGGTGCTAATTTGATTTGCTTTAGCTTATCCTCCTTGGCCTGGATCAATTCCTCTAACATTAGTCTTTGTATCCTAAAATACGCTTCCAGGAGGACTTAGGTGAATCATCCTTTGGAAGTAACTGCTTTTTCTCCTTTAACAAATGAGATAGCCAAGACAACGCACTTAAACTAGGTGAAACTCCATTTGCTGCATTAAAGGACTACTGCCCAGCTTTGTAATGCCTTTTCAGGAAAACAAAAATGCTATACTGGCACCATCTCTGTTCCTAAGATGAACATTCATTTCTAGGAAAATTCCCTTCTAGGGTGAATCCATGCATCTATGAAAATATCTGTATGCCAATGTCCTCTGGACATGGGGTCATCACTACAGAGGCACACCTTCCCTGCCAATAAAGTAAAAGCTTTATTGAAGTCTGGTGGGTTCCTCAAAAAGACCAAAATCTTAGCATTTTTCCATCTTTTACGTTGGAAGAAACCACACCAAGTGGGGCACACACAAATGCATACTTGCCCATACATCCACTCACACAGAAGGAGTGTCAGCTTTGGGTATGTGTGCTGAATGTACAGGTTGGGAACCACTACATTGAGCAAAATATTTTGCAGCTGAAATTGTTTTGGTAATTGGAGTTATGTGCATTCAAATACAGAAATACAAGCATGTGGCCATTATTGATGCTGGCAATTATTATCAAGTGCTTGGTAACACTGTATGGTTATAAAATAACCAGTAGTTGCAGGCCTCCACTCTGTTCATTTGCTAATTGTCATGTTAACGAATTGTTGACTGTGAGAAAAGTGTCAATGATTACATAGCAAAAGGCAGAAATTACAACAGTGGGCATCATGAGTGGTGGAAAGCAGTAGGTGGATATCCTGATAGCCTTTTGTAGTACTCATTTAAATTTCAATTGCTGTTTTTTATGCAGAGCTATGATTGGCATTTTCAGTTCATATAACCTCTTAATATAAAATTCTAGTTTCTTACTATAAGATTATTTATTTTAGTACCAGAATTTTCCTTTAATAATTTATCGAGTGACAAATAGCTACTTTTGAGGTTGTGAGCTGGGTTTTGTCTGGAGGTAAAGGCGGGGAAGTAGAGAAAATTCAGAGGAATAATGCCATGCAACACTTTAGAATAAGAGCAGACTAGTTTTCAACTAGTCCATCTTAATTATATACTGAATTTAGTATAAGCTTAACTGGGTTGCCAATCCCCAGGTAGCAGTAAATTTTGAAACATGGGACTAGAAAATTCCACATTTGGAATTTCAACAGCATATGTTCAAGCTGCAGAGGGCTTCCTTCCCTAGATCTGATCCTATATAACCTCTGATCTGAACATAAATTTCAAAGACATGATTTCCCTTTCTCGCTGTTATTGGGAAAATGCCTGACTGTAGTACCAGGTTACGGGTGGCCTAATATGGAAACAAAGGACCAAGCCATAATAAGACTATTAGTGTTATCCATTTGTATCACCATGTTTATGGAACAACATGAGGAAGATCCTATATGGGCCCCATGTGGTATCACCCTTAGAAGGGGATTAAAAGGCAATGGCCCAAGACAAGGGTGAACATATCTGGCCTTTGGGCATTAAGTTACTTAGAGAGAGATATAAATATACACAGCATTTTATAAACATGTTGGAAAACAAATTGTATCCCAAGAAGCTTCCATTTGAACTAGTGATCTCTGTTTATGGAAAAATAATAATAATAATAAGTAATGTACTATGTATATTCTTTATAAAATTTTGAGAATTTAGTGTGTGTAAGAGGATGGTAAGATGAATGTAAGTAACTTTTAATCAAGGAAAAAAGATCTTTGTTCCTGTATTTTTAGTCACTTTCGAAAGAAAGTAAAGCAAGAGATTTATTTCATTTTCATTGGGAATACAATTAATTTTTATTATTTATTCTTGCTCTGTATAACTACACAATACAAAAAATGATAAAATCTTATTTTAAATCACATTTTAAGTTTTATTTTTAATGGTTGTTCTCTTTATATTTTCCTCTCAAGAAATATTAGTGTACAATAAAGCTCCAGATCTCAGCATAAAATTGAGACTGAACTATAGTTATTATAGTGAAACCACTGTAATTATTCTGTAGTTTATTAAAACTATAGTAAATCAGTCCTAATAACAGTAAGACTACAGTAATCATGCTGAATAATAGCTGCAAGTTATTATCTGTATATTTACTATACTATTATAATAATTACAGTTCAACTATAGGGTTTTATTTAATACAAAGTCAAAATTTACTATGGTAATTTTATTCTAGTTTCTTCCTTTGCATAATTCTTAGAATACAATAAGTACAACTTCTGGTTTGAACTGTGAAAGCTTCATATCTATTTTTAAAAATTGTCATTAAAAGGATTAATAATTAGACAAAATAGTTTTAAATTAATAAATCTGAGGCCTTTTTGAATGAAAAAAATCTTCCTTTTGCTGTGGTACATGGAATTTTTGCAACATGCTGAAACTAATTTGTGAGCCTGAAAGAGAAAGTAAATGATATGTTTAAAAACATTTGATAGATTCATTTTCCTAAAAATTCTCCAGATATTTATTAAAGTGGCAGACAGGCAAAACAGTACTGTACTGTCTTGTGATAGTAATATAGAAGTTGCAAACAGTGAAATTATACCACTTTGGTGTAATCTTGAAGATTGGATAGATTCTGCATGTGTCTATGTGCAGGTATACATGAAGTAGTACAACAGTACAAGAATATTGCTATTCCTGTGCTTTAATGGGGACACAAGAGAGCTATTTCACTTATTTTGAGAGCTGGATGTGTCTCTGTGTTGGCCATTCCAGTTTCACACATTCAGAGTTTCATGTCTCTCTGTAAGGCCAGCTTTTCTTATATTTAGCTTTCTTATTCTTACAGTTCTTGCCAAAAGCCCACTGACACTATTTTTGTATATCTCACTTCCTGCAGTATTTCCTGCAGGTCGCCCATTACAGGTTATTATCCAGAACGTGTTGAAGCCATCCATAATGACCTGCTCTCTGATCAGACAAAAATCAACTCTCAGTATTTGAATAGCTCTTGAGACTTTCAGGAACAGCTATTCCAGCCAGTGATTTAGAAAATAGTTAGTTCATTGCTGTCTCACTAAGTATGATTCATAAAAGTGTCCACCCACGACCTATCTCCCACAGGCCTGGTGGTTAAGCTAGCAAGGCTGTATAGGTCTTCCCCACCTGAGCTTTATGAGTTAAACTTATAAAAGCAAGAAAGCATTTAAAATTCCTGGGCTAGAATCAGACTATTTATGAGCTCTTTCTTCTGAAGATGGATGGGGAAAACAAGCAAATAAGGGAGAAATGGAGTTTCTAAATCACACCATGGCCTAAGCATGGGCCATTTCATATCCTATTGGTTGAAATCAAGGCCCTTTCTAGAAGTGGGACACAAGTCAGACAGAAACCTGTTTTACCTGAATGTTTTAGTTAAATCAGGAAGAATTGGGTATTTGTTAATGTCTTCTATCTGTTCCACATACATAAATTACAATGTCACTCTACACAGCCAGTCTGATAGCCTTTCTTAGTGTAAAGAGGGAATTTATGTTACAATGAAAGGGAAAACAGTTTAAGTTTGCCCACCACAGGAAAACAAGAATTTTAAGGTTAACCAGTCACCACATTAATTCAGGATTTAGCTTTTAAGCTAGACTGGCAATGAAATTGTATGCTTGGTCACATGCAATTGTAATCACTTCCAGAGAGCCTAAATCTGATAGAAACTAAAGTACCTAAATTCATCTTGTGCAGTTAAGAAAATGATATCTCTAGTTTTGCAAAATTAGTAAAAATGTTTCAGAACATCTCCCACAAACCTCTAATGTACATATCTATGTGAAAATAATTTGTCCTTGAAAGAGAAATTTTTTTTTCTATATTTTAATGAGAAAAAAAATGCATAATTTGCTAGATAGGAAAATTCTTGCAGCTCAAGGGCTTGTGGGTGTCTGAAATTATTTGTAAACATGGGCAAATAATGAATAAAATAATCTGAACTGATAAATACGTTTAACAAAAAAGTTGAAATATAATGTGTTCATATCCTGATTTGCCTGTCATCCAAGTTCTCTTAATCTAAATATTGTGTTGGATCTTTTTTACTTAGCACAGAAAAAGCACTTTACAGGGGAGTTTTTGAAGTTTGTACTTATCAAATTACGAGAATTTTAGTCAGTAGCTATACATATGTGATAAACAACTCCTGGTTAGAAATGCATGCTCGTACAAAGGTAATCAACTTCAGCATCATGGGAAACAAGAACAAGAAGTGGAGCTGTAGGGAGTTCTGACTCACAAAGAAGCAAGATGAAAATATAGCTATGAACAGTCTGAGTGAGCCTATGAGAAAGAGTTCACTCTGCCATGACAAAAGAAATCACAGGGGAACATGATGCTTGCCAGCACAAAGAAATCTAGCAACAGGCAGGAGGTGAAAGTCAAGAACTGATGTGTACAGGGGCTCTAAAATAAATTTAATTCAGAAAGCGACAGGAAACTTCCCCCGAGAGGAGACCCTTGTTTTACGTTATCACAGAACAAGCAGAAACACAACTGAAAGGGATTATTGTTGTGTCTGCCAACTGGAGGCCAGTCACCAGAGCAGACTTAATCATTAAACAGGATCCTCCACCCACTGGCAGGCTCTGATGGACCAAATTCTCAAAAACCACCTCTGATTTTGTGATTGTGTTTAACCAAGGGTGCAGCTCTGCAAGATCAGCCAGCTGCATGGGATAATATATTTAGGATGAAGATCACTTATTTATTAATTAGATAGCAGTAGCAGCCGTAAACCTCCACAAAGACAAAAGCCCCTTTCTGTATAAGCCTCTAGAAGCACACAAGGACTCAGGGCTGGCCCTGAGGACCACACGGCCTAAAAAAGGAAATCCTCTGGCCAGGTCACTAGTCCTCAGGGGTCGCTAGTTCATGGGACAGATGCAAAAGTGTAGGCATGAAAACAGAGATGAGATGCAGCTTTGTGAAAAAGTATCTGTTAAAAGATGGCAGAATGAGCAGCTGCCCTCTGCTGTGCTATGTTTAGGAGCAGGAGTTTGTTGCCTTCTGCATGTTTCATTTCCCTTCCACATCTGCAGCTGCACACAGGATCATGGTTTGACACCTGCTACTCTTGGAGCACTGGCACAACCTATTCCCCCAGGTGAGTCAAAAATATCCAGCCCCTGCTCATGCCAGCAGTGTTAACTTGCCTGAGCTGGAAGTTGTTCCTTGCTAAAGTGGCCACACATGGGGAATGCTGAAGGCTGCAATGTCTATCCTTGAATGCCCAAGGGGCAGGCAGTGGAGTGGCTATGCCACGGCATTGTCCTTCCAGCAGAGTAAAAACACTGATGTTTTTAAATGGTGTTCATACTTGCCTGGGCTGCTGTGCAAAGACATTCATTCTATATACTGTAGTCCTCATTTCTGAATTTGGGGAAGGTCTTGTACACAGGTAGGTTAGCGTGCAGTAAGGCAGTGTCTAGTTTATAAAATACTTGCTCCTCTGCACTAGTTCTCTGAAAAGCATGTTGATCTAAATGTGCAGGGCCTTAATTTACCTCTTAGTTTACTGAATATATTAAGAGTAGAACACTCAATGTGGCATGAAGAATATAAAGGAAAAAGATTGAGATAACTGGAAAATTCTCTGTCACTTGAGCATTTCTGTTAGTGCTCTCCCAGCCCAGGCTCATGTTCCCCTTCCTGGGGAGCCTCAATAGACAGAAGAGAGCCAGTGACCCTCCACACAGACAGCAGGAGAAAGGAAGAAGGAAGAAACTGATTTTCCAGCTTCAGAATGACAGAGTGTCAGCAATAAATCACATTTCTCTTGCCTCAAAAAAAAAAAAAGAAGAAGAAGAAACAAAAAAGATTTTACAGCGCAGCCTGGATATCATATTTTCTAGAAAGCTTTTGAAAATGTTTTATCGCATCAGTGTTCACAGCCAAGTCTTTTTACATGAGAATGTAACAACGGCTGTTCTGAGTTAGATGAAGGGTTTATCTAACTCAGGTATCTTGTCTTTAACAGTGGCCAACAGCAAATGCCTAGGGAGGAATATAAGAGCAAGACACGCAGTCATGCTCCCCGGGTATATGCTTTCAGCCACCAGAAATCCGCAGCTCAGGGACATCCTGACCCAGAGGTGTTATCTCTATGTTTAGTAGCCTTTGATAGATTTTCTTCCATGAATTTGTCTAATAGCTTTCTGAACCCCTGTCAGCTTCTGGCATTTTTGTACTAGCACAGTAGTAAGAGCGAAGGGGAAACCAGATGTGAAAAACATTTTGATAAAAGGCTCATCTTTTTAGCAGACACAAGAACCTGAAGACTGAGTAACAAAGACAGGCAGACGCACGTTCAAAACAAGAGTTTTGAACTCAACACTTTGTGAGCTGTCCCTGAATCCCAGGCCACTGCACAGGATCTCCGAGAAGCCAAGTCTTCCGGACTGAATCAACACACAATACACAACCATTATTGTAACTGACTTGCAAGCAAGAACAGCAATGAAAAAAGCACACAGAAGTCAAAAGGACTAATTCTGAAAGAAGAGGAATTTATCAGGAAAAACAGTTTTCCCTGAACTTACATATGGAACAGCATGCATTTAAGGTAAATGCACTTTTATATGGGCAGGAAGTTCAATCCTAAGATTTTGATGTCTGGCAAACATGTGTCTGGGTTCTTAATATTCAACAGCTGTATCACAACCCATTTTCTCCCCTTCTGAAATGAATGATTTTAAACAAAGTACTCATTAGGGCAAAACTCACCTTCTAAAAAGGGACTACATCAAGCCAAATTCTCTCTTCCAGTAAAACTTGGGCCTTCAAAGAAGATGATTAGGAAACATTTAAGCATAGGCAAATGCTCCTGCACAGCTTCTCTGGCATGTGCAGGAACGATCAGATGGGTCTCCTGATCCACAAAACATGTTCTAGCATCACCATCAATGCTCTATCTCAAATATAATATACCTGTAGGTCTCTTTCATCTATAAATAGGTTATCCTTTAAACGGAATGCTGAGCATTCGATTTTTTTTTTAACCAATGCAAGGCTGCATACTGCCCCTGAAGTTACTGCCACAGAATTATAATTATCCTTTTATCCATTGTGCTGGTTTTGGCTAGGATAGAGTTAATTCTCTTCATAGTAGCTGGTATAGGGCTATATTTAGGGTTTATGCTGGAAACAGTGTTGATAATTCAGGGATGTTTTAGTGCTTACAGAGAGTCAAGGCCTTTTCTGCTTCTCACACCGCCCCATCAGTGAGTTGGCTGGGGGTGCACAAGAAGCTGGGAGAGGACACAGCTGGGACAGCTGATCCCAACTGACCAAAGGGATATCCCACACCATATGATGTCATGCTCAGCATATAAAGCTGGGGGAAGAAGAAGGAAGGGGAGAATGTTTGGAGTAATGGCGTTTGTCTTCCCAAGTAACCATTACATGTGATTGAGACCTGTCTTCCTGGAGATGGCTGAACACCTGCCTGCTGATGGGAAGTGGTGAATGAATTCCTTGTTTTGCTTTGCTTGCATGTGTAGCTTTTGCTTTACCTATTAAACTGTCTTGATCGCAACACAGGAATTTTCTTGCTTGTATGGTGAGTGAGTGAGTGGCTGTGTGGGGTTTAGTTGCCAGCTGGGGTTAAACCATGACCCATAAATCAAATAACCAACAAAAACAATGACATTCCACAGGACACTAAGAATACAAATCCTGTAATGTTGAGCAGCTGCATATGAAGTCACTAGAAATTTGCTTTCTTTGGAAAAACTAGAGTTACAAATAGACCAGGAACACTGATGAGCATATTTCTAAAATGGAAGTCAAGCAAAGAAAGAAATAGGCCAGAGAGACAAGGGTAACACAGGAAACCCGAATATCCCCATATCATATTCAAAAAATAAATAATTCAGTTGAGTCCCACCATGTCATTTTCTCAGTGGATTTAGTGATCTCCCATGCAATAACGTGCCACAGTACATTCTGATCTGCATCAAAATTAACAGTCACCCACTTTATGAAATATTATCTTTGTTAGCTTTACCACTAACAAAAATACACTTTCAATTCTTCACATCCACATAGCACGTCTATTAAAGCAATCTGGGAAATTAGTTTGAGATAAACTGTACAGCAATTTTATTCATAACCTCCCTGTATCTCACACTGTTAATCTGCATCACAGCTCACTAAATAGTGCCTAATGTTTATTGCATTTAACTGAATGTATACGATTCTGAGGGTACGCCAGGGACCGATTATCATAATTATACATGTTTCTATGGAAACCCACAAGTCTATCAGTTTTGATTCATTATATTGTTATACCTTCTAGCACTTTCTAATTATTAGGTGCCCATAAAAAAGTCTCAGTCTTGCTGTTACTATAGAAATGAGCTATAGACAGGCCTCAATTGTTAACCCTTACAGGGCAGGAATTAAAAAAAGGAAGAAATACAGCCCTGGATAGAGGGTAGCTGTTCAGATAAGATAAATCATAAACTATTTTAATCTACTGTCTTAACTTTCTGTAATTGCTTCACTGAACTCACTCATTTGAAAAAAATAACCAGTTAGGAAAACAGAGAAAAAGCATAGCTGCTTGCCACGTGGTCTTGGACATGGTATGTTATAGTAGTGCCCTGCAAACGCCCTCAGCAAGATGACAAGATTCCCTTGAAAGACACAAGTGTTATTAACAGACTATGCAAACCATTGTAACTTTAGGTCATTAGAAATCAATACAAAGTCTGTTAAACTCAACAGGAATATTTGCACTCTTCTCAGTGGCCTTCAGCCCAAACTGGACTGAAGTACAACTGGGTGATTGAGCAGGGGCTTGGTTTAGATGCTGGAACTACAACTGTGTTCTGTGGGAAATCACAGGAACCCAAGATTTCCTCAGGTCACTTCCATAAAGTAAGAATAAAACAGGTAAAAATGAGTTACAGTGAAAGTAATGAAAACACTTTATTGTGATATGGTTATTTTAGTCTAAGTTAATGCTATTACTTACTTTGCCATATAATATACCCATTTTCCACCTCTTTCTGTATCTCCTTTCACAGCCCCGTGAAACCTGGAAGGGACCGAGTGGTTTCACTGTTCCCCTAACCCTCCTTCTATTACAGTTTTCAATTAGAAGTGCCTTTTAATTTAGATCAGCAAAGCTCTCCCAAAGTGACAGCTCGTCCTTCACACTGCATATCTATTTATTTCGGAAGTCAACACACCATTCAATAACCTGAGAACAGGCCTGATTGCTATGCTAATAGTATTCAAAAATATGTCGACACCAATTGAAACAAGTAAACTAGGACTAATTCATAAAGTGAATAATAAGAGAGGGGGAAACATTCATACTTTTACTTCTCTAGCTGAAATTTTACCTTGCAAGTTTTGCCTTCCCGGAGAAGCGGCCATAGCATAGTTCACACACTCAAATTGGATTTCGCCTAATACTACAGTGTTCCTATCTGAGAGAGAGAAAGAAAGAGAGAAAGAGAGAAAGAGAGAAAAAGAGAAAGAGAGAGAGAGAGAGAAAGAGAGAAAGAGAGAGAGAAAGAAAAAGAGAAAGAGACAGAGAGAGAAAGAAAGAGAGAAAGAGAAAGAGAGAAAGAGAGAAAGAGAGAAAGAGAGAAGAAAGAAAGAAAGAAAGAAAGAAAGAAAGAAAGAAAGAAAGAAAGAAAGAAAGAAAGAAAGAAAGAAAGAAAGAAAGAAAGAAAGAAAGAAAGAAAGAAAGAAAGAAAGAAAGAAAGAAAGAAAGAAAGAAAGAAAGAAAGAAAAAAAAACAATAACCTTGCATATTCATGGTTTTGTGCAATGGATGTGGTACAGCACACTTCAGACCAAAGTTCTATACTTTTCTTCTGAGTGAGAGGAAAAAGCTGTGAATTTAAAATGTATTCTTATATTTTAAAAGACCCACATCATGTATTTAGCTTTAATCTACATATTCAGTTCTAAATCAGACTGCCACAACTTCCAGTCAATTAGAGCCAAATCACATTACATACAACAATGGAAGAGATGTACATTTGCATTTATATGTAACTATCATCAAAGAAAGTGAACAGAGTGTCATTCTATATAAAGTTCTCAGATTTATACTACATTTTCAAGGACCATTCTGTTCAACTGTATGTTACTATTGCCACGGAGAAACTAGATTTGCTGCCAAACAAGCTCTTAAGCAGCTAAAGAGAAAATTTAATCAGATAATTAAAAAAATCCACTAATTGGTATATTAATATATAATTTATAATATAGAATATGCTCAGCTAGATTAAAAATCATGCAGCAGAGAATATTTTTACACAATTTAGCATTTCCAAATAATATGACAACATACAGGGCCAGATCCTCAGTTAAATGGAGCTATGCCAGTTTGCACAACCTGAAGATCTTGAATAATATTTACCTTTTCAATTCAGCTGCTAATGGTTATGTTGCATAATTGTCATGTACTACAGGTTACAATAATGTGACAGTGTATCCAACAGTGTGCTGATGTGGCGAATGAACATGGCTGGCAGTCTGGGTCGCTCACACACCCTCTAACAGACCAGTATTTGTTAGCTGACTTGAGCATTCCTTTTCCATTTGCTTTAGATGAATAACAGTCCTTCACAGGAATATACAGAATATAAGAATCAGGTTCCACCTTGCAGGTGAAATTGGACCTCTCATGGTGTTCTCAGTGACATTGACTTCATGTCAATGGGGCACAATATTGCTCTGGACACACAGTCAACTTCTACCTGCCTTTATTTTCAGAGCTTTGGCATGCTGGAAATGAATCCACTAAAATTAATTTAAATGAATGAATAAATAAACCAATAAATTATTAATATAACTTATTATTAGCTATTAGGTAATTCATTATTCAAGAAAATATCATTCAACATTTATGATACACAGAGTGTAATGCTACAGAATTATATTTTCTAGCTGATGTATACCTTTTTAGCATAACACTAAATTTTATTTCATAAGTTGCAGAAAAAGCCTGTACCTCATTATTCCTGTTCCATCTAAATATCAGATTCTTGTTAGAAACATAAAAGCTTTCCTCACATTTACATGAATGAAGAATATCTAATAACAAATACGTCTCTGGCACCAAAGAGACCATTCATGTCATTGCTCCTTAAAGTAGTATTTTTGTGCCATCACAAATGAAAAGAAAATGCCTAGTATCTACATAAGAACTTATGTTTTATGAGACTTTCTTGATTGCAAAATATTTCCTACATACTTAATTAAAAAAAAAAAAACCACCATAAAATCAGGTATACGATCCTCAAGAACAAAGCAAGGGAAAAAATCAAGGGTAGAAACAAATTGGACAGATTAGTCATAAATGTTAGATTATCACAGACACTGAGAATTATACAGAACCACTCAACAGAATAGTTACTCTTTTTCAAAGGTGTGAGTTTACAGACACAAAGTTTAAAGTTGTTTTTAGAAGTTAGCTGGGGCTACCTAAAGCTACTTATCTGAAACTGCATTAGCAAAGATTTTTGCTTATGAATATGTGTGTTATTTTGTACAAAGTACTTTACCAACTGCAGGAATATTACTATGAGCATACTCCCATCAATTCAAGTCTTTAGCTTTGGTAGGTGGTTGAATTGGTTTTGTACTGTAAATTCCTCAGGGCAGGAACCTTGTCTTCTGGGATGTCAGTGAAGACCATGACATGACTTTCCCTCTCCTCCCTTATCAGCTGCATTTTATAGAGCTCTAAAGATGATACAGACCTGGGGGTTTTTGTCTGGGTTGCTATTCAAAAATGGATTTAGAGAAGTTAGAGTTCAAAGAATGATTTTTTTCCCTTGGCTATGTGAATTCAGTTCAGCTGTTATTTTACAGTATTCATTATTTGAAAGTATTTCATAATCAAAGGAGGGAAAAGTCCAGTTAAAGAGTGAAGTCCCATGAAAAGACATTTGAATCTAAAATTAAAGTTCAAAAATTCACCTTCTCTAAATCACAGAATCATGGAATCATAGGATGGTTTGTGTTGGAAGGGACCTTAAAGATCATCTAGTCCCAACCAACCTGCCATGGGTAGGGACACCTACCACTAGATCAGGTTCCTCTTCTGATATGTCATTGATTAAGTTATTATTCATTTTTATTTTCCCCAGGCAGCTGTTGTCTTGACCTGGAGTCTCAGAATACAAAGGTTTTCCTACTATTGATCTCCTAGAGCTTGGCTGAATACCTAACTGTGGCTTCAGTGTCTTCGTCAACAAATTCTTTAGCTCTGCCAATTTTTGGATAACTGAGTTCCTCTTCAAATTTATATTATGGTAATACAAAGAAAAAGAAATTCAGCCATATAGTACATCATAGGCTGTAAATGGGATTTTTAAACCCCCAAACACTGAGAATTTCCTAAATATATCAACTTTAGAAACACCAGTATTTATATAAGTTTATGTTAATGGTTTTCATTAAAAATGTGCTATTTTTTACTTAGCATTACACAGTGCATTTGTGCTGGTGAAGTACAGCACTTGCACCAACATTAATAGTTGGATAAAAGTGTGAAAATTCATGAGTTACTGCAGTTTTATAATGAGATTCAAAGAAAAGGGAACAAAATTAAATTTGAAAATTTCACTGTTATTACAGTAACTAAATAAACACAGGTGATTTACGCATGAGTCTTACATCTCACTGTAATTGGCAATTGGCTCAACTCAAGTTGTAATGACGAGGGCCATAGTTAATTTTGTGGCAGATTTGTTTGTGCATGTGGAGACCTCTGTGTGTGGAGATGTTTGCATGAGGCTAACATCATCCTCTCCTTTTGTGCAGAATGTTAAAAAAAGATGTGTAACTCTGACCTATGTCTCCTGCTTCTGCTACAAGCAAGAAACCAGTCTGAGGACAGCCAAAGGGAGATGAGGGTTCAGAATGCTCAAATGTCTCACCTGTGTGTACATGTGTAGGGGGATGAGGGGATGTGCGCAAGTGTACATGCACTTATGTGATGAGTGAAATTTTCTGTTTTAGAGCTGTTGGATGACATTCATCAGGCATCAAAAGAGGGAGACATATATGTTATACAGCCCTTGTGCTTCAGATTGGATTTCGCCTCCGAGCCTTTAAAACTAAAGACGTATTAAAAGTGGAAGAGTGTGAATAAGGATTTGTACAGCATTTGCTAAAGTTGGCAAGACTTATGATCATTCTCACTCTAACTTCATGTCAAACATCCAAATAAGATTCAAAACCCACCCTTGAAGAGGAGAGTCCTCTTGTGAACCTAAGCCTAAGGGACAGGCACCTGAGAGGAAGACAAATACTGCTCACCAAAAATACTGGCTGTTTTTAAGGGGAAGATAGAAATTCTTGCATTTTTTGCAAGCAGACCAAAGACGGGGACTGCACCTCACTGGCAGAAGCCTTTGGTAGCTCTAAACTGTGTCCACAGGTTCATGCCTTCTTTCCAATAAGTGTTGCCCTCTTCTGCAGGGGTCACCTGCAGCTCCCCCACTGCCCCTTGTCTCTCTCACCCGTGTCTTTGCCACATGTACATTTCCTTGTTTAAGTCTCTTTTCCCTGAGCTCTTGGCACTCTTTGAGGGCCCAAGGCTAACTGCTCCTTTCTAAGCCCTCTATTGTCTGCTGCATACCAAACTCCTTCTCCTACAAGCCCTACAGATCTCTTTCTGCCTTTGTTTCTAGCTGTAAGTCTACTTATCTCATTCCTCCAAGTCTCCCTCTCTCACACATGGCTTTCTTTCAGGCTGTTCTTTGCTTTAGGCCTCATTCTTGCACAGTGTGGTCTCTCTGCCTAATCAGCCGTGCTGCTCATTGCATTCAGGAGCCCTGTGCTGTTTGGGTTTTTATAAGGTCTCCTGTCACCATGGTATCTTAGTGTATTCTCACAACTGTGTCCACTTGGTATTTTTTGTATATTCATACATATGTGCATATTATAATAATTTGTACAAGCAAGCAAGATGGTTTTGCTTGGAATATTCACTCTTCTAGACCCTTCTCAATTTCTTGTGGCTGTAAAGATAAACCTCCACTATTCAACCACATATTTTGAATCTTCATTAATGCCATTTCTTCATTTCTATTCTTGTCATCAACATTCATCTGTCCTCAGCCAGGAGTTAAGAGAGAGAGAGCGCATTTTAGAATGAAGGAATTGTAAAACTATTAATTATAGCAGCAGGCAGAATGGCAGCATAATTAATAAAGGGGTTCAAGCAAAATATTTAAAGTAATTTTTGTTGAAAAATTTGGTCTTTGTTGTTTTGACAAAACACTCTACGGGAGTGCCACTTTACCTCAGATTATTATTATTGCTTCTCACGTGGATTTACTTCTTCTGTACCCATCCCCTTGCCCTCCCCCTCCTTGATTCCTTTCTTTCTGTTCTGCAACCATGGCAACTCTTTGCCCCTGCTGAAGGTTGGACATTCGACCACTCTCGGAGATATCGTTAGGGCTGCTCCATTGAATCAGCAGCTAAAGTCAGGGAGAGAGGGAAGCTCACATCTCTCTGCACATCCTTCCCTTCTATGTGCATGTACATCTGCTTTACCAAATTCTGCTGTCCCAGGAAAAATGAAAGGGAAAAGATCTTTCCTTCTTTCCTTCGCTCTCCTTCTCTTCCTCCCTCCCCAGGATCCAGAGTATTTGACTTGTGAAAATTCTTCAGGCTGTTTCAAAATTTAGTTATGCAATGAGCTCTAGTCAAAAGAGAATTACTCCTTTGGCTCATGTAATTTCTAAGGGAAGATAAAAGACAATCATTAGCTTAAAAAGGGTTGTGTTTCTGAAAGCATCAATACAACTTTTGACTGAAGGATCTTTAAATAATTTCTATGCAATTAACTAAGTCTCACAACACTGCCCCGAGCTGATGTTATTGTACAGATGGAGAAACTAAAGGAGATTAAGTGACTTATACATTGTTATGTAAATCTGTGCCAGAGCCAGTCACAGAAACCAACAATTTTCTTTAAAGTCATGTGACAGTACATTGGTAAATTTAGCATTCTTCTGCAGGACTCCCATTCATGAAGTTCAGTTTAAGATTTTACTGCTTTTCTTTCAGTAATTGTGTTCCTATTCAACATGTCACTTAAACACATACTTGTCTTCAAGCATGGGAGTTGTCCCAGTTAAGAGATATTTGTTCGGGTTATTCCACTAAAACATTTGTTTTAAAGAAAATCCTCTACTTTTCAGAAAAAAATAGGTTTTGTCAAAATTTTCCCATGAAGTATTGACTTTTAATATTTACTAGATTAACATTCTCAAAGTAAAAATCAAACAAATCTTTCAGAACATATAAGCAGATATATTGATCTTTTTTTCTCAGCGCATGACAGTCTACCTAGTTAACTCTATTTTTCTTACTTTGGCCTTATGAACCAACAAAGAGCAAATAACTCCATCCTGTGCTAGTAGCCAATGCACTGACCAAAAGACAACATCATATGCCTCTACAGTGTACAAGGTAAAAACCAATCACTTTCAATATACCCAATTCTAAGTCAGTAGGAACTGAGGGGGTTGAACATTTTTCAGGAAAAGTGTTCAGCACCAAGCAGAATTAGAAATAAACCAGCATATGATGCTGTGCTTGTTTGACACACCGTACTATTTTAAGTTATCACCTAAGGTGCTTTGAATTTCATATTTAGCAAATTCTTGGATGTACAGTAATGCAGCATGATACTTCTGTACATCCTTCTAAATATTTATTAAAAACAAATGCTCTTATTCAGCTGATTAATTATTGACTATGTTTTCCACTTAACTGACTTCATTTTGCCACTGATATTCCTACATTGTTCAACTGACTGAAAGAAATTGTTTGAGATGCTGAGGAAATTCCAACCAGTACAGCAAGTTTCAGAGTAGGGCTGTATACATGTAAATATATATATATGTGTGTATACATCTCCATATACATATACCTGAACATAGCAATAAGAGAGAAAAGTAAACAATAAATAGTTTCCTTTTCTTCTCACTGAATTACTGAAGTCATCAGTGGGAGGAACAAAGGGAGAGAGGTCAATATATGGCTGAATCATGAAGCCGGTGATGATTAAGGGATATGTTTTGAGGCTTGTGTAACTTACACCTTCAGGGAGAAGAGTTTACTTCACATTACTTTGCTAATGTATTCAAATGGACCTTAAAATCCAGTTGAACCCATTCAATTTGAATATTTTATTTGGGACTTATTTTGACAAATTTTCTAAAACTCATTAAACACTTTTTCTTAAGATAAATTAACAGAAATTCTTCTGTCTATGATGTTTGAAAATCTTGTTTCTCATCTGGAAGCAACCAACAATCTTTTAGTTCTTTTAGAGGAACCTCAAAACTTTTCTCTCTCTTTTTTTTTTTTTTTTTTTATGGCCCAACATACATAATTTTTGTTAAACATCCCAGATAGTAACAGGTCTATGGCTTTTATATGAGTTATGGGTCATTTTCCATGGGACTGGAAGCAAAAGGTAAAGGTGAGGTCCAAGCCCCTCTCAGTCAGGTAATGCTAATCTGCAGTTTGAGACCACATCTGGAATTCTGGTCTTAGTACAAGAGAGACATGGACATATTGAAAGGACAATAGCAGAGGACCACAAATATGATGAAGGGACTGGAACGTCTCTTGTATGAGGAGGAGCTGAGGGAGTTAGGACTGTTCAGCTCGGAGAAGAAAAGGCTCATGGGGAACCTTGTCAGTGTGTATGAATGCCTGGTGGGAGGCAGTAAAGAATGTGAAGTTAGACTCTTCTCAGCAGTATCTTGTGAACAGACAAGAGGGAATAGGCATAAACTGAAATACAAGAAATTCCATTTGAACATAACAAAAAGACTTTTTGCAGTGAGGGTGGTTGAATAATGGAACAGATTTGTGTGAGGTTATGGAGTCTCTATCGTCAAAGTCATTCAAAACCTGAAAACCTGACTGGACACAGTCCTGGGCAGCCTTGCATTGAGCAACAGGCTGGACTGGATGATGTCCTGAGGTCCCTTCCAACCTCAATCATTCTGTGATTCCACTGATTTCCTTGCTGGGCAACTCCTACAGTAGAAGGTGAGAATATATATCACTTCCCAGAAAGCACTGTGCTGAACTGACAGAGATAGGTGCGCTAACAGTGAATTGCAGGTAGTAGGTGCAAGATGTCTGTGTCTAAGGTTTATTTTTGAATGCCACTTAAGAGTAAGGATGGCCAGAGAACTGAATGTGGACAAGTTACCACACATTTTTCGTAAGAAGCACAATATGAAAATACCTATAGTCAGCTTATCCTGCTGCCATGAATGCACCTCTACAATCCTGAATGGCTGTCATCTTGATCTACTCCACTGTCTTCAGTGCCTACAGAATAGCAGTGCCATGCACTGCTGGAGCAGACTCATTCAATACCTGGGCTGTTCCTGTCTGTTATAACCTGCCCAATCCTGGCCGGGCTGCTTCTGCCTAAGGAGACCCACATCTTGAAATGGCTACTTTAAGCAGTTTACAAATACTACCCTATTTGCTGCAATAGCCTAATTCATAGAAAGGCCCCCTAGTAAACTCTGTATGTCTCTGTCTCTAGAAAACCAAATCTCTAAAAGTTGATAACACCCACTTTGGGGACCAACAGGCAAAAATGAGGCTAGTTTACTACATTTGTATATCATTTCCTTCAAGTTTTCAAGGCTGAAAATATTAGATCCTGCTTTAAGAGGTTCTACCAAAGACAAATCGACAGCACATTCTCGCATGAATCAGCAAAAGGCTATCTTTTATCACTCTTAATTCACTGCTTAGTGGGAGCAACTCAGATTTTGCTCACACAGACACTGGAAATTTCATCTCAGTCTTGAAAAAGCTTAGTGTCCTTGTCAAAAAATAAAATTCCTCCTATACTTAACAAAAAAATCATAGAAAAGGGTTTGAAGGAATCTTAAGAGGTCATACACTCCACTTCCCCACCACAAAGCAGTATCAGCTAGAAATATATGATTTCTTACTGAAGTTCATCTAACCCATCTGTAAAAATATTGGGTCGTGAAAATACTACAGGTCCCCCCTCCCCCAATTTACCTGATTTCTATGTCTCTTCTTCCTTCTTTTCTTCTATGTATTAAATAAGTTATTTCAATATTTTTGGTAGTTTTTATTTTCTAAATTTTTGTTTGCTCTCTTGGAAGCATAATAACACAGCTAAATTTTAGTAATACTGAATAGATTAGGAGGATTACTCAGTACTGTTTATACATATATTCTCATACAGTTTGCTTTTTTCACTGTATCATGACACTGGTGACTCATACCCAGTTTGTGTCTCATTCTGTCTCCCAGACTTTTCTACACATCTGAAACCTAACCCGTTTCCTTCATCATATTCATACAGTTTGTCATGTCTAAGAGCAGACTTAGGTATTTCTGCTTACTGAGTTATGTTCATTTTTTTCCAGATAATTTCTCCAGTTCATTTTAAGTTCTAATCCCATCCTCTGGCATGCTTACAGTCCCTCACACAGTAGTGTTTCTCATAAATTTAATAAGCAAAATGCTGTCTAATGCACCTTCCAGATTAATAATGAAAATGTGCAGTAGTACCAAAGTGGTAAGTACTCAATATACTTTTTTGATCAGTTTTCTTATGTCAAAAAGTTTTATGGGATGGTCATATGAGACAGCATCCATTTAAGTCAAGAACAGTAATGTCTACTGTTTCTCTTCTATCCAGTATACTGTCCAGTATACTGTCTCACAGGTGAACTACTGTGACATGATTTGTCTTTCAACCATGCTGGCTAAATACCTTATGTTCTAATAATTTGTTTCATTATCTGAGACCATCTCTCACAGAGAAGTGAAGTAAAGCTGGTCGGTGTACAGTTTCTTGGCTCCTTTTTTACTTTGTTTTCATAGTCTTTGCATTTGCCCTTCCCTATTCTGAAATCTCACCTCTGAAAATACTCCAAAGTTGCATTAGCTACATCTGTAGTAGGAATTTCATTAGGCCCAGGCAATTTGAAAATGTCTGTGTTACCAAAGGACTTTTCTAAAGTGTTCTTGTCTTAACCTGAGATTTTACAACCTTGCTTGGTGTCAGTAGTACTAACTTCCTGACTGCACATAGTATTTATAGTGCAGACTGAAGCAGAAATGAATTAAGAGTGCTAGTCTCAGTTTTTCAATTTCTATCAAGTAGTGGACTTAACTTTCCTTGTCTTGCTCTTACTATAACTGCTTTGTTCTTACCCTTCATGCACCTTGTGAAAAGTTTCTTAATTTGTCCCTCAGTACTTCTGAGTTTGAACCAATAGTTTCTGCTATTCTTTCATATTCATCTGTAGTGACTTGAACTATTTTCCATTTTCTGGATACTTTCATTTGGTTTTTTAGGTTACTAAAGAGCTGACGATTTTACCAGATTGGTCTCTTAGTGTATTTCCCACTCTTCCTCTGTATTGGCATAATTAATGTTGGTTTCTTTATAGAAATTTATTTACTCAGAGAATTTCTTTACTTCTTTTCCCTGTAAGCCTTGTCTTTCTCTGAAATTATTAAGTGCTGTCTGCCTGAAATGCATTACTTTTATTCGGTTATCTCCCTTCTTTCCTTAAAGATCTTGCACTCTTTCACTGCATTGTCACTCTCACATCGCATTCAGTGTCCACATTTGCAGCTAGTCCTCTTTGAATGTCCAGCATCGAATCTAGAACCTTTTCTCCAGATACCTTTTTTCCATAACTTGCTTACAAAAGATATGTAAAAGACACCTGGGAATTTCTGAGCCACCAGAGAAACTGTATAGATTTTAATAATGGTTATACTTTTGAGGGTCACAAGTTAGGACTGTCAGGTTCTCCCAAGGAAAGTCCAACAGTCAGCTGTTCCCACTGCACTGGTTCCTCAAGAATCCCACCACAACCTGAATTGTTGAGCTAATGAACTTTTATCTACACTTGATGATGTGGAGCATAATGAAGGTGAAATTGATACTGGCATGTCTGTGGTCTATCATAGACACATAAAAAGCTGGAAGAAATAAACATCATATGAGACTGGATATAAATGAATGATTATTGTGCTGATAATATGGTCAAGATAAGACAGATTTTTATACACAATTTGAGTAAAATAATACAACCAAATGGCGCTCCAGAGGCTAGCTATAGTAGTGGCATGCTTGGCATCGACTTTTACTCAGAGGCTAACATTTTTATGTGTAGAAGCAGAGAATAAAGAATGTCTTGGATGGATAAAAAGTAACTAATACCAGCAAGCTAACAAAGACCTGTGCCCCAGCCTCCTGAGCACAGAGTTTAGTACCAGCTCAGATAGCCTCAAATTCATCTCCCTCAAGGCATTAAGTGAAGTTGATGATTTTGTGCTCTTACATATCTGCATATTTTCCTTAGGACCTTTTCTTAAGTACTGTGCATAACAACTTCATTTACCCTGGGTAATGGCATCTGCACAGTCACATTCACATTACTCCTTCCTTCATCATTAAAGACCCAAAGTACCACTTACTGAATGAAGCACCATTCTCCTGAGTTGTCTGTGACATGTTGAACATAGAAAATTTTACTTGTATGTGCTGCTGTATCCTCAGAGACTTTGTTTTAGCTATGTATCTCTTTTAGGAAGAGAGGTTGAAATAACTGAACATTGCAGTCATTCTCGAACTTTTTGTACTGGTGGAGCACCATGAACATTCAGACTTTCCTGTGGGTCATCATAGGTTCTAGTGGACACTGATACATTATTCAAATTACTTTTTAGAGTTGAAAAGACTATTAAGATGCTATGATCCCGTAAATCATTCTCTTAATCTTCATGGCCTCACCAATAGCCTGTTAGGACCACAGCTTAGATGGAAAGGGAAGATTTTCAAGGTAAAAAACCCATCCAGCTCCTGAGTTCAGTGATGCCATGTATCTTGGAAAATCTTTTCTCAAACTAGCTAATTTTGTAGCTGACTTTCAATAGTGGAAGGGATTAACTCTGGGAAGAAGGTCTTGCTGATGCCACTATGAATAGTGATAGTACAGAAAGAATGGGATGTCAGTGCAGGAAAATTCAAGAAAAAAATACTTATTCTTCACTGCATGGAGAGACAGGCTACTATTCTAAGTTAAAATATAATTTATATTCCTCTCCAGAAAACTCCGCTTTTTTCCAGGGTCTGATTTCTGCTCTCTGTTAATTCTTGATAATTTTATACCTCCTTGACAAGAAGTAGAATAGATATCAAACTCCTATGTATTATGCATCTCAGCATTTTTATATTCAAATCCAGATACTGTGTTCTGATTTTCCACTTTCACTGTATAATTGGGTCATCAGGTTTTCCATTAAAAATGCTTAACAGAACATTACAATTAAACCCTAAATCTATTACTTTTTGCCTGAGCATGTTTATAATGTTCTTCCTTAGTATCTTTGGTGAAAACATTTCTTTAAATAAAGGATTAATTAAAAGAGTAATATATGCTTTCTATAGTAATTCACTAAAATAATTTTTTAAATGCCATGAACACCACAAAATGAATTAAGTTCATCCTGCTACATTTTGAGAAATACACATTAATCCAAAATGGCTATATTTGTACCCTCCTTTGAAATTAGTACCCATATATTATTCTCAGAGTATTCAAGTTTCTTATTCTAGTTTGGAGATGTCTGACCATTACAATTAATCAGCAGTTTGTTATTTTAAATTTAAAAACTGGTTAGAATGTCTTTGTAGGATTTGCATTATGACCAGCAGATATTTTTGTTACATTACAGGAGTGATATGCTTGCTGTTGTTGTAAATGTAGGCTATTAAAAGCTATTATTCTTAGAAAGGGGAAATGCTTTGTTAAACAGCTTTGAAATCCACTGACAGAACCTGTCCTTTCCCACAAGACGAAAGCATGGACACCTCGGTGGGAGTCCGCCCCAGCCCCGACTGAGTGCCCCAGAGCTGTCCACGGGAAGGTGCTGGAAAAGGCAGAAGCAGATGGTCCAGGTACACAATTATTTCAGGCTGGAATATAGCATAACAATCAGCCCATGCAAGGACATTGTTAAAGCAGATCTGATTTGGAAACTGTGACACTGAGGATGCAAAACAGCCTTTCTCCAGTGAGGGTTCTCATCTAAAAAGAGAGAGGCTTTACCAGATGAAAAATTTAAGCACACACCAAAAATCCCCAAAACAAAACCCCAAAAAATCCAGATCAGAAAAGGCGTGGATGAATATTAGAAAGAAATTTCTTGACTTTGGAAAAAAGGGTGAATTTCATATTATGTTATCTTTTATAAAACTTACAGCTGCTGTATTCTTACCTATATAAATAAGTATACATGTATATGCATGCATACATGTATATATATAGTATGTATCTGTGTCCAGACATGTGTGCAACTATGTATGAGAGAGGAAGAGAAGGAGAGATGTAACAGAAAAACACAGAAAGACTTTTCACTTTGAGTTGTTTATTCTCAGTAGAATAACCATAGAAATAAATGGGAGGTACATAGTTTTAGCAAGATATAAAAATTGATTTTCAAATTTGTGGTAAAGAGCTGGTGCAATATTTCACAATCAAATTAAAAGACAGACAGTTCATTGGCCCCAGAAGATTCAAAGGGAATATGGGCACTTGTAGGCATTTCCTCAAAGCATGGATATTGTGACAACCCAGATGAAGCCAGAAGCACCAACCAGGAACCTCTTTGCCTGTAGGCTCTTCACATTATGTATGCAGCTATTGTTTTGTATTATATGCTATCTGAAATGATATAAAAACATTTTGCTGAAAAATAAAGCACTGGTTATATGCTTAACACCAGGATTACAAAACGTGATGTAATGAATTATTCATTTTATTTGACTTAATGTAATCATTTTCCTCCCTACGTTAAGCCCCTGTGAATAGTGTCCTATACAGCTACAGTTTTGAAGAACTTAATACTAGGGGGAAAAACACCTGGCATTAACTGACAGTGAATTAGGCTCATTGTCACTTAGAAAAAAATACTTTGGCTATTTAATCCTTCATGTTCTGTATATCCCAATTTCAAAGAGCATCTATGAAGTAGACAAAATGGATTGACCTTGAAATCAGGAAATAAAGATGGGTGAATTTTAGGCAGTGGCATTGAATCCATCTTGCTGGTGCAAGCTCAGCTGTAATTGGAAAGCAGTTCTGGCTCTTACAAACATTCAGTCAGAGAATTCTGATAAGCTTTCATAATTTACTCAGATCAAACCTTTTTAAACAAACCTCAGGACAATGGTCCTGTGAAAAACCATGTTGCTCAGTGCACTGTTCTTGCCAACTTGCACACTAATTTACTTTCTTGTTAACATGTGAACGAAGGAGATAAAATAAAAAAGATTTATCAAACCACAGAGTTTGCTGAAGGAGACTGACTTTAATGACTTTACCTCAAAGTTTTCAGAACTAGTGTCGGAACTATAGAGAGCAGTTCTATGCAGAATCAGAGCTTGAGTCATCAAGAGTTCTACTGGACCTCACAATGAAGCTCAGACTATGCAGTAAAAATAAGGTTCATCACACTTAAAATGTGACCCTTTGGCGATATCTACTGCCTGATGCCAAATCAAAACATAGGCTTAATTTATGCTGTTAATGGATGACTTCATTTTCCAGCAGTATAATGGCATCATGTAAACAAATGAACTATCTTTTTTTTTTATGAATATGGTTAAAGAGGCTGTAGTATATATAAATGGCAATAGAATCTTGAGTCTTTTCAAAGCCTAATTGCCATTAACTGATGACATGCCCAAGCACAAACATCAAAATAGCAACAATAGAAAGTAGAGTTGTGAGGGGGAAGGAGAGTGCTTCTGTGAATGAAGCTCCTGTGTTATTTATGACAAAACCATATCCTAACTTTGTGGTACTAACCTCCACAATTTGTTACATTATTGTAATTCTCAAAAGGAGAAGGTTAATAACTCATTCCTGCATTCGGTGTTTGCATCAGTGCACTGCAGTGTCCACTTCACAAAACGACAATAGTATTTTCAAATCAAACGGTTTCTCAGGTGGTAGCATTAACTGCATATTTTGTTTGCTGCCTTTTATCTGCAATTCCCATCCTCTCCTGCTCTGCAGCAGTCTGGGGAAACACCAGTTCAGCCATTATCATTATTATGTACTTTTATTTATTAATCACATTCAAGATGCATTTGAGCTACATTCCAATCAAAATTGTGAACTGGCCCAGAAGATGCAGCAGCCGTGTCATTTTGTATCAGCAGCTTCTCTTTTATTCCAATACCACTCTGACCTTCAGCAATAGTGTCATGTGCTTCTATAACGGTTCTCATTGCCTCCTTTCGAAAGCACCACAGCTCCCTAGAGACTATCTGCATGGGAAGATAACTTTAGGAGCCTCTAGGGGTCTGCTTTCTGTTTGCTCCCATATTGGCTAAAAAACAGTAAAAATCCCATTTGTTCAAATCCAGATTTTTTTGCCCTTTTTTTTTTTTTTTTTTAAGTCAAGAACACAGAGCAACACAGCCTCTGCTTTAAGTTTTTCAGCAAAGCTACCACCTAATTACTGCCTGCTGAGTAGTGCAGTTAAACACAATCAGTCAGAAAGCCTTAAAGATACAATATCCTTTTTCATGAACTGTCTGCTTGTCAATTCGAAGTCGCCCTCCTGCTTTAAATCAACCAACCACAGAGCTGTTATGAACAGCAACTGATTTTCCATGCAGTGCTGCAAAACAAAATCACACTGTATCCTATTTTTAATGGCCACAGTTTTTCAACTGCATAACAAGAGGTAGCTGGCACTGCTGAGCTGAACCATATCAAAAATGGGTTCAAGTAGAAATAGCACAGAACCCTTGAAGAATACAAGTACAGACCCAATTACACATGCATTGTGATGCTCAAAGGCAATTACAGGCAAATAACAGTGAAGCGTTTTTTCCCCCTTCATAGCTGCATTGTAGTCATTGGTTGCTTTTATTTTTTGTTTCTACAGACTACAATGAAATAATTTGTAAGGCTCAAATCCTAAATATTATTTTATTAATCCAGTGTGTATTTATGCACAAAGGTTTTTAAAACTGGAATTAGCACAGGAACACCTTTGTCAAGGTTACATTGATGTGAGCAAAGTGCAATAATGTTATACTTCTGTAGGTATTTTTCTACTTGATCTTCAGACATGCAGGTATTCGGAACACATGCATGGACACAGCACATAGAAGTACCACATAAACAAGTACGAGATTATAACCCTCAAAAAACATGATAGAGTGAGCATATTCTAACAGGCTTGGGACATTGGATGCTTACTGATGGTTGCCGATTCTCATCTGTTCTCATCCACGCAGTTAAGCTATAAACCTCTTGGTAGCTGGAAATTTTCATTAACTTGGTAAAAATTTTGAATACAGGGCATGGAGAAACTAAAAAGTGTACTTAAATTGACAAACAAAATGCAAAAAGACCATACAGAAAAGGGCTGCAGGATCTTTCCTCTGTCAGTGTGAGATAGAAATAAATGCTGGTTCAAGACAGAACAGTGCTGTACAGATGTGAGAACGGAAAACCCAAATGGAAATATTATGAAAAAGGGTCATTAATACCTTCTTACTCAGAAGCTCTGTCTAAAGCATAACATAATCACAGGCAGTGTCTAGTCATGATATTTTACACCGAAGCCCAAAGGTTACAAAAAGACGTGAGTCCTTGCCAAATGAAAGTCACTTTGTCATCTAAGGTACGGAAGGAATCAAATTCTTGCAGTGGTGCAAAATCTATGTATGTAAAGCTACTTCTAGACTCATATTAGTAAAACATCTGTCAAAAGCCAGGGAAAACTCTGGTTTAAAAAAGGAAAGGGAAAATCTCAAATAAAATTTCCATATAGATTGAAAATATATAGGCTGAAGCCATCGGTGGATGGTAGTGGCAGTAAAGATCATTTGGGCTGCAACTGCAATGTTGTCTTCTCGAAGTTCCTGAAGACAGTGGCAGTGGTACTTTTCCACACTTAAGTCAACACCCACAGTACTACTACGATTTTTTAGGTATACCATGTCAGAATTTTTTTTTCCTCCATTCTGTGACATTGTGGTACTAATAACATGGCACAAGCATAAAAACATATTTAAGCCTTTTAGTATTTGTCATTTTAATTTAAATGATCTGACTTACAAAGAAACTTTTTTTCTGTGTGAAATATGTTTCTGTTGCCTTTTACTCTGACAGCACTACCACAGAGCAGAGTAAAGGGGGTTTGTATACATAAAATGGGCACAATTTAGAGCATTATTTCCACATCTGGACTAGTGACTGGGACAGAGATAGGAGGAAATGAAATGGGGAAATGTGGAACAGACACTCCACCATCAGACTGAACAGAATAAACTCTGCACCAGTGGCTTCACCAGGAGCTACTGAAAGTCCTCTCTTGTTCTTTACCTTACTTAATCATTACCTTGCAAAACCTGATTTTCTTTCAATAACCTTAGTCTTGAATTTCTTAAATGTATAATGCCAGATTTAGAGATAAAGATAGTATATCTATTTCTCTTTAAAATAGTCAGTCTTGCCTCCAGGATAATATATATCCATGATAATATATAACTTTTCGCTGGGAACTCCATTTGTTCAAAAATTATTAAATATTTCATATAACTACAAACCCCAAAACTCACCTAAAAATGTAAAAATATCATATTTCTAGTGACTTGTACTAGCAATAATACATTGATTGCAGGAAACTAGCATTAATAGCAGATCCACTGATGAGATACAAACTTCTGAGAAACTGGGGGAAAGGGTTTCACAAAAAAGCCCACAGTTTTGGAGAAAATTAAAATATATACAATCATTGATTACCAAAATTAAACAAGAATAGAAAATAGGTCATATATAATCTAGTTACCACACAAGTTATTGACTAAAATATTTCTGACCTACTGCTAAAATTAGCAAAAAAAAAAAAAAGATCAATATTATTGCCATATAATCAGTCAGAAAGGTTAGTAACAATGTGCAAGCAGAGAACCAATATTAAAATGTAGATACAGAAGAAAATCTTGTTTTAGAGGAAAAGCTTGGAAAACTAATGGGATTTCTTACACATTCACTGAAACACACTTACAACAGCACACTAATAAAGAGTATCAGTAAAGAGAATTGTATTACGTTCTTGTAATAATCTGATTTTTGTTGTTCTGAAACAAAATAACTTTCTTTGAGATATCCAGTAGTTTTAGAAAGCATTTCAAAGCACTGAAGTGTAATATTAATATTATTAATTTAATCATTACTTTAAAAGGACATGTTTCCAAGCAAGAATAACTTCTGCATTTGTTTAAATTTCGCCACCCCCCACCCCCCAACCCCCCAAATCTCTAATTTTGCTGTACTACAAGGCTATAAAGGATGAGAGGGGAGATCAATAAGAAGCCACCAGAAATATTTTTTCTAAAATTTTCCTAGGGTGGTTTCAGACATTCACAGATCCACTCTAAAGGAATGTAGGACAGTCTGAGTGCATTTCCCATCTACACTGGGTTGACCAAGGCATCAGGCAGAACAAAGTAGACAAAATGCATTGACCAATCTGTCCCTCAGTATGCAATCAGTCTATATCATAGATTCATAGAATGGTTTGGGTTAGAAGGGATCTTTAAAGGTCATCTAGTCCAACTCCCCCTGCAATGAGCAGGGACATCTTCAACTAGATCAGGTTGTTCAGAGCCCCATCCAACCTGACCTTGAATGTTTCCAGGGATGGAGCAATATGATTTTAAGTTGTGTGTTTCAGAGACTAGAACAATTGTGGAAGAAGAGAAGGACCCTAGTTCAGTAGTTTGGACCACCAACTATTTTCTGCATGGGATACCATTTTGGAGATCTGTCGGAGTCACCATTAGCCGGGGTCCTTATTTCTCCGTGCGGGAACAGAAACGATGCAACACCAATGTGATGATCAGGTCGTCCATCTTTTATTATAGTTATTGTTCTAGTTTTTTTTCTATTCCTTTTCTGGTTACATTTATACTCTACTAAGTTCCGTACACGCACTCATCTATCTTCTAATAGGCTACAGGTCATCTACACGCGCTGTTCACGCGCCTCTACAAGCATTTGCATTGGTTAATTGCAATTAGCACGTAAAGCCCAAAACTTGCCAAAACTCCCTTATCTCATACCCTGTTTTGCTCAGACTTGTGTGCTTTTGCTGACCACAGGTGTTTCTCACTTATCTGCTATCTTGTGTGTTTTTGCCAGCCTTATTTTGCTGGCCTTGTCTTCGTCCTTGCATTCTTCTGTCTGCACTAACTTTCTCCCAGCGCGGCCCAGACTCCTACAGAGATCCTCTACTCTTTTGGATACTTTGGATACCCATGAGGCTCACACCACCAGCTCGAGAACAATGTTCTAGTCCTGTGTCTCAAGAGCCAGTTTACCTACCAGAGAGAATTTTTAACGTATTCTTTCAGACTCCTTCAAACCAGAGTTGTGGCAACAAATAAAGTCACTGTACTTGAATTCTGAAGAAAAGCTGTCCTGAATTACCCTTCCCCATTTAGAGGTTACCTAAGGATGCCAGTAGCCTATATGAGCATGACAGCTTGATAGAACAATCAGTAATCCTTTTAATTGCAACCTCTGTTCCTAAATCAAGTCCATGAAAAAAGTTATTTTGATTTATACAGAAACGCTGAAGATTTCGCATTATTTTATTGTCACATAGGACAAAAACAATGAAAGGCTGACACAGATGTCAAATTTTGCAGAAAACTCAGCTTTTAATTTTAACTTGAAAAATAATTATCAGATTTACTTGTGAAGTTATACAATATTATTTATCAAGAATGAGGGATATAATTCAGGGCAATGAAACTGTCTTGTCTTATTTGAATTCTTGATTAAACCAAAAAATACAAGTATCTACTTGAACCATGGGAACATGTAGAGGGACCATGCAACTGAGAAAGGTTTCAGAAGCACACAAAGTAATTTCTAATAAAACATTGGTGAAAGTATATGATAAAAGAAATAGGGCCATAACATTTCCACAAAAAATGGGAAATAAGACTGCGTTCTTTGAAACTGTATGAGAAACCACAATCATTCCCTGAAAAGCCATATTTTGAAGTCTAGAGAGAAAAAAAAAATTACCAAGCCCTTTCCTTGCCTAAAATTTACTGTTCAGTCATGCAAGACATGGAGCAATTTTTTTCTTATCTGTAAAAGCACTTAAGCTGGAGTTTAAGCTGAAGCAGGTGAGAAATACTACTGAAATCAATAAGAAACCAGTGTTTAAGTGCTTAAAGGTAAGCAACTATTAATGCGAATTTCTGGGTAGAGCCATGGTGCTCAGATCCTTGAAGAATAAAGCTTTTATGTTATAACTGGAAGAGTCTTTCTAAAGCACCATCCTACAGTTATAAAAATAATGGCTTCTAGGATAAAACCAAATGAATGTTTGCAAATCGGTTACCACAGGTTTCTGGTCTCTCCTGGAAGTGCTGTCTGGTGGGCTCATGGACAGAGATTTTGAATCCTGTCATTAGCAAGACCTTGTCTGAGTTCTGAGTCCCTGAAATATATTTGTGAAGTCATTAACCTTCAATCATGTAATTATACATCTGTAATAGGAACCATGAGTCAGGTTTACTTTTGAAATTAGTAAAGACAATAAAAGTCTAATAGTGAAGTTCAAAGATTCAGAAGCATTATGTCTCCTGATCTTAATTTACAGCAGCTCCTGGAAATGAGATTTGAAAGGTAGCTGCTCATTTTCTCACTCATCCTGGAGTTTGATGGTTGTTTACAACACTTGTACTCATCTACATACCATATAGCAAAAATTATGTAATATGGTGGTAATAATTAGCTTTGACTACAGGCAAACTCTGAATAAAGGATGTTTTCATGGTATTAAATAAATGATGGGATCCTTGACCTTTTAATAACTTACTGGGGTAATTTTAGCCTTCACAGTCACAGCTATTAAGGCAATATTTCTCAAACACTTACTTTTTATTTCTTACTGTGGATGTTGGTGTTGCTATTTAATTTCATATAGACCAGCATATCACTAGGCACATCAAAGAGGACAACCCATATTCAGATGAGTAGTGTTACTGCCATTATCTTAATGACCTGCTTACAAGATACAGAGTTAATATCAAAGGAATAAAAAAAAAGTCAACAATTGCATGTTTGGGGTTTCTTTAATTTTATTTAATGAATAAATAGGATTTCTGTTTGTACTCACTGAGAAATTAATGAATATATCTGAAGAGAAATACTTTTCTTTAAGCAGATAAGATTGAAACTTTGTAAAAATTGGATTGTTCGATTTTCTACAACTGGGTCATTCTTCAGAATAAATTAATAATTTCATTTAGACTTAAAGGCCAAATGTGGTAATATTGTAGGCAATTTTTTAAATCAAAAAAGTTTATTTAGGTAGATAGAAACATGTGAATTGCCATCCTGAGTCAGAATAAGGTCCACCTGTTATCATATACTATTTGGAAACACTTAGTGCTCCAGAGGGAGATTTAAAAATCCTGCAGCAGACTCATAAAAGTTATCTACTTCACACCCTAAGCCTCTTCCTAATTAATAATAGAATCAAGACTGCTTTTATCCCAAAGTGTAAAGTTTAACACTCATTACATCACACAGTTATAGCTAATTAGGCTGACGCTGGACTGGACTGCTCTACTTACAAAGTTTGATTCCTTTCTTAATTTTGCTGAATTGTTGATCTTTTCAACTTCTAGTAGCAATGGGTTTCACAGTATAGTTCACACTGTGAAAAACTATTGTAGCTATCTTTAATTTTAACCTTATTGGATGTTCTCTCGTGTATTAAAATAGAGGCAATGAATTCATGTTCTATCTCCTCTAACTGTTCGATATTTTATCCACTTATGTCTTGCAGGCTTACAAATCCATCTGTCAACATCTTTGGGTGATCGATGCTATGGGAAACTGCAGGTCTGAAATTGCAATATCTCTTTCTATGGCATTAGTTGATATGAATGCATATGAGAGCGTGTGCATTGAGAAGTATAGCCCATGAACATATGTACATATGTCTCTTCATTCTGTCTTTATATTTTAACAACCCTTTGTAATTCATTTCCACAGAAAAAGTCAAGAGTTCCTTACCACAAGGAAGCCTCAAACTGCTGTTGTTTTCAGTCCTAGAAACAAGAATGTAGAAAAGCTATATAACAGAAGCAGAAACAAAAATAAAACTACCAGAGCATTTAACTGTGAACTGAATTTATGCAGATAATCAAAACTGATGTGGAAATTCCAATGCTGAAGATAACTCATACCCTATTTCACATGTTACTTAGTGGTTCATATAAACAGGCCTCTTTATTGCAATAACATTGTCAGTTCAGAAACAATAATGTTGTCATCCTTTTACTTGGTCACAGCCTGACAGATTAGGATGGGTATAAACCACAAACACTCACGATGTGGCTAAAGGATGTTCACATCTGTGATGAATCCTTGGTCTACCATTACTGACTCAAAGGCTGTTTTCTATCTAGTGGGCACCAGTTTCCAGGACATTAAACCCAGGCTTTCATGAGTTGGATATTCATTAATGATTTTTTAAAATAGATATTTGAAATTGAAAGTAAATATGGAATGTATTGAACTTATACCATAGTTACAGCATGCTCTTTTTTAACGGGAGGAGTATTAGAAAAATATTAAAGATGAACTCTTTGGATCCCTTCAGATGAGAATATATATAGGTGAATAAATGCATTATTATACATGTGTTTTCATATGAAAAGAATATTAAGAAAACAAAATAAAGAATTTCCACTGTAGAGAAATGTAACATTTTCTCTAAGCATTTAAACTCAGAGAATGTTATACAGTTTTGCATATGAGCCAAAACTGGAAAGTTCTTGCCAAAAGCTTTCTGGTCTCTTTACTGGCACTGCAATCGCAGCTCCAAGCTTAGAATTCAGAGTGGCTACATGGTACTGCATTTTTGATGTGCTGATTTCAGACTGGCCTTATTTTGAGAAGGGTGTCTTTTTACAACTTTGGAGATAAAACGTGTGTATAAGCCCTTTTGGAAGATGTGTTCAGTGGTGGAGTGATCAGTTAACATTCATTTTGTGACTGGTTACGGTACTAATTTCTGTATTAAGACTAAATTCTTGTTTAAATTCAGTGTTCCAGGCAGTATTCATACAATGACTCACTGAATGTTAAATGAAAGACTAATTTGAAAGAAAATTATAAATCTTCATAAATTTACTCTGATTCTTATTCTATATTCCCATCCTACATTTCCTACCAAATCCTTCCTGGGGTTTTATGCCTTTCTGTTTGTTTTAAAACATTTCTATATGGAATTTTGCGATTTTCTGATGCATTGAAAAGGTCTTTAGGTCTTCATTCTTGGTGATATTGGTAGTTACTGTTCTCTCCTTGTATCACTAAGTGAGAATATGACTTTTGATTGTGAATGTCAGGGAAAAATAAAATAATTCATTTTCAGACTATAACTTAACATACACTCTTAGTTTATAATCCCAGCTATTTAGGTGAAGTAAAATCATCTTTCTTTTAGTTCATGAGGCTGAATATCCCCAAAACAATGGCTTAAACATGTCTCTGAAGGATGATGCGCACAGTTCCATTTATGAATCATCTTTATTATCTCTGCTAATGGGGTCGAGGGTGCCTTGGATTCTCTTATATTGTTTTAAATCCCGTCCATTCTCTGTTTAGACTCAGCAGTGATAAACAGCCAGAGGCAATAATTGGATATTCAGCCCTTTCATATGCCCTTCCTAACCTGCACATGCCACAAACAGTCTGTGTGCACTGCAAATTGCAGTCAACTGCAAAATGCAGTCAAACCAAGAGGCAGAAGACATGCAACCTCCTCAGTACTGCACCAACAAAGGACTGTTCTTCCTTTTAGCAGAGACAAATCTCATCCAGTCTCTTCTATTTATTGTTCTTTGTTCCGTTAAAGGTCATTTCTTTTTACACATGATTTGTTATTCCCATCTGCATCTAGTATATTTCCTTTAGAAATGACCTATTTATAATCATAATAATGCATTTCACTTACATATGATTGCCCAATAATGGCATGCTTTGGGGTTTAACAGCACTGTTTCGTTCACTTCCTGTCCAACAACTATTGAGGCATGTCATTATACTAAACTGTAACATATATTCCTCTTTAATACCTTGTTGTTTGACCAACTTCAGATAAACTGCATACATTATCTGATTGCCTATACATTCAAGGATAATTTCTTGAAGCCTATGCTGTCTCAGAATGCAGTGCAGAAACTTAAGTCATAGAAAATTATTGACTTGACTATTTCCTGATTTCAAGATGTTGTGATTTTAAATATTTAGATTTTCTTCTAAAAACAACAATGAAATTTGAAAAGAATTCTGGGAACTTCAGCATCTGAAAAGATGTCAGGGAAATTGGTCTTACATTTTTTTCTTAAAAGTGCCATGGATCTAAATATCTCTCCATACTTGCTAGTATGATATCTAAAATACTGATTACTTTATGAAGTATTTGGGTAAAAAAGAAGATTGTGGTGGTTTTTTCTTTTACTTTCATAAGCCACTTTTCTTCTAAGAGAAGATATCTGGGACACTGACGGGGTACTGAGCGTTGCTAAGGCTCCTAGGACTTACGTTTTCAGAACACATCATTTCAGCACAAGAGAGTACCAAGATCGGTCACTTGGAATGAGCTGACATTCTTATTCTCTTTGTAGCTCCAGTTCAGAACAAATATTCTAAAACAAAAAGTAAATCTTTTCCTCTTTTTATTCATTTTTGAAGAGTTATCAACACGTCACAAGATTTCTCTTTGTGTATTATTGAGCTAACTGTATTATAAATTTCCTAATGAAACAGTATGCAAATTAAAAAGATATGTCTTTGTTCATCATCTCATAGGCATATTTTATCACTAGATTTATTTCTATCATTAATGAAATGGTTTTACCTACTTCAGATTTTTTGATGTCTAAATGTTTATATACATGCAGCTAAAAAAAAAAAAAACAACAAAAGGGCTTTTTTGATAAAAAGATTTTAGGAAGAGACCACAGGAAGAAAAGAGTCATGTAAGAGATGTTTTACAAGAGTACCATTGGGAAACTAATCAGGATACATGAGCAAAAAATAGATGCAAAATGTATTTAAACAATGAAGCAAGTAGGCTCTATAGACTCATTTGCAAGAGACACTTAAATGTTCTCTGTCCATGGTTCACATCATATAACAGATTCTGTACAACTCACTTCAGAATCCTCTACTTTTCTGCCTGTAAGGGTGAAGAGGTTACTAAAGCAGAAAGGACTTTCGTTTGTAATGTGTCAAGTATTTCCCTCTCCTTGCAAACACAAAACCTGCCTGTGAAATCCCATGTTCCTTTTAAGTGGGAACTGGTTTTTGGGGTCATCTTCTGCACTGAATAATAGCCCCTGGCATGCTAGCAATACAGATGTCCTATAAGTATCATTACCCATTAAGACTTATGAATTCAACTCTTGAGACTGTTTGGTCATCACATGAAAAAAGCAGGTTGTCGTTTCTCAACCTTTACCACCATATATCTTCCTTGGCTATGAGTACAGCCAGGACAAGAATAAAAAAACAAGGTGAAAACCTCCTCCTGAACTGCCTTTCCTAAGGCCACTTTTGTGCATGAAAATGACCTTCTGAAGGGAATCCAAAACTCATTCTTCCAAAGATACCATCTGAAGCTCTGTTCCCATAATCTAATCTGAGCATGAGACTGACTAACCTACCAGTGTTGCCCATATCTTACTTGTTTCCTCCTTCACCCTCATGAATACAGGCATGACAAAGATACATGACAGTAGAGCATGTCTTTGGTGACTCTCTGATGAGGCACTTCAAAGAGGCAAACCCCTCACAGTCTCAACCATGACATTCCTACATTTCCTAAGAAATATAAACAATCATTTCCATTCCCAGGTGTTACGCATGTTAGACTTGTGTATATTTCAAAGGCTGATCTCTTTCAGTAAGATATAGAACCAATATTTTGCAAAGCCTGCTTCCCATTTTTATTTCCTTTACAGAATTGGAAAAAAAGGCCCTATGTGAACTTGTCTTGCATGGCCCAGAAGAATGAGAACCATTTATATTCTCCCTTCTTGATCTCCTCATGGTGAGGTTGGAGAATGACTGGTACCTAGAACCACACTCTTTCTCTACTTCCTAGAAATTTTCTTTACAGTTTCAGGAATGAAAAATGAGCACAGAACTGTCATCTTTATATCCAGTCTATTTTCCTCTGCCTCCTCTGGGGTATGTTGTCAAATCATATGCTTCCTTCTAGGGACTTGGAAAAGGACTTTTCTAGTTTGAGCAGCAGTCAAAACTTGCAGCTTTCCAAATTTCTAAGGAACACATTGCCTTGGCACTTGCCTTTCTCCAAATCATCTCCTGGATCTTACTTGGACTACTCAGCATCCTCCTCTCCCTCACATATATCTGCTGGGAGGTGCAAAATTTGTAGATGTAAGTCTCCATTTGTAATCTCTTTGAATTTCTCTCTCTACTCCTACCCACCCTCTTCAGAGAAAGCAGACTTTTTACAATCTTAAAACATATTCCTGAGGCCAATTTTGAAAATAAAAGTAAAGTTTAAAAAGTCCCTATCTCTCTTTGGAGCTAACAAGGTGACAAGACAGAATCAGTGGAACACCTGCTACTTTTCAGAGTGACACCTCAGAAGTGACAGGATCACCTCTCAAGTCTCCAAAAGAAAATGAAGGTGGGAAGTTCATTTCCAAAGGGAATTGCAGTTGGGTGGTGTTGGGAAGAAAAGAAAGTGTTTGAAAACATTCATTTCATTAGAAAGGTAATGTTTGTGAATGGAGGTATCCAAACACTAAGGACTTCTTAACATAGATATGTCCCTGACCCTTACAATGAGTTAAAAATAAACCTTTAGAAGCATCTCATTAGAAGCCATAACAAGTCACCTAATGCATGTTCCAGAGGTAATTACAGTCCATGATATATTTATAGATCTTTATGGGATGTTGGGATAAAAATTATGACCAAAAAGATGAAGAAAGAAATATTTTGGTATCACTGAGACATGATGGCCATGTACGAGGAAGCAAGATGCATTGTCCCACACAATTCTGTTAAATATCAAGGAGTTCATAAGAACACTCTGCTTTCCTGCATCCTTGAGCTAAAATATTTTACAGTTTCAAAGTCAAGAAACAATGAAGAAATTTGGTTATAAAATTACTGAATTTCCCCAAGTAACATTTATTTGGTCTCCATAATTCTTGAGTAACACCAAAAGAAACCAATAAAAAATATATATAATAAAAACCAAATGCTATCTTTTCCTACAAATTTTGCTACAACTATTATTCTGCTTTGGTTTAGGAGATGTACACATAGGTTATCTGATTTTCCTTCAGAACACACTGATTCCACTTAAAGCTGTCTTCTAAAACATGCAAAAACTTTCCAGCCAGCCACTCGAAGGCATTTAGTTCATTGACATTCTCTTCAAAAACTATTATTTTAATTACACTATTAGTCAATCTTGTCCTGCAGAAAAGGAACAAATCTGAAAGAAGTCCAATTGCTTACACACTTGAAGAGGAAGGGTGACTAAAAAGAAGCAAAAATGTGCACAATAGCTAATTGGTCACAAGTAACTGGATGCATTTATTTGACTAATAAGGACTTTTACCCTATGATCTGCCTTGGCTCCAGAATGGACAGAAAAAAAGACAAGAAAATAAAGTTTTCCTTGTGACAAAAAAATTAGAGCTTCTCATACATATTCCCTTTTTTTAACTGGTCTTTGTCTTGTTTCTATTGTCTTTATCTTCTGGTCTTACCTTGTCTGAAGAAAACCAGCAACTTCAAAAAATTAATTAAGGATAGCTGCACTTCCTAAGAAACTGAAGTCCCAGACTAGGACATATATGCTAAGACTTGCAATTCTTTACCTTGTACTTCCTAGCTGGCAGGAATCATAATAAGCTAATTTGTTCCTCTTTTCCTCGTTACCTTCAAGTTGTATTGATATTTCAAGCTCTTAAAAATAGAAACAGCATTCTACTCATTACTCTACTTAACAGCTGAATAAAGTTCCCATACTTCCAGTCAGTCCAGAAGGCATTTCTTTTGCTCTTTGAGGCAAGGAGCTCCTACTGATTCCATTGACAATGTAGGAAGGAATTTCTTGTAGAATAATTTGGAAGACTGACTTGTTTAGCAAGGAAAACCTTGCCATGTCTATACCTCCTCAAAGGTCTTACACATATTGCATGTAAAATGATACAGTTATTATTGCACTGTGACAGATAGAAGCTATAGTTCTACATGATAGGTAAGATTTGACACAAATGATGACTTCATACTCAACCTTCATCACAGGTCTCAGTCCAACTACTTCCTTACTTGGTAACAAACAGGAGGAGCTTGAAGCCATGATGCAACAGGAAAATTACGATGTAGTGTCTATCACAGAAACACAGTGGAATGTCTCCCATGACTGGAGTGCACCTATTGATGGCTACAAGCTCTTTAGAAGGGATAGACAAGGAAGGAGAGGCAGTGGGGTAGTGCTGTATGTTTGGGATTGCTATGATTGCTTCGAGCACAAGTATAGTGAAGACAGGGTGGAATGTCTTTGCGTTAGAATCAGGGGGAAGGCCAACAGTGCAGATGTCATAGTGGGAGTCTATTACAGGCCACCCACCCAGGACAGAGAGGTGGATGAAATATTCTATAGGCACTTAGGAGAAATCTCATGATCGCTTGCTCTTGTTCTTGTGGGAGACTTTAACTTCCCAGATATCTGCTGGAAATACAACACAGCAGAGAGGGACCAGTCCTGGAGATTCCTGGAATGTGTGGCAGATAACTTCCTGACGCAGCTGGTGAGTGAACCGACCAGAGAAGGTGCCCTGCTGGATCTCCTCTTTGTGAACAGAGAAGGACTGGTGGATGATGTGGCGGTTGGAGGCCGACTAGGGCACAGCGATCATGAAATAATAGAGTTCTCTAATTCTTAGAGACGCCAGGAGAGGGGGCAGCAGAACTGACATCCTGGACTTCCAAAGGGCTGACTTTGTCTTGTTTGGGCACCTGCTTGACAGGATCCCTTGGGAGATGGTCCTGAAGGGTACAGGGGTTCAGGAAGGCTGGGCACTCTTTAAGAAGTCTTAATGGCACAGGAGCAGGCTGTCCCCAAGTGCTGTAAGAGAAGCCAGTGACAGAGAAGACCACCCTGGCTGAACAGGGAGCTTTGGCTGCAACTCAGGGAGAAAAGGAGAGTTTACGGCCCTTGGAAGAAGGGGCTAGCCACTCACAGTGATTACAAAGTTGCTGTGAGGCTATGCAGGGCAGAAATCAGGAGGTCTAAAGCCCAGCTAGAAATTAATCTGGCTTCAGTAGTCAAGGAAAACAAGAAATATTTCTATAAGTACACCAACAGCAAAAGAAAGACCAGGGAGAGCCTCCATCCCCTGCTAGACGCAGGAGGAAACATGACAATGAGTGATGAGGAAAAGGCTGAGGTGCTTAATGCCTTCTTCGCCTCAGTCTTTAATAACAAGACTAGTTGTACTGAGGGAATCCAGCCTCCTCAGACAGAAGACAGACTGGAAGAACGACTCGCCCACAATCCAGGAGGAGATAGTCAGTGACCTACTGCATCACATAGACATACACAAGTCTATGGGACCGGATGGGATACACCCGAGGGTTCTGAAGGAGCTGGCTGGGATGCTCACCAAGCCACTTTCCATCATTTACCAGCAGTCCTGGCTGTCTGGGGAGGTCCTGACTGATTGGAAACTGGCCAATGTGACGCCCATATATAAGAATGGTCAGAAGGATGATCCGGGAAATTACAGGCCTGTCAGCTTGACTTCAGTGCCCAGGAAACTGATGGAGCAGCTCATCCAGAGTACCATCATACAACACATGCGGGACAACCAGATGATCAGGCCCAGTCAGCATGGGTTTATGAAAGGCATGTCCTGCTTGACAAACCTGATCTCCTTCTACGACAGAGTGACCTGCTTATTGGATGAGGGAAAGACTGTGGATGTTGTTTACCCTGACTTCAGTAAGACCTTTGACACCATTTCCCACAGCATTCTGCTGGCGAAACTGGCTGCTCGTGGCTTGGATGGGCACACGCTTTGCTGGGTAAAAAACTGGCTGGATGGCCGGGCCCAAAGAGTGGTGGTGAATGGAGTTAAATCCAGTTGGCGGCCAGTCACAAGTGGTGTCCCCCAGGGCTTGGTTTTGGGGCCACTCCTGTTTAACATCTTTATTGATGATCTAGATGAGGGGATTGAGTGCACCCTCAGTAAGTTTGCAGATGACACCAAGTTGGGTGGGAGTGTTGATCTGCTCGAGCGTAGGGAGGCTCTGCAGAGAGACCTGGACAGGCTGGAGCGATGGGCTAAGGCCAACTGTAGGAGTTTCAATAAGGCCAAATGCCGGGTGCTGCACTTCGGCCACAACAACCCCCAGCAGCGCTACAGGCTTGGGGAGGAGTGGCTGGAGAGCTGCCAGTCAGAGAGGGACGTGGGGGTGTTGATCGACAGCCGGCTGAACATGAGCCAGCAGTGTGCCCAGGTGGCCAAGAAGGCCAATGGTATCCTGGCTTGTATCAGAAATAGCGTGGCCAGCAGGGACAGGGAAGGGATCTTACCCCTGTACTCGGCACTGGTGAGGCCACACCTCGATTACTGTGTTCAGTTTTGGGCCCCTCACTACAAAAAGGACATTGAATTACTCGAGCGTGTCCAGAGAAGGGCAACGAAGCTGGTGAAGGGTCTGGAGCACATGTCGTACGAGGAGCGGCTGAGGGAACTGGGGTTGTTTAGTCTGGAGAAGAGGAGGCTGAGGGGAGACCTCATCGCCCTCTACAGCTGTCTGAAAGGAGGTTGCAGAGAACTGGGGATGAGTCTCTTGGTAACCAAGTAACAAGCAATAGGACAAGAGGTAATGGCCTCAAGTTGCACCAGGGAAGGTTTAGACTGGATATTAGGAAGTATTTCTTTACAGAACAGGTTGTTAGGCATTGGAATGGGCTGCCCAGGGAGGTGGTGGAGTCCCCATCCCTGGAGGTGTTTAAGAGTCGGGTTGACATAGCGCTGAGGGATATGGTGTAGTTGGGAACTGTCAGTGTTAGGTTAATTGTTGGACTAGATGATCTTCGAGGTCTTTTCCAACCTAGATGATTCTGTGATTCTGTGATACTTCCAGTTTTAATGGATGTTAGTACACTTCAAAGTTGATGTGAATGCTTCAAAATGCTCAAGAAGTAAGGAAGGCTCCAGTAGTAGGCTTGTACTGCCAAAACATTTGTAAGACTGCACAGGTAAACCAGAGCACTAGACTTAACTCTTCTGCCAGCTTTCAGCACATTTGTTATTTAACAGTTCTTTGAAACAAATGTTTCTTTTTCTGTCTAAACAATTAGATAGTTTTGAAACGCTTTCAGCTTCCTTATACAGTCTAGGTTGATCAGCTGCCTGTCCAAGGCCCATTATCTATTTTAAGAGCCTAATTCGCTTAGCATACTCTATCTATGTGTTAGCAGAATGATGTATATTACATCTGTAATTAATTCTGAGCTGGCATAATAAGAAAAAGTCTCTCATATAAAAAAGATAATAATTACAAGATCTTAAAGAAGCACATAAAGATCCTTTGCAACTTTTTTTAACTTCTGAACTAAAAATGCAGATACGCTTTTGTCCTATTATTACACTCAAATGACACTGAAAGATTTATATTAATAAAAAGTAAGAGATTACAGAGACAGAGATAATATTCCACAGCTGTAATTTAGGAATTAACTATTTATTAAACAATACATTCCCATTCAGTTCTACATATGTACAGAATTAATTTATAAAAAGATTTACCTAAAAAGAATAGTCTTCTTTTTGTAAAAGATAAGTATTTTTTAATTGACGGTACATTTAAAGAGATGCAAGGTTTTAAATTAAATTATATTAAATGCTTTTGTATTTACTCTGCATTAAAACCCATTTTATTTATTGTCATCTTCCCAGCATGGTCTCATCATGGTTGAAGAGGGCTGCTAATGCTATTTATATTATGCTGCACTGTCCTCTAATTGACCTTGTTTGTGCAACGGAATGGCTGCTTTTCTCAAGCTGCCAGCCCTTTATTGCTGCATTTTGACCATGCACTAGTGGCTCTTTGTGCTGCTGTTGAGTTCAAGAATCAATACTGCATTCCCCACAGCCAATAAAGGAAGCTGACAGCATGAATTAACTGAGTGTAGCCAGTTGCATGGAGGGCCATTGTCTTTAAGGAAAATCCGGACGATTACAAGCCTCCATTGCTTAGTGGCGATTTTAATGCAAAGTGCGAGGTTTCTGTAATTTAATTTTGGCCTGCTGCTCTGACACACTCCCCTTTGCTACTGCTTCATGGAGTCCAAGCTATTAATGGCTTCAGACCAAAACACATAGGGAGACAAAGGCAAATAGTCACAGTCACACAGTAGCAGCAGTTACTTCTGATTTAGCAGTAGTATTTCTTTTGCATTTACTGGAATTGTCAGGAACTCTTTTTTTTTTTTTTTTTTTTCTTCCCAGACTCTTCCCTGTTGAATTCATACATACAAAAATAAGCCAAATGAAAGCAAAATATCTCAGCAACAGAATCACAAGGTGTCACGTCCTGAAGGGTGCACATGGGGCAAAACTGGAAATGTATGCATTGACCTGGACTCTCTCCCTCTAGTCTTACTGAATCTAATAAGGGATGCTGCTTAGCCACAGTTACTGTAGTGTTGCAAAGAAGTATCCACAGAAAAGGCACGTTAAATAAATGTAAAGTTAACAGTAGGACTTCTGCTGCTAAGAGCACAAATGAAATCACTTTTTATTTAAAAAAGAGTAATGGCTTTTATTCAAGATGCTTTGATATTGAAAACTGTAGTTCCTTATGACAGGTAATATTGTTGACTCAAATGGATTCAAGCTCAGTTATTCAAAAGGACAATGTATTATACACAAACCATTTAACTCAAGCTTTTAACTTGTTTTCTCTGTTGACAGTGGTAGGAGAGATTGTCTGGGGGGTAATCTTTTTAAAGTAATGCCTGTAAAGTTTTATCCACTTATGACTTCTATAAAAAATCCCAAACTCTCAGTTCCTACTTCCTGCTTACCTGCTTTACAAATGCCTCAGGAATTTACCTGAGCTAAAGAGCTAAGGCTAAGCTTGCTTTAAAGGATATTTCTTCTACACCATAGGTAACGGAAAATAACAAAAGAAGTACCTGGATCCCTTAGGCAGTTTTAACTACAACCAGAAGACATTTTACATACACACTGTAATTCACAGAACAGACCTTCCCATCACAGTCATTAAAAATTTTATGTTCCCTTTACAAAGGAAGCTTTTGTTTTAGGACTGTCTAAGCCCTTTAACAGTTTAAACTTAGCCTTGTATGATCATGAAGATAGGTCTTCATCCATTTGCCAGAAAGGAAAAATTAAGTTCAGAGCAAATAAGGGACATGGCCAAGTGATGGGGTCATTCAGATAAGAGCAACAGTCCTTTCTCCTGAGTCACAGGCAGGCCTGGGAGTTGGTAGTTGCACACCAGACTCTTTTGACCACATGCCTTCTTTGGTTAAGTATAAAATATGTCACAAGGGTGCCATTTATCTTTTCTGCTATTAGCCATCTTACACACCTAGTCTTCTTCTATAGTCAGTGCAAAGTAAGAGGCACTTCATGAGGACGAATCACCCCATATCAAAATAGCAGTTGGAGACAACTGATGAACTGTGATCGGGAGATATCTACCTTTTTCTCCATTGACAGGAGAGGGAGCCTGGGCAATTAGGTAAGTTAACTTTTAGAATGTTAAAATGAGGTGAGATAAATCCCCGACTAGCTTTTTAACATTATACAGTGTGCTAAAGGGAATGGAGTAAATAATAGTCAACAGTTTGACTAGGTATTTCTTTATAGTCATTGTCATTCTGTCTGCTGTGAAGGTGTGTGCACAGCATTACACACAAATAGTGTAAGGCTGTACAAGAATTGGTGGGGCTTACACAAGGCATATCCTGTGGCAAAATATAAAAACCCAGGGGACTTATTCCATCAGCAAAGCCAAGAGATGGGAACTTATGACTACTCTAAAGAGAAGGGAGTGATTCACTTCATCCTGAATATGAGAGCCTTGAGCTGGTCTTATGATTTAGTAGATACACATGAATGGTCAGAGTAATTTCTCCTGAATCTTCATATTTAAGGGTCTTCTATTAACTACTCCTCAACTCTTACATGAGCTTCACACCTTACACTGACAGCAAAGATGTGCCATAGCTCTTCCTCTCTGAAACCACACATAAATTTACCTTTTGAGAGATCTTCCTTGATAGACTGCGTTTTGCACAAATTCACAAAGCAGAGGCATAATTAATCATAAAATTTCTCCTAACGTGAGAAGTTGAAAAATTACCAACTTTGAACATTTTCTACATCTTCTACAACCATCAGAAAGAAGAAAAGCTAACTAACAAAATAAGAAGGTAAAAATCATTTGGAGTGACCCATAAATAATCATTATCCATTGTACTGCAAAATGATTAAATTGAAAATCAATGGATCTATGGAGGAAAGGATCAATAGATATAAGGAATAGTTAAGTACCTCTAAGGGAAAGTAACAAGGTGACAATAAATATAATCTAGGCAGACAAGCTGACTCCTGGGGAGGAACACAATTCCATATGTAATATAGGCTTGACCCTGCTCCAGCCAGCAGTAATTAAAATGATCTGACATCAGAAGGAGCAGATCTGGACCCTGAATGAGTTTCTAAATAGTGCTGTCATCACGGCACCTGAATATTACTGAAGTTACACACTGAGAACATTTAAGCATGTTGAACTCTTAGCCAAGTTCAGCCCTAAGGTACCCAAATACATCTTCCCCTGACTACAAGGAGAACTACTTATATGTATTATTGGAAGGCAGAACATGGCACTAGCAGTTGAAAAATATCATCAGTCACAAATGATCAAAAGTTTACCCTATTCACAGATTATTTTTCCAGCCTAACTTATTAATAAACTTGAAAAATGTGTTACAGACCTTGTAAACATTTTGACAGCTAGGAAGTTTGGAATCATTAGCAAGACCCAGTTTTCAGGTAGAAAACAAGGGCACAGCACATCTAGATTTCCTTTGAAAATAATATATTATTAGGATTAAAACCAGCAAATGATATGGAAGTAAGGTAAACCTTATTTGCATTCTTCAGTTCAAAAGAAATGTTGCTTTGATACCACTGTGGTATATTTACAGTACATCCATGTCCTCCTGGGAATAAATGTTTATTAAAATTCTACTTCTCTCTTCTTTTTGTTTTACTGAGTGCTTTTTCCTCCAGTCAGATTTTCAGCTGTGAAGCTATACCAAGTGCACTTTATATGTAAGAACATTTGCTACTGAGTTACTTGCTGTGATCGAAAAGAAAGAGTGAACATGGAATTTTTATAAATGTCAGTAGTCACCACTAAATTCTGTACATTTGTAACATGACATAAACACCTCTGTCTCTGCCACTAGTGAGAACTGTATCAATGATTATGTTTGCATGCATTACGGAATATACAGTAATTCAAACTATGTCCATTTTTAAATCACAAGCAAATTAAAACCTATGTTCTGCAGATGTGTTAATTATCTGTTACTTCTTGAACTCCTTGAAGCTAATATTAGCTAATGAGGCTAAAAACATATTGTTCCTGTTATTATATTAACCTCTTTACCTATCTCACAAATATTGATTTTGGTTGGATATCCTAGATACAGTACAAATATGCAAAACCAGGTCCCATTTCAGCTGCTGTGCAGTTTCAAAGAATACAAATAATACTTATGGAAAGGCAGAAAAGAATATTGGTACATGATTAGTACATGCTCACAAAATTTTTAAATTGCCAAGAGTACCAAGAGTCCTTGTCTATCCCTCAAGACTATATCATCCATCTGATTTCTTAGAGTCAATGCAGCTGAATTTTCTGAGAACTGAAGGGAGTGTGGTGGGCTTTTGGTGTACCTGGGGGAAACTCTTCCCTCAATAACAGACTGGAAAAAATATTTGAAAAAATTTTTATGGAGCTTTTAGGTGTCTATCTTCAGAGCCCACCAACTGAACTTTGATATTTGAGCTGATTCTGATAACTATTATTATTATTGTTGTTGTTGTTGTTTTGTTGTTTTGTTGTTTTTGATGATGATTATGATTACTATTATTGAAATGATGAGATCCTCTCCCAGTCAAAAGTTAAAGATTTGTGCCTATCAATACACAGATAAAAGAGATTTCTTGTTTAATGACTTCTCTGTCTAGGTAGATAGAAATAACATATTATGCCTATCAAATGGTCTATTTTCTTAAAATAATTTATAGGCTGTATAAAAAGGTTACCCACTTCATTTACTACTGAAATGGATATGCAAGGTAGCCATATGGTGTGAGTAATACTTTTAGAACAATTTTTAGGAATGGAAGAGAAGACTATCTTATCACATTAAAGCCATGGAGAATTTAGGAAGGGAGAACATGATGAACTGATTTAGAATTTGGAGAGCATATTAGGGTTAACACCTCTAATGAAAACTGCCACTTGAGCTTTAATAATCAAATGCTTCAATTTTAGATCTCATCTGAAAGGCAGATCACATAGAGAATAGTCTGAAACACTTTAATTGCCTTGTATAACAATACACATTTTTAAGTAAGTGAATGCATTACATCTTTGACTTCTGTTCTGATCATTTTGTGTTACAAATAGCAGCTCACCCATCGTTCTTCTCATCGGTTAGCAATTTTAATGTTGGTGCATAGGATATTCACTCTGCATAATTCCTTTTACTCTTAATAGGAAATGTCTGGTTATGCCTTCATACACTGAAAAGAGAATAGAAGCAGTTGTCTTTGAAAAGACTACCTTTCTTTTGGTACAAAACTATATCGGTGTGAATTGGCATTTGTGTCCTTAGCAAACTATGAAGCAGAAGGCATTTAAAGTAAATGTATCTCAATGATCATTGTCCACTTCTGGCTTGTTTTATGTTAATAAACTGTCCTGCACACAGCTCTTATTTATACCATGGTGAGTTACTGCAACTGTATTAATATCAGGAAAGTTACTCCAGATTTATATCTACAAAACTGAATTTGCCCCATGTGGGGACATACAGCTAGTACTGTGTAGTCTCTCATCAGAGGTTTTGGAGTGTGTTCACAAAAGCAAGTGAAGAGGTAGGCAAGCAGAGGCTGCCCTTTTAAGAGAGTGGCAAGTCTAGCAAATTGACACTAATAGAAAAGCTCAAATACCAGTGTTGTTTGTTGACTTGTGCAGTGGAGAGCCACTAACCTTTTTCTGGCTGTTTCCTGTGTGCTAAATGAAGATACTGCCACCTATTTCTCTGGGGTGCTGTGAGGTTTAATTAATGGTGTTCTAAAGCACCACATGAATCTTACTGCTAGCTGGAATTTGTCCATTGCATACATTTGGTATTTTGAATCAACCACAAGTCCCTGGTATCCACATTACCAATATTAAAGGAAACAAATTATTACAGAGAAGGTACCAGGAAGTAACAGTTTTTGGGATTCTGCCACAGACTCTCATTGATTTGTAGAGGTATCGTGTCTTCCCATAGATTTGCAATCTCTTCTTCCTTACACTGCTTGCATCCATCTAAATAATGATGGGGAGCATATGGCTTTATTTTTAAACACTGGCACAAATTTCAGTCAAGCAGCTCTTAGGTTATAAATCACAGACTATAGCCAGTTCTAGAAGACTGATGGCATCAGCAAACTTCTTTTGGAGGGGTGCAGGGGCACGGCAACCATGGTCTTAGCTGGATCATACTAGGAGGAACTTTTCCGAAGACAGTGCACAAGAACACGTCTTAGTGACAAAACAATATTCAAAGTATCAGGAGATTTCAAGGGTATTTTGGGGTTCAGAAATGGTATGATTTTTTTGTCTTGTAAGCCAGAAATATAACGACTGTTATGACTTCTACCCCAAATAGCTCCATTCAGATCGGACTATAACATTGCAGAGATGGCAAGGTAGAGCTAAATTTGGGTCAATGCTTGGCCTACCAGACTGGAAAGACCCACACTGCAAAACCCACACTGCATGGCTTTATTTATGCTAATCAAAGTACATAAACAATAATGAAATAATACATCAGAAGGAATGCTACAAACCATTCAGAGTCATAAAATATAATATAACCTTCACTTCTAAATGATACTAAAACCTTAATTTCTTTAACAAGTTTCCCATTGTAAAAGTGAAACCAAAGCTTCCATTAAAAGATTAGCTTTCCAGGCAACAAATTAAATCAGTAATCCAAAAAGATGATATTCACAATGTGTATTGTGGCTTTTTGCCTTGGCTAGTCTTCCAAAAACTATTTTTACTTTTTAAAGAAGGCTATTTCCCTTAATGATAGAGACTGTGGTTTGCATTAGATCATGCAGTATTGATTTTAATTTTTTTCTCATGACAGTAAGCTAAATTCAGTAATCTTGTCTTTTTATTAAACATTTGTGGGCATCCCTCTTGAACTAAAACATCCAGTGGTCATTCAGTTTCTGGGGTTTTGAATAATGCATTTTAAGCCCAGGATATGTTGGGCTGGGGAATTCTTTTGTGTCACCATTTTGTTATTGACTTGTGAAAGCAGCAAAAAGGCTATCAATATTTTATTGAATATAAGGACCCATGCGATTTTTGTCTGTGAATATGCAAAGGCAATGAACCAGTGTCTTGTCTCAGATAGACTGGCGTGAATACTGTCAAAACCAATGCAGCACCTCCAAATACAGACAGTGAAATGGAGAGCAGAAAGCTAGCTCAGACACTCTTTTTCCCTAAAGAGTGTGCAGTTTTCAAGCTTGCCTTAACCCCATGCTATCTGCCATGAGCACCTGGGAAAAAAATGAAAGGCAATTTCAAAAGCAAAGCAGGCCTTTCTAAGAACATTGTGAACTGAGTTCTCACTAGCTGCCAAAGTTGCAGAGCAATGGTAAAGTCACAATAATAAAAGCTATTGGATGGAAACAGCCCAGTGAAAGATACTGACTAAATCTTTTCTGTGCTGTTGCTTGGGAGAAAAAAAAAAAAAAAAAAAAAATTAAAAAAGTGTCAAACTTTTAGTTTGTTTAAGACAAAGATAAAAAAAAACAGGTGATGTTAAATATTGATTTAGAACCTTCACGCTTGTCATTCAGATCTGAAAATGCGAACGTTCCTTTCTTTAACCAGAGTTTAAGTTAGTAATTCACGCTGTAATTCTGATTCCATGCGTGCATATTATTGCATTATATTCGACAACAAAGAACGGATAGACTGTTTACTGTGCAAATACAATGCATAACAATTCTCTGCCTTGAAAAGCTGATGATTTACAGCTTCAATCCTTATTCACATGCTTAATTTTATGGGCTTGAATGGTCCCACTGGAAAAAGACATACCTGCCTCCATCTTTGACAGATAAGGGCACAATTTTATGGGTAATAAAAAGGTGAGTGCTTAAGCAATTAGGGTAGAAGTTAAGAACAGACTAGGGCTCCAACAGGAAGATGTTGCAGCCACAGTAGGTGCATATCAAGTGTTTTATAAAATCCCAAATCCATCAAACACATGGGACAAAGAGTCTTAAAAAAATCAACACATGCTTATTGCTGCACAGTCTGTGATTTTACATGTTATACCTGAATACCTGGTTGCACATCTGGATCAGAAAGAAGCAAGTGCAGTTTCATATACCAGGCAGGATTGAAATTATCTTTGACAGAAGAAAAATATGTAACAGTGATGCAGAACTGTAATTCATGCAACATGACCTAATTATTTTAAAGGAAATGCTAGCAGCATTTTAAAAGCCTGTGGATACACAATTGTTAAAATTTAATGCTGGTGTTTGTATGTATTGGAATTTATGGAAATTTGTGTGAAATTTTCGCTCCTGTTTCATCCAGGTCTCCTCTGAAACAAGACTCCGACCTCAGTAGGGTTATTCAACTTAATAAAAATTTTAAATAAAATAAATAAGTAATGGCCAGTCATAGCTCATTTGCAGGACATCAATCATACATTTGTAACTTGTGAAATAAGATTAGAGAAATACAAGGAAGAAAAAAACAACTCAAGGCGCAGCAGAATTCAACATTTTATTTACGTTTGTTCTATTTGTTTCTTATATGAACACAATACATTTTCTCCGTCTGTAACCCAGAAATGACCCTGCACCTATCCACAGGTGCAACACAATTCAATAAGATAAACTTCTAAGTGTCCTTTTTAATCTAACAATAAACGAGTGGAAAATGTCCTGCACATTGCTTTTACTCAAGTTCTCTCTCTGAGATGCATTGCTTCTTCAGGCACCTCTTAGCAGAGATGTGCTTGATAGTTCAGCAAGATTCAACTCATCTGATACCAATGAGAAACTTGTGCCAAGTGTCAGCTCACTGGGCACTCTCTGACATGTCTCTGCATGCTCTGCACAGACCTGCAGGCCCTCCTGCTCCCTGTAGGTGAGAAATTTCACTGGTTTCTCTGAAAGAGGCAGCCCGTTGAAGGTATCTTCCTATCTGCCTTTCCTCTACCTGCAAGCTCCTCTTTGTGACTGTTCAGAAGGAAACTTTTGGTCACTAAAGTTTTCTTTAAGTTATGGACAGTGGCTAATGAATCTTGCTCTCATGGAAAAGAGTTCTGCAGCTACCTGGATAATTCAAAAGCTGCTCATGCTGGCATAGCAGTGGGATCTGACACTGCCTTTCCCCATGAGCTTTAACAGCTCCTACTCAGCAAACAGAGCCAAGAAAAGAGGCTATCAAGGAGGGAAGAAGAGGCCCAAGGCATCACATTATACAGTGCTCCTATTGCAGGGGTAGTAGGATGGGATGAGAGTTGGAAGGGAACTATTTCCCATGGCAACTGTTTCTGTTGCATGTTGAGAGCTCTGTGTGGAACTGGTGACTGGATTTTATACTCTAAAGTAGTTTTTTCCTGTCATCCATTTCCTCACAGGCATCTGAAAAGACCATGGTGCTCCATGGTGTTAAGAAGGACAATGTGTTGTCCTTTGTCTCCACTGACGTCACATGAATGGTCACATCCTCCTCCTAACCTAAAGACAGAATGTCCTTGCAGAATGGAAATGAATGTGACTCCTTGCTCCCTTGCACTCACCAATGTCAATGATGTATCTTTGATCTGCAAAGAGAGAGCAGATTGACTAAGTGGTAAACAATATTGTGATTTTCACCTGAGCCACATTAATCCAAACTCTTCAGCTGGAGCAGATCTCTTGCCAAGATTGCAACACTAATGGCATGAGCTGAATACTGAAACATATATATATAACTTGTCACTGTGCATACCCAATTTTCCTTTGGGGAAGGAAGCAAGGAATGCCATACAGAAAGCCATGCCATGCCAACTAATGCCACAAGGTTATATCTCCTCAGAGGTGGGCAACCACTTTCAGAGCTTTGAACACAAGCTTTGTCCCCCCTCTTTAGTGGAAGACTTGAATTTGGCTAACTAATGGTAAACAAAATGGAAGGAAAAAGAGGCACATGAGGACCCTTCAGTTTAGACCGTACAATGAAATTCTTTGCTGAACTCACCTAGTAGTTGGCATTATTGCTGAAATGTACTGACCTGTCTACTTCTACTCACTATCTGTGACAATACCCTTTCTGTTATTCACCCTTAGGGCTGTATTTAACTAATGGGAGAGAGTTTTAGTGCTCCTGACAATGAAAGACAGATACCCATAGCTGTAGTCAGTCTCAGTGTAGGGTCTGTCCATGAATTCTGGCTCCAGCATACAGGTCAGTTCACATCAACTTACAGATTTATGAGCTTTAATTTATTTATTGAGGCTAAATGACTTCAGTGGGAGGTGCAGCTCTTCAGCACCTCTCAAATTGGGCAATTTTATTTAGAGGCCTAAAAAAACGAGTCAGTACCTGGGCTTTAGGCATTGAAGTTATTACACGTTGAGAGTGAAACTGGTGGCAGTGATTTAGGCAGGCATTTTGCCCCTACCTCCACAGCCTTCTGTTAATCGTGCTCAGGTCTGACCTGCAGCACTCCACAGCTGTCTCAGTCTTCAGAATTTCTGGAATTAACATTGTCTGATTTCCACTGTCTGTCTGATGAAGGTGTTTTTCAAAGGGAACCAGATTCAATCCATAGCGCACCAAGACAGTGCCTGCCATTTGCTGAACATGACACGCTTTGCTGATGGTGGTTAGGGTAAGGAGAGTTATAAGGGTATGGCACCTGCACAGTGTTGAATGAGTGTTATTATTGCTTTGCCAGTGAATCAGCTAATGTGAGGAAAGATGGTGGCCTGCATTTCCCAAAGTATTGCCTGCCTTTGGTGTTTGGAGCTCTGGCTGAATTGTTGAATTTAGTAATTGACTGCAGGCTGAAATTGGTCCATTCAAATCTTTGATGCTCAGGTTTGTGCTGATGATTAATCCTGCAGGCAAATATATGCCACTTGCTGAGCTTCACTCTGAAAATCTATGTGAGGGGGATGCAGAATGCGAACCACAAGCTCTGAACTGCTGGCCTTCTTCATGGCTTCACTCCCAATGTTTTCCTGATCTTTACTTTTGTGGTAAAACTGTATTGCAGGTAAGCTTCTGTCTTTTTTACTGCTGCTGTTACTATGTGAAAACAACATAGAGAAATCATTTTTGTAGATTTTAACTGACCTTACAATTCATTCATCCTTTTAAAAATTATTGTACACACTCGTGCATGCACACACACATGCCAGCTAGTTTAAAAATCTTTCCAAATAAAATCTGGAGAGAAGGTACTTTCCTCTTTAAACGTTTAGAAACAGGCCCATTTTTCTTCCCAATTATAGCAACTACACAAAGGAGCAATAAGTCTCAGAAGATTTGTCACAAATCCTCCAAGTCCGTGACACCAGTTTCAAAGAAAACCACTGGTTCCCTTCAAAGCAGTAGTCTGCAGCTGCCTGATAAAAGGCCACAACCCAGTACAAGGTAATCATTAGGCAGACGTTATTATTATTTTGCTAATTAGTCAAAAATCATTGGATTTCCTGTGGCTTCTTCCTGCTGAGCAATCATTTGATCTTGCTTATGTTGACAAACATGCAAGTCACCAATTGTGCCTCATTTATCATTTGACAAGGACAATGTTTGCTCCTTCTTGTGTGAAGAAAAGAAGACTAAGAACAAGAGAACAGGCAAGAAGGTTCAGAATATAACTGTCCTGCTTTTTCGCTTCAACTGATACAGTGACAAATGAACAGGATCTGCAGTGAGCTATAAAGCCGCTGTTAGATCCTGGGGGGGGGTGTGTTAATGCAGAATTCCTACAATGAGCCTCACGTAAAATAGACTGGAAATATTCCTGCTTCAACTGAAAAGTGGAGAACTCCATGTTCCCAAAAAGGACCCCACAGCATTCTCCCTGTAAGCTGTCAAACTGTCAAAATGTGTCTAAATTTAACTGGGAGTGCTCAGGGGAAAAAAAAAATAATTATTTTTTAAAATGTAGAGTGAGATAAATTTGTACAATCCAAATCCCCAAATTTAGTTTGAAAAGCATTTCAAAACTCAGCTCCCAACATACGGAGCATTCTTTCAAAGAATGTAAAGGAAAATCTGGCACAAGGATGTGTATATGTGGATGTTTAACTTATAGTTATTGCTAGTGATGGGTATGAAATTGTTTTGGTCTAGATATTTCTCTTTTGGTAAGCTGGTCTTTATGCTGCTCAGACATTGTTAAAAAAATCAGCACTCCAAAGTAAACTGTTATACCAGTTCCTGAGTATAAAACCAAGCACTGTATTGTTTCTAAGGGAGTTACAGTGTTTTTCAAAATTTCTTCTTGGTTGTTGCATACTGCAGCTCTTTTACTTGGCAGTTTAGCATATCACAGCATTATTTTCTTACTTCATTTTATGAATTAGTATTACCATCCCCCCCAGACAGAAATAAATAATGGAATGCTGATACAGAAAAAAAAAAATAACAGTAAACACGTGGGAATAAGAAAAAGTATTTTAAAATATGTAAAATAATTAATTTTCAGTATCACCCATTTGGAGGAAGACAGGCAGACTAGTATCTTACTGAACTTTCATATATGACTTTGAATAGGTGAGGCAAGCTGCTGAATTTATATGACATTGACATCTGTGTCATCAAGAAAGCCTGGATGTCAATATATAATATCTTTATATTGAAGGGTTTTCATTAGCTAGAAAAAATAAGTGACATCATGAACAGACAGGGATGTATGTGAAAAATAATGCATTCTACCACTTCTATGGAAAAGTACAAATCTCTCATAATTAAGGTTTGTGCAAAAAAACGGATTTAAGTGCACATTCACTATTTGCTTAAACGTATATTTTTCAAGGGAGATAATAGTGATTGCTTGACTCATTTACATGCAGTTTAAATTGGCTTTCAAAAATACAGTTTATACGCTGAATGATCTCAGCTACTTTATGAAATTACTGATGTGTTCTTTTTATTGACTCTTAAATATTCTACAGTAATAATCCTATCATGTCTTTGCAGCTTGCTGTACTGATGCTAAGAATTTAGAAACAGATGCACCAGTTTTAATTTTAAAGAGACTGTATTTTTTCCTCTGCTTTAATAAATCAATCTTTCATGACAATGTTGGCACCCCTTTAAATGGGTCAGGCTAGAGTGTGTCCTTAGTTCACCTCACATGGCCTTAATCGCTGATCACCAATAATTTGATTAGCCGTGCCACAAGAAATGATTTGGTTCAATAGATGTAAACATGACCAGCCACATCCAAAATACATCAAAATCAAGAGGACTCTGTCTGCCCTCTGACTTCCCCGGGACTCAGAGCAGCCTGTGGGGGGACGGTGGCCCCAGCTCAGGACGCTCCGTCCCCTCTGCCTTCAGCAGATGATTTATGTCAGATGAAAGGACCTGGGGCTGAAATTTTAAAAGATCTGTGCTTACTCTCTGATTTGAAGCACAAATACACATGTCATGGACAAACAGAATATTTAGGGCTCCAACTAGACAAACTCCAGTGAAATTATAGCCCACAGAGCTCTTGCCCAGAGATGAACCTGCAGTGCCAGAATTTCCTTTTTGACTGTTTGAGGTGATGAGTGCTTATTGATTTTAAGGACCTTCAGTTCAAGGATGTAAGGATTTTTTCCTTCAAAATACATTTCATTAAAGAATGCTTTAAACAAAAAAGTGAGGAAGGCTCGCTTGGCAGCTCTGGTGTTTTCCCCTCTCAGGCAAGGCCTGGCTTGCAGAAATGATGACAGTTAATTTCCCAGCTTCTCCACTGAGCATGAGTAAGAAAGCAGATCTGAATGAAACATGCAGACATTATACAGGGATATTTATTGACAGGCTGGCTTGGTTTATTCTGTCCATCCTTCGCACCTTCTGCACATTTACTCCTTGTACAGTGGGCTTTATTGGCAGTGCTTGATAAAGCACTTAAGGTCTTTGCTGGCATAGCTGCTCACAGAAAGTTAATTTCAGCACTGCATGGGGGAGTATATATGTTCTCTTAAATTTAAAATTTTCTCAGGCAAGTATTTGGGTTGGAATGTTTTCTTACACTCAGCCATGGCAAAGAAAGAGTTTTGTGAGATGCAGCTGAACACCAACAATGCATGGCAGATATCAAGTGTTCACCATGACATCAGAGACCAAAAAGTTCAGAATTACTTCAGTCTAATAAATTTATGCAAAAGGTTAGTTTAAGGAAATTGCAGTCTGCTTGTAAAGACTTTGCTGTCTAATTCCTGGAATAAATTATTCATTTCAGATTATTAGCCTAGATGAGAGCAGAGCTAGAGATTGTTTGTTTGTTTCAAGAAAGAAAAAGAAAAAAAGAAAAAAAAACCTAGAAAAAAGTGTTAAAGAAAAAAGCACATAAATAAGGACAAAATATAAATAGCTTTTCTGACCCTAACAAAATGAAAGGATTATAGATGTGCCTTACCATGAGATTATTCATTTTTATTTTCCTCCTGGTAATGCCACAATTTCATTGCTACAAAGACACTTAAATTAAAGTGATGTCAAAATGCTTATACGTAAGGACACAGGTTTGGGAAAATATACATGAATGCCCCCCTGTTCTTCCTGGATTTTTATATATTTTGCTTTGCTGTGAAATTACGCATTTCTCACTTTTGTTTGTGTTCTAGAACATTAGTGACTTTTTAAAGATTTCTTATATTTTCATACACAGAGACTTTGGCAGAGGTACCTCAGAATGTGGAGAACAGTAGAACACCAAGTTCCTAAAACAATATAATTATGCATCTTAAATATGACTGAGTTTAAGAACACCAGAAGGGCATGAAAGCTCTGTTTCTATCTTGCCTGACAAAGAATAAAATTAATAGCTTGGATGAATGCAGTATAGCCACAAAGGACAATCAGAGTAAATCTATAATGGGCTAAAATTCAGTGAGAGCATTAAAGGGGTCACAGTGGTTTGAAGGAAATGCAAAACAACTTTAATTCCTTTTTTTGAAAAAAACCCCCAAACTATCATGACCTTTTTTCTTAAAAATATGTATGTTTACTCTTGTATTACTGTATCTAATATTACTATAGTTGTTACACTGTCCTTCCTTACATTACAATGACATACATTACAAGTATGTCTTTGCAACAAAAGGAAATTATTTAATCTATTTATCATCATCTGCAAGAACAGTTTAAACAGAAATACAGGAATTAAGGTACTGGCAGATGAGAATACCAAAGGACATGATATTTACCATAGGTGGATCTTTATTCTCCACGTACCAGTTTTTTCACACCTGGTATCAAGGCAGACATTTGGTTCCTGAAGAAGGACACAGCTGCTGCTGGGGCTCTTGACAGCCAGTCAACCCTCTGCAACTGAGTCCAACATCAAAATGGTGCCTATCAACACCTCCAGAGAAATCTCAGCCCTGCACCCCAAGGGAGTTTTGTGAAGGGCTTTGCTGAGACTGATTTCCCACCCATATCCCCAACCTGTATTGCAGGGGCACAGCCACAGGTATCTCAGCTTGCACCTTTCTCATCCCCATGGCCCTGCCCGCACATCCTGGGCATGTCTGATCCCAGTTATCCTCACTGGGCCTGGTCCTGACCCCCACCCATAAGCCAACATTCTGTCCCATCCTCAGCCCATCCCCAGGGAGGTGCCCGATGCCTGGGGCTAGGGCTGCCCTGGTGCCCCTGGTGACCTGCTTCTGGCCAGGGTGGGATGGGATGGGATGCCAGGACCTACCCTGCCACCCTGGGGGGACCCCACTGCTCCCCAGAGAGCCCACAGTGCCCACAGTGCCTTAACACACTTGGATTATAGTAAAAATAAATCTGGGCTGTGAAAATGTCAGCTGAAGACATAGCCAGGCTGCACATTAAATGGTAACCCATACACTGCCAATGCTGTTGGGGCAGCCAGATCTGCAAGTGCCTATAATGTGAAATGTAGCATTTACTGAGTTCGATATGGGGCTGTCCCTCTGCTCAGATTAACTGTCCTTCTAACTGTATTGGAGGCAGCTGGTGCAGAGAAACCCTTTTGGTGGGCCACCCATTTCCTGGGCTCCTGCACTGCCATACCCCACCTCCCCACCTCTGCTATCAGACAATGAATGGGAGAGGCAGAGCAGGCCCTGAACCTGGGCAGCGAGAGCCGGTGGCCTCTGGACTCCTTCCTCTCCCCAGCAGTACCTGAGCATGTAACTGGTGTTACATGATCTAGGCAGCGAATTGGCATAATTCCCGACGGATGTGCTGTGCTTGTGCAATCACGCATCGGAAGAACACCTGCAGCAAAACAGCATAGCAAAGTCCCAGTGCTGACTGTTAGCTTTTTGTCTATTTAAATCAGACACTGTGCTCATACTATGAAATGTATTTATACAGGAAAAAAGTGGTTGTCAGAGAGAAGAATTTACTACCTTGTATGAGTCCATGAGCTTGATGAAATACAACCTCCATCCCTTTCTCTAGTGCATTCTCTGATTTTTCACCAGAAGCCCAGCAGTAGAGAGTTTAACAGAAATGTGAGATATTACACGTTACATACCAGTTGGACAGGACCAAACGATTCAGCAATTGGCACACAAATGTATTCAGGGACAGTGTACACAAATGTACATTTATTTATGTCTTGCATAGAAGAGAGATACTGTTAATTAAACAGCAGATAAGTGGCTAAAAATAGCTACTGTCTCAACAGGGAGCCAGTGGTAGATGTGCCCTTTAAACTGTGCAGCTGAACTTTATGCTGTTCTTAAGACAGTCGTACTGCAGTGAAACAGCAGAATGCCTGAAACATCTCCAGAACAAGTGAGCTGCCATCACTGGTCCAAATGATCACTGCAGTCGCTTCATGTTGAATAAAGGATTGGTGTTGAGACATATAGATGAGATGATTATCATTGGGGTTTTTTTCTAGCATGCCCTCTTTAATAATTTAAAAACAAACATTTGAAAATGATCCTGTTTCTGTGTTAATGGTGGTATCCATCCAATTAAAACATTTGCCACATGTCATAAGTAACGGCAGCTGCCTTAGTTCTGATATGAAGTGACTGCACCAAAACTGGATCAGCTATAAACAGCAAGGTCATGTCTTGGCAGTGTGAAGAATATAGAGGTTTCCTCATAAACTTGGATTTACCCTATAATGACCTGGAAGAAGACAAGATAATAAAAGACAAATGTGGCTTAGTTCAATGGGATTATTCACAGTAATGTGAGCAAAGAATCTATGGTAATCTGACTGGCACCTAGAAACAGGATCAGCAGATCTGTGGTGTCCAAAGGATCTACAATGTCCTGAAGAAACAGTAGGCCAAATTCCTAGCAAGTAATAGATAGGAATGAAGAAAATCACTGGGAGAAAAAAATATACATCTCTTAATTCCATACTTGGAAGTGGATTGACTTTTAGCCATATCTTTTCAGTAGACAAAGGTGAATAAGAACAAATCTGGCTCTATATAGTACAGATCTTCAACACAAAACAAAATGCAAGATTTTGGATAATATGAAAATGAAAGCAAATGTTATTTGCTCTTGATATTTTTCTAGTCATTCACCAGTGTCAGTGAAGAACCATCTGGGACCCAGGTAAGTCATGTGTTTGGGTTTTTGTTTATATGTTCTCCTGTTTTGCATTTGGCTTTCTATTCTTACAAATGGAGGAATGGTAATGTCTGTGGAAGGAGTCATATAAGAACTGGAAATGACCTCATGAGTCATAAATCCAATTTACCTTATTAGCACATCAACTATCATGCAAGAGATTTGCAAGGCATCATGGAGTGGTTGGTGTTCTCACTACAGAACAGTCCCAAGCCATTTATTTCTGATTTGTACAATTAGATAAGAACTACAACTATAAACTGCTACAGGAAGACAGCAAAAGACACTGAGAATTTTTCCAGTGTCTCAAATCCCTGCAGTAATATATTGTTGGATAAAGTTCTCAAAGATTCTAGGGAGTGAATCCTCACTCATTTTATTACATGAATAAAACACACCACAGTGGTCTCTATAAATCTGTTATGGAGAAAATGCTCCCTCTTAAACCAATCACCAGATTTGGCTCAACAATGATCAAGATAAACCAGTGACCCTCCTAACAGAATTTAGCATCACTAAGAGCACCCCTGCAACACGCAATATCCTGAATCCAACTCTGGCCAACATTAAACACAACAGAAAAAGATGGAGAAATCCAGAAGCTAAATTATGTATTTGCATAGAACAGTCCCTTCCTGGCCCACACACATTCAGCTGGAGTCCTGAAGTTTGGGATTACTACAACCCAAGTATAGCAAAATTGACCCTGTCACCTTTCACCTTGGATAGTCCAAAATATTGGAAAGCTAATGATTCATACCACAAACTTTTATTTGCTGTTGTAAAGAATTTGTCTGCATGACTACATAATTTCTTTCATAAACTTTCTAAAATCTATTTTAAAACAATTCATATTTCTTGCCTGCATTATGCTATTTGGAAGACCACTGGAATCTTTTTTTCCCTCCTAATCTAAATTTATTAATGATAAATGAGCGTTCAGTCTGATCTTTGAATCACGCTCTTCAACCAGAAATTGGTCTTTTTGGAAACACTGAGATAAGACTATAAATTAGGCTTGTTAAAGAGAAAATATAAGCTGGAAAGCTGAATCTATTCCTAAGAGCAGAGAGACAAGCTTTCCAAGTCTACCAAGAGAATTACACAACTGTTTTCTACCATGAAGCTGTGGGATTTGAGTACTTTTTTATGCTCTGAAAACTCTGAAAATTTTCTACATCCCTCTAAGGATGTACCTTCTCTTCACCAACTCTCTGAGGAATCTCATATACATAGAGAAGAGGAGAGGTAAGGAAAAATCCACAGAAGTTTCCACAAGGGAAAATGCTTTGGGAAAGAGGCGCAATTACCTGTCACCGTCTTCTGGTCCTGTTTTTGAATTCTGAAAGAACTTCCTATACTCTTTACTCTTTCTATGTCATGTAAATAGGTCACAAGCCTCTTGTGCCTGACTTCAGCATAAGCCACAGAGGAAGGTCAAGTAGTCTGAGCTTTGAGATTTGGCCCTAACTCATTAACTTGAAGGAGGTTATCTGGGTGTCTGTTGGGCTGTCTCTGCGCTTAAAACTGATCCTGAGTCCAATTCCTAATGGACCAAGATGTCTCATCCTGATCATTCTGGTTGTCTCCAGTTTCTCACTGGATTAATCGTATATGACCACAAGACGGCACACTAACAAAGCTTCTAAGGAGATGTGAGAAGCACAGAAGGAGGCAGATATATCTGTACAAGGTGATTCACATGGAGGTTGTGACCAAAAGGGGGCAATTAGAAAGCAGCAGCCACTTATGTGATCTCTTACTGCAAGGTGGTTTGTGAGATATTGGTACCATCTCACCTGGTCATCCTACTGGGAGTTTCTGAGGAACTGATTTGCAAATGGGTCTTTCTACAGGGCATTCACCTACATCACATGTCAGCTCAGAGGCTGACCCAACTGAAAGGACCTTTACTGTGACACAGTCCCAAATGACCTATGACAATTGTCTTAAAATAAGAAACTGGGTCATTCCTGCAGTCATATTCATGTGAGCAATTGTTATGCACTGAGGTAGTGTCGTTACTGGAATGGATTATATTCATGAGTAAGTGTTTGAAACTCTCTCCCCAGGAGAGTAGGTGCATCACTTCAGCTTTTCACTTCTCCCAGGGCCTCTGTTTGGTGTAATACACATATATACTGAACTGTAAAGCCCACCTTTCATGTGGCCTATTCAGTTTTCCAATTGACTTAAAAGAAAGGTCTTATTAAAGACACTGTAAGAGGTTTGAACTCTGTCAGGAATGCCCCCTGTGAGTTCAATTCATATTACTTTGCCCACTAGGCTCATTACAAAAAGCAAGTTGAAACCTACAGCTTTCTGAATTCACCTGAGAAGCTAAGATTGGAGCATAATAAAGAAGGCCAGTGTGTTTCTCTTGATAGGCCCAGGTACAGCTCCGTTAATGTCCTCAGGAGCTATTGTATCTATAGATAGAAGAATTTTCAAATGTAGTGTCTGTATCTCTGCCAACTTTAAATATTACATTAAACATAGCTTTATGTGTCATGTGTCTAAATTTAGACACCCTAGATTTGAAGATGAACTTATATAGAGGACAATACATATCAAAGAGAAGACAAAAATGCTCTCTTGGAGTACTTTTGACTTCTTAAAAATACTTTTTAAAGCATTATGAAAGGCCATGGAAGCAGTCTTCCTATCTGCATATGAATAAGAATAAGTAAGAATAGCATAATCAGAATTTAAGGGGGTGATCTTTATTTTCTTCTTAGGCCAATTTAGCAAAAGTAGCTTCTTGATTTACATATCATCACAAACAGCACTTCCTGGGCTGTTCACATCAGAGAACAGGATAACCAGCAAATGGCTCCAATTACAGTCATCACAAAATAAAACAGCATGCAGGCAGTAGTTTAAGATTCATCACAGCTTTGCATGTTATGTGTTCACTCTCACCTGTACAAAGAGGTGAGAAACTGAATCCAAATCAGAACAGTGGTACTTTACACTTTTTTTGTATGTCTGAAAATGCCTCATAAATACTCAGTTAAATAGTGGATAATTAGGCTCTGTTGTTTTAACTCAGCATAAACAGTGGTGCTATATCACTTCAGCTTAACTGGTCACCTGGTTTTGAATCATTGCAGAGTCATCACTTCAAAAATGCAAATAAGAAAGCAGTCCCATCATGTGGAGCCAGTTCAGATTATTTTGATTATTATAAGCAGAGCAGAGAGAAAACAAGTGTGAGATTTATCAGGGAACAAAATCAAATCAAACAAATCAAATACAGGCCCATCCCTCCATCTGTGGTTGTGTGTCTGGAGAGGAGGGTTGAAAACTCTATTTTTGATATTTCTGTCTTGTAAAAGGAAAGTATGAGCCAAATACTGGTCTCATCCATATTCTCACATCTTTAAGGACTTGATCAAACTCTTCTGCAAAGTTTGCTGACAAAAAGCTGACATGCAAGACAAAACTTTAAGAAAATCAATGCCAAATAATTGCCCAAGCCATAAGAAAGAGCGAGTTTGCCCAGTGCATTATGTTCCACCAACACTGTGGAGAGTTGTAAACCTAAAAGCTAGGGGAACTAAGCAGCTCTTATTGTGCATAATATACTTTTTATACCAGCAGGCAGCACAAATAATTTCTTCACTGCAGTTCAATAGCTAGTCATTCCTTCTCTTCTATATTCAGTTCTACACCAGAACTATGACTTAAATGCTATGCTGCTGTCAGTTAGTTGGCTATCCTTTCCTGGGCTGCCAAAGGGGATACTTACAAATGAAGCTATTGTCCCAGTAAGCAAACATCTCCTGGTGGGACAATATATGATAAATTTTTAAGGACATGGCTGCAGCATAAAACATGCTGTATTTCACATCAGACATTGTCACACACAGATGCGTTTCCTTTTCATCATTTTTAAGATTATAGTTGGAAGACTAAAAAGTGGACACTATGTCAGAATGATAGGAGATCCAAGCTGTACCTTGCAATATAACACTGTAGGTTTATGGATAATATCAACCATAAATTCCAAGGGATATAGATAACCTAATTTCATTAAAGCAAGTCTAAAGGTATTTTTGATGGAGTTTATTTATTTGAGTGTACTTGCCCTAAAAACCTGGATTTCTTTTAATTCTATTTCAGGGAAGTTTTAAAAATTCCTCATCTACAGCTAAAAGTCTTCCCATATTTGAGGACAAGCAAAAACCTATGGCTTGACATGTGTGCATGGTTTAATGTGTATTTCAGGTACAAGTCTAACACGTGTGCTGACTTATTCTCAAAGAAAAATGCTGAAAACTCCACGAAGGATAAAGACTCACTTGAAAGTCAATGTTTCTTTCAAAGAATGTTGGTTCCAAAAATGAAAGCAAGGTACAAGCATCCTGTCTCTATCTCCTTGGGAGCCACAGAATCACCAAGAGTGGTTGAGGTTCCACGAGTAACAACCCCTCCTGATAGTCTTAAAAGCAATTTTACTGAAAGACGCTTTGGCAAAGAGTACTCACCAATAAAAAACTGTATTGTTAAGGTATTTTTAAACTGTGAAATAAGGGCTGATCAATCTATTCAAGTAAGACAGATCATTATATGAAAACACAGAGGATAGCTGATGTCTTATATTCAGCCAGTGATGGAAGAAGCATGTTATACCACAGGTTATGTTGCAAGAGTCTCATGGTATCGGAGACAATTCAGCTCATGTAAGTCAGTGGATATAGCACTTCCCCCCTCTTTGGGTTAGGCATAAGGCAGTCTCTTACACTGATACTATGAGAATATTTGCTTAATTTCATTTTCTTGTAGAACGTTTTTCTGAAACATGAGGTACACCTACTGCAACTCTCAAACCACATGTTTAAGAACAATGCATTCTCTTCTTAGGCCAACTATTATTGCAGGCATACAGTAGTGATTACGATTCTTGTCTTACTGCTTCATAAAGCTAGATTAAAATATTTTTCCTAGTAAAATAATCCTTTTCTTCTTCAGAATCTAACCTTGGCCCTTGCAGATAGACTGCTCACTTTAGGTAGTCTGATGCTTATTTTCTCATCAAGAAGCACATGACGTGACTTGTGGAGCTTTCACCCACTAGGGGTGATGAATATCCATTAGTGGGTTATGTTATGCAGCACATAAGGCTTACTGGGAAGAGACTGATGCCTAAAACTGCATGCTCATGGACCAAACTGCTGCTGAAAGGCACAGAGGGGAAGGGGAAAACTGTTGTGTAGGAAAAGAGTCATCACATACACAACAGATGCCAGGTCAAGCCTCCAGGAGACTTAGTACCAGATTGTAGGCAGGGAACAGCCTAAAACATACACACATTAATTTCCTTAAGTTCCCCAGGGCATATATGCAAGCATAATGTTACATGGAGAAGCAGAAAAGCGAGAGCTTGCAATTTCTTATTTGAAACAGAAACAACATTAGGAATACCACCATGTGCAGTGATCCTAACCGTGAGGGCATCTGGAAACTTCTAGAAGTATATCTTCTAGTTCAATTTCCGTTCAACTTTAAGGTTGACTTTATGGCTCAGTCTTTTCTGACTAATGATTTCTTGTGGTCCTCTCTGCCAACTATATGGAAAGACTACCTGAGATCTGCTAAGACACTGATTTCATTCTTGACTATTTTCCTGTTGCTTTATGGTGCTGAAATACTGACAATAATCTCTATCTTCTCTACTGCCACAATGTCTGCCTGGCAAAAATTTCTTAACAATATGTTCAGTTAAGATTATGGAAGTAAAGATTTTCTCTGCATCAACAAGTGGAGAAATTATTTTGTGATTATCCTCCACATATTTGTTAGCTTTTGATTAAATCAGTAGATGTATCTCTGAATTCTCATGAGAATATAAAAGAGTTTAATAATGCAGCTACATGTGGGTTATAAAAGCCAAAATATTCTTTCAATAGGTGTTGAAATAAGTTTCACCAGTTCTTCCAGTCACTTCCCAAACTTCTTAGCCATGTTCCCCTCAAATAACATTCAGCACGTATTCACAGAGAGACCACAAGTTTATAGAGACCCTGGCTTATTCATGCTAATGGTCCAGGACAATTGTGATAGAGACATACATCCATTTGGTTAAGCATGAAATAAGACAAGAAAGGAAGAAAATTTTGAATAGACAACCTGTCTTTAATAATGAGTTTTCAACATCAAATAGCAGCATATGAACACTTTTACTGACATTTTAGTTCAACATCTCAAATATGACAGACCAAAGACATAATTTATTAACAGTTGGCAGTCTGGCACTGACTGGGGTCCAACTTTTACTGTAGTGTGCTCTGATTTTTCTCTTTATTCTTTCAGTTTATTTTGACTTCTTAGAAGAGCTTTGTCATTTGCTAGTACATTACTCCAATACCAGATTTACTCCTGATTGCATATTAAATAAACTACATGCACAATTCAAAAATATTTTAAAAATATTATTGGAACAAGAAAAAAATAGGTAGAAATAAGTAATCTTGGGCAAAGCTTAACTTTTGTGTCTTAGCTTCCTTTCTCTTACAAGGGTCAGTGTTTTTGTCAGACTTCCCATTGTGTCCAGTTAGATTCAGTTTTGTACTTGCACTTGAATTACTTGTGGGTAATGTTTCTCCTCAAATGTTTCAGGATGTTTCACCTTGATTTTGTGGCAACCTATAGGCCTTTCAAAAATAACTGGTAGTGGGATGTTACTATTCCTTTTTTTTTCCTACTGAAATTAAATTGCTAAGATCTCTGAGAACTGCTTGGCCAGTAAATTTGTAAATTTAAACAATATCTCAAACAGAATAATAGGATTATAAAGTTAAATGACAATAGAGATGACAATCCTGAATTAGATGAGGATTGAGACCATTTATCAACTCACTGTCCTAGGGAAGCAGAAAAGATCAGGCAAACAATCTCATGGGGGTTCAGAGCCTGGACAAGCTTCACCATGGTATCTCAGTATCTCCCCATAGGTGTGGAAGACCTAAAGGACTTCAGAGTTTCTAAAGATTCTCCTTCAGTCAAAAATCCCACCTTTTCTCCATTTTCATCAGGAATCAAAGGGGAAGTAAAGGTAAAGCTCAAAACTAAGCAGTAAAAGGAAATACAGAACACAGAAAGGATAACATTTCTTTCCTTCAGAAGCCACATTTTTTGAACATTAGAGGGTGTTGGAAATTGGGCTCCTAAGTCCTGAATTTGCCTTGTCACAAATTTACTGGCCAAGCAGTTCTCAGAGATCCTAGCAGTGTCATGGTTTCTTATACTTAGGCAACAAAGAATAATAAAACCAAGTGCAGATGAGATAAACATGAGTCATAAATTCTGGATTTGCCACTGTGGTGGCATATTGCTTTTAGGACTAAGATCCAGGTTACTTTAAGCCAAGTCACTTCAATTTAGTTCACAGAAGAAGGACTGTGAAAAAGATTCTTTTACTGATTTTCTATACTGATATATGAAACAGCTTTGAATCAACAAGTTTGGGATACTTTGATTTGATCTCTTTTCATTTTACAGGGTGGGAATAAAGAATGTCACCATTGATATGGAGTGAGGTGGATCAATACAAAAGAGTAGGCCAGGTCCACTATATGCTTGAGGTTCAAATATCTATGCTTGAAATATCAAGAAGCACCACAGGAGTGAATGATACAGTGAAAGTAACAATTGAAATGCTTTAGTCTTATTTCATGGTGGCAAGACATCAGTACACTTTTCATGCTCGATTTGTGTTATCTTTTTTTACTGGGTGTACTTTGCATTTGTTTTTGAAGAGAGGTCTTGAGAAACACCAATGAAAATTAACTAGCTTGAAAACATGTCTCCATACTCCAGAGAATGAAGACTCAGTACACTATGAAGGCCCCCTCAAGGTCTGTTAAGCAAGAAAACTTTTTGGCTGGGGGGAGTAAAATGCTCGAGTAAAACTACCCCAAACTTTTGTATAATGGCCCAACCTGTGCACACTAAGACTATGTTATCTACTGACGTACAGAGAAACTAAGGGACACTTAGACTAGCCAGTCTCGCTAAAGCCAGTCTCGCTAAAGGTCTTGGTCATCAACCATTTCTTTCAATGAAAAGCTCCAGGTCATCAGAAATCCTCCTTAGTGACCTGCTGCGTAGTGTAATGTATTGTTCCCTCTGAGGGAATTATTGCTTTCTTTCTGCAGTTCATTTCCCATCTTAGGAAGCTTCAACAGTTATCTGCTTTAATGCAGTATATTTTCCCCATCTCCCATCAAAAATCTGATGCTCACAAAGATACTTCAATCACAGTTCATTGAATGTTACATCACTATGAATATACCAGATTTAGAAAGTCATTATAGAGGGAGTTCCCAGTGTGGTGATAGAGTACAGCGTGAAGGATACAAGTAAAAAAGTTTCTATTTTAGTACTCAACAAAAATCAGACATCAGCTGAATGAAGTCACACCCTGCCTAACTCAGGTAATACCAAGGATGTCCATATGTCCAAGTCTGTGTGCTCAGCTGGTCATTCATTTTTCTGTATGTACACAGTGCATTTGCATCAATGGTGGTTGTACACCCTCAGGAAGCAAGCTGTCCTAAAGTTTGAACAAATCACAAGACTGCAGTCAAAATTCCTGTCTATGAGCTAAAAACCAGATCTCTGTTGCTAGTGGAAGAAGCACAGGCTATGCATTAGAAATCTGCACTGCACATAAAGGATCTGCAGTGTAGATGAAAGAAGAAATGTTGTCCTCATTAGTTCTATATATCATTTATTAAAAAACACAAACACACTACATACTTTCACCTGATAGAGGCTTTGGAAGTGAGATTTCAGTCTGATGAGTATACAGCTGTAAAGATACGTACTAGTAAATATGTTTTTCAGGTAAAATATTTACCATCATTGCCTTTTAATGGCACACCACATAAAAAAAAAATAATTGGATTTTAGTTTTATCCTCAGTTTCATGTCAATATTGCAAATGAACCCTGGTTTGAATACACTGGAAATATTTACTTTTAACAGAACAGATTCAATGATATGTATATATGTGTATATAGAGAGAAATATATGCGTATGTGTGTATACACACACACAAACATTTTGGAAATCCCACTCATATGCAAAGATTTTTAAAGTGTTTCTCTCTGATACACTGTCTTTTGACAAGCCAGTGTGTACTTCCATATTTTCACAGTACAAATGCAGTGCCATAAAGTACAGATTGTACACCTATCAGAGATATTAAGAGGTAGAAAAGATCTCAGCCATCTAGCCCATCTGCCAGATGATACAAGATTATTGCCTGTATCACGTTTTCTCTTGTTTTGCTAAGTCTAGCTAAATATCCTTCAACCACATGCTACAGGTTGTTACTCTCCCTAATGTGTGTCACTCAAGTTTTTACATTACAGCCAGAAGTTTCCCTTTCTTTAAGTCATCCTCATCTCCCACTTCATTCCTTTGTGCTACTCAGTCTCCTCCTGTATTTACTGAGAGGCTGTGTCTTTTTTTCATTTTTTTTCCCCCTCATCCCTGCACCAGCTCCCCTTTCTCTATGGCATCATTCGTGACTTCCTTGGATTCACTTTCAAGTCTTTTATAGCCTGTGCCCTGGCCACCCTGTCATTTCTCATTCAGTAAAAATGGATATACTGGTTTTTTCAATCAACACATGGTGATGGTATTCAGCACCAAATTACTAAATTTTCTGAAGGTTTTTGTAACATCTTCCCTGATTCTCCCATTTTTAACTCACTTGAAATGTGCTTCTCACAAATAACAGAAAATCCTCATAACTTCCCTCCTTTAAGAACTCTTTTACTACCACACTGAAAAACCAGTAGCTGGGAGATGGGCTGTGAGTGACTGATATCATTGCCTAGTGGGCCATTACTGTCCCTCTTCCTCCAACCCCTTTTTGGCAACCTGTGGCCCCTGTTATCTGTAATAAGCATTTTAGGGCAAGGTCAGACTTTTTGTTTCCCTCATTGGTTTCCTGGTCTGCAACCAAGACTCCTAGGCACTATACAAAATAGAAATCCTAATTATTAATATATGTTGCCCTTATATATTTGTACACTTATTCATGAGTTCAAGTCACACTTATCATGCATTATATACAAGACAAAATGTCTCATCCTATTGATATCAGTAGGATAATTCTAATCATCCTAAATTATAACTTGCATACCTAATCTAATGAGGTAGAATCTTGTTTGCTAGGTTCTTTTACTTTTGTTGCCCTTCTATCCATTCCTCTAGACCCTTTGAGGCAATTTGCCAATTCCTTGTGGTTCCATATTAACATACGGCTAGTCTTCTAACCTGAGCATCCCTTTGCTTAGCTAGAGAAAATCCAGGAGATAAAATGTTATAAAGAAATTATCATTAGTTTGTTGAAAAGGAAACCTTCTCTCCTCCCAGCCTGAAAGGAAAACTGAGAGGCATTAATAGCAGCACCACTGCTTCCCTCAGAGAAACTGGAAGTGACCAGTGTAGTGGCAGATGTAAAAGGACACTTTTTATTAGGTCAGGGAAAATTTCATGATAGAAACTATAGCTGGATTAGCACTGTAGGTGCCACTTGGACTTCCCACAAATACTACAATTTAAGTCCCATCACATCAGTTTACACCATTCAGCTTTGAAGCTGATAGATCAAATAACCATCTTTCATTCAGGTTAAATATAAACTTATTCCATGAACTAAGATATCTGAACCAGAGAAAGTCACTTCCCAAGCTCATTACACATGCCGGGAATTGTGTTCAAAGAGTACAGAGTAACATGCGTGTCAGATTTGTGGAAGATTATATGGGTATGTGAAAGAGGGAAAAATGGAGTGATGTACAGCCATTAACAAAGTTGGTGTAAAATCAGCAAGGGATGTTACTGATAGCACGGCCTTGATTGGAAAGACTTGAAAAAAGCCCTGGGAGAGAGTGCTTTTGGGCAGAGTGCTGGGAAGAGAAAGACTTGAATCATAGGGAAATTATCTCCAATTATTATTTCTCCTATGTTCAGAAAACCAAAGCTTCATACATGGTACCATGTGGCATAGAGATAACATAAGCAGAATAACTGAGTTGGTATGAATCTCTATCTGGGCAATGTAACTCCCCTGAGATTAACAGGATCACATGAAAAAAGAACTAACTTCTTTTATTACTTTATTTTCTTTTAATAAAAGACACAGTGCACATCAGACACAGCATTGGCCAACCCCTGAGGATGTTGTGAGTGACAATACTATGTCATATTACATGCTTTTACAGTGCCTAGCACAATGTGGCCCTCAACCCTGAAGGAAGCTTCCACATACTACCTAAGGACAAATAAATTATAATAAATATATGTAAATAAAGTCATTTAACGGTAGTCAAGACACATTGTTATGCTTTCTCTATCTTGAAAACCTTTACTAGAAAGTATTTTGAACCATTTTCAGGTTTTTATTTCTTCCTCTCCTTATAAACAATATCAAAGGGACATGTCAGGAGACGCTGCTTAGGTTATCATGTTATATTTCTTACAATGGCAAGGGAATGCCTTCTTTTCCTGTCCTCTCACAGCCTGTGGTGGGGTGGCTTGTAGTGCTTATCAGGAAGGGCTCTTTGGATATTATTTTCTTTTTTTTTTTTTAATTTTACACTGCATATTGGCTCATGCTCATTTGTCTAAGGATGCAATATGCAGAGCCACTATATCATAGTTTCAATATGACACGTTGTGAACCTTCTGGCTTCTAGTCCAGGAGCCAAATGGCATTGTGTATTCCCTCCATTTGGCCTCATTTTCATGTTCCCCCTTTGCACTCAGGCTGACAAGAGGAGCATATGAAGCTTTTTCTCGCTGCTGCATCTTGACCTTGACCTTACAGCTTTAGAAAAGGCTACTTGCATGCGCAGGGCAGCTATTGTCCTGCTTTCTTTTGGCATTAAGAGAGTAAAAGGCCATGTGATAGCATCCCTTCTCAGCCTCAAAATTTCTGTTCCGTTTTCTCCTTTGCAAATATTTTTGTACTGACTTTTTTTTTCTCAGGTCAGGCTTACAGCATCTTTCTTTTTTTCCCCCTCTCTGTTGTTCCTATCCCCCTCTCCATTCCCTACACACACGCACGCGCGCGCGCACACGCAGACACACAGGCGCGCACACACACACACACACACAGAGGAAAATCTATATGTGTCAGACATTCAGCAAGGGAAAGACAAAGGCACTGAGTTAATTACCCATCATTTACTGCTGCTGAGAAGAACAGATGGTAGCAGGCGATATGTAAATGGCAAGGGGCAGTGAATTATTCGATTTTTTTAGATTAATCGTCGATGACAAAGGAAGTGATTACAAGCTGTGACATTTATACAAATGTATAAAGTACATAATGCTAGAAAAAAAGAGCTTAATATTATTATGAGGATGTCAGGCATGTGAACGCCATTGTCATAATACAAAGCAACACATTTTGTGAGATCCAAGGATCTGCTTTTCTTTCATTTGCAAACTTTAGTAAGTCCTAGGCTCTGGAAATATATATTTCCCAAAATGAAACCATGCCCGACAATTATGAAAAAAAAATGGTTTGAGTGCTTTTGCATATTTCCTACAATGTAGAACAGTGTCTAGCCTGAACAGTAGAGCTTGCAAGGTATGAAGCTGATGTCGAAACAAGTACTGTAAAACAGAAAAAGGTGCTAATAAAATACATAGACAGGAAATGGAAAACAAAAGGAAAGGTGATGTTTAAGCTGACAGGCCCTCTGTGAGGACAGGAGAGCAAAAAGTGAGGTGAAAGTGAAGACAGAAGATAGTACTGTTTGTTTACTACTTGGCTGACAAATAATTATTTTAGAGACTTTGAAGGTCAGATTGACATAATTTCCAGGCCAGGCTTTGCTGTTGTTACACAAACACCCAACCTGCTCATCCTCAAGGTAGTATACTGTATTTTCTGCTGCATAAATAATTAATTGGTACATGAGAAAAACAGATGTTTTCTTTTGCAGATCATAGAAACCGCTCCATCATCAAAATGTCTTCAATCACCTAATTATTAAATCTATATGGTGCTAATAATACAGATGGGAGAACAAGCCGGTGAGCTGCAAATTTTGTTCCCTGTGAAGCATCCCAATCTACTGTATTTCTTGTTTCACATCTTGCAGTGAACTACTCTCTGCAACATCAGTAAGGGAAATAGAGGGGAGAGTTTGGGGGCAAGCTTATTTATCCTCCTCAGAAATACTTTCCAATCAAGCAAGGCAAAACACCACCAAAATTACTGTGAAACACTCCACTGTTATGCATGCTTTGTTGATTACAGAGGGGTGAGGGAGGGACAGAATAACATTATATTAGTCAGCAGCAATGGGTAGTACATTTAAATCTAGCAATCCATTTTGTATGAATACTGCTTCAGGAACAAAGTGCTGGCTGAACCAACCTTCTCTGAAGAAAGAGAAGGATAAAACGCTGCAGCACACCAGTATTTCCAGTGTGGTATTATTAGAAGCCAGATACTCAAGATAAGCACCATCAACTAAGCTATTGGTTTCTAAGGTGGTTTTCTTTTTTTTTTTTTTCCTTCTAGATAATGTTACCTTCATGAGATGCACTTAATGCCATGATATATTTTCTACTCTGTTCAGAGGTGCACATGCAAGGTTGGTTAGTATATTTGTCTTTCTCTAGACGAACATAGCATGGACCCCAGGATAAAAATGCGTGTGCAGTTATTGAAAGAATCAAGCTGTATTCATTTCTCCTGACTGCGGAGACTAAACTGAAAGTCTCCCAAATCAGTTCACATTGTACATAACATCATGTTATCTACTTATTTCCTTGGGAGGGGGGGATTATGAGATAAAGTTGTAACCTGGGGGTGGGGAAAGGCAGTAATTTCTCTCTTACAAGGCTAGAAGGCAGAAGAAGATTCTCCCTTCCTGAAAATTAAAGAGAAGGCAAACATCCTTCCTATAGAAGAACAATGAATGGGACATGACTTTGTAAAAATATCTAGGTAGGTGTCAATGGCTGTATTTCTTAGCCCTCCCTAGACAAGATGAAAAGGTTCCAGTGAGAAAACCCTCACTCCATGTTCCCCCACCTTTTTTTTTTAAAAAAAAAAAAAAAACAAAAACAAACCAAAGGATGGATGATTTACAACATGGGCATAAGCACATACAGCTTTCTTGTACCTATAGGTTCATATTTATGCAATTTTTAAAAAAAACATCATAGGTAGACCATACATTACTGCAGTCTTTCCATTGTGTTAATTCACGTCAAAAGACAAAAAGCAACATCAACAGAGAAACATATGTTTTTATTTGGAGAAAATGGCTGAATCTGAATCCACACCATATCTAGTCATCTATTTATACACATTCCTGCAACACAACAAATTCATGAGGGAAGAGAAAATAAAATATCCATGCATTTCTACAGCTTTCCACTGCTTTGGAGATATTTATTTATGAAAGCCACGGGTAGTCATTATTTATAGTCCTGATCTTTTTCTTCTTTTATTTTTTTTACTAAAACAAAGATGAAATTGGAATTGATTTTTGGAGGGACATTTATACTGAAAGTAGGATCATTTTATATTTTCCAAAGTTGAAGTCTGTATTCATTACTAGGAAAAAATGTAAGAACAGCAAGTTAAAATATTTTCATTTGTGGCCCATATTTATTTTATAAGAAGCTTGTCACTGCACCATTGCATAAAAATGGAATTTGAACTAGGCTTGCACAATAAAATGAACTTCAATACACTCTGTTCATACACATTGAAAGCATACACTGGATATATATTTTTCTTATGTATGTATGTAAACACACATTTATATAGAGAGAGGTTTTTGCTCGGTTAGTTATATAGTTTGTGTTTTAAGAAGGCAAGCACACATAAAAATCACTGTCTTCCATTAAGAAGATATACATATATTTATATGCAAATGTGTATGTTAGCCATCATGCATGTATAAGCACATTTGTTAGTACTGTTTTCATTTTTTCATTTCAGAGCTGTCCACATTAAAATAACTGTGAATTTCATTTGCTGTGCATTATAGAACATATATACTGCAGTCTGGCTAACTTGTGAAAGTATGAATATGCTATATAGCATCTTTCCAGTCATTGAGAAATGGATAAGAATTAAAAAGTAGAATAGGAAGGCCTATTGTGGCAGCAAGGAGGTGAGTCAGGGCATCAAGACATTGTTTAGTGAGAAAGGTCAGGCGCTGGGTAGCAGTTAAACACCCCAGAAAGACTTTAGGTTATTTTTCAGTTTATTGTATGGCCTCCCACAGTTAAACCAATACTATGTTCCATCTTAAGTGGTGTATAATGAAAACCCTAGCTAGCTAAGAAAGCAAATATTTTCCTTTAGGTCACTTTCATGTTTATTAACAAGAATTTTCATTTTTTCATTAACATGTACAGCTATCTTTGTGTGTTATGCCTAAAAACATACATCGTAAGAGCAAACATGACTAAAAAATATTTGGTAAAGCATATATAGACATATCATTTTATTTTTGGTAGGCTTTAAACATTGCAGGTGATGTAAAATTACCACACTGCTAATATCTTCCTATTGATAAAATACATCACAGCATTCTGGACTGTGCCTTTCCGAAAGCAGATAAGCAAGTCAACCAGCATCAGTATTCCAAAATACCAAAACAAAGAAACAACAAACCAGATAGAGTCACACTTAAACGATGTCCCTTTAAGCATTTCTTTCAACTCACTTCAGCTAACTCTACTTTTATATAGGTTATAGGATTTACTATAGCAACCTACCCCCACGCCCCCCCAAGTCTAGTTCCCCCTTCTTTGTGACTTAAGTCAAACCAATAGAGCCCTCTATTGGTAAAACTTCAGATGGCTACAGATGATACCTATGATTCTATGATTCTGTGAGATGTTTCTTCTGTGGAATAAGGAGGCAATATTTGTCATAGCCTATGCCATCATGTTCCAGCTGAAGTCAATGGCAGATGTTTTTGGACCTAGACAGCATTAGCAAAGGGCCCTGAGAGAAATGGTCTGTCTTGTTCGCCAGGTATGAAATTTCATTTTTTTTCTTAATGCAACAGCCCTACACAAGTGGTTATTGTGAAACTTGAGCACAACATTACCACATAAACCCATAACACATCTTAGAGTACTTTGTTCCCTTCAAAAACATTTCAATTGCTGGAAAGGATGAAAAAATATTACACCTGGCCCTGATTCAATATTTCTGCTTTGATAAGCACAGGATTTCAACTCCACTCTCAGAAGCTTTTTGGGACATCATCCCCCATTCAGTCCTACAAATTAATTAAGGCCTTGGCTACATTATAATTAAGGGGCCTAAGGCCAAGTCACCTCAGCAACCTAAAAATGCATTACTTTATTCATTCATATAGGAAAGAGTACATCAGGGGTGGAAGCTGTTTCTTTAAGGAAATGTAAGAAGCTAAAACCAGAAAGTCTTTACAGAGGAAGGACTCTTAAAGACTTCAGAGACACTTTTTTCCATTCAGACAGCCAAAGCTAAAAACAAATGTTCATTAGTCCTTATGATCTGGCCCAGAATTTATATCTCACAGCCCAGTTCCTGACAAAACATCTGCTTGTAGCCATATGGATCCAGGTACCTAAGGTGCTGCTGACTTCATGGAGCCCTTCCTGGGGCAGGCAGGAGGCAGGAAGAGACTTTGCAGGAGGACAGACTGCAATAGATATCTGTTTTTTTGAATGAGATAACTGTCCATATTTTGGCTTCAACATAGTGGGACTTCATGACCCCCCTACTTATTTATGTATTTACATCAATTCATTAAAATTAGCACTTTGTTATTATTATTTAGTGGATGTATTTATTGGTTTATTATTAGCGAAAGGAATTGGCCCGTCCAAGGTAGAAAATTATCATTATTTTGCAAATGAGAAACCAGAGTGAAAAAGCAGATTTATGCTGTCACTGAAGTGATCTGTGAGTCCACAGCACAGCAAGACCTGTCTCCCAGTCATTGCAAATAGGACCTGGTAGAAGCACATGTTTTTCCCCAGAGCATTGAGTGGAAACAGGTTGGTGCACACCAGGGACAAATCCAGATATGAAGATGGGGCGTGACCAGATCCAGCATGCAAGCTGAAAAGCTCAGAGCCCTCCTGGGTCTCACAACTAAGATGTAACCCAAGGTCAAGGTCACAGTGGAAGTCTGTGGCTGATGCAGCTCCTGAAAACAGATAACAAAGTCTGGTGCTTCCAACTGTTTGGCTGTCCACATGGCCTCTATCTCCTTCTGCCAGTCCCACATGCTCTAGTCTTGCTCTCACTGACTCTAGGACCATTCTAAAAGTCATCATCAGTTTTTCCAGCTATCCTAGAAGTTGATCTGATTCATGGATGAAGGTCCTGGATCTGAGGTGGGGCTGCACAGGAAATATTAAACCAGCAGCAAACTTATCCATCTTCATGTGTGGGTTATTCCTTCCTCCTTTCATGTCACTCATGTATCCACGAGGATGTTTACTCTACCTTTAAGGCCACACCATGGTCTCTCACCTGTTTTCTCCATGTCTGTTGCTTCTACTCTGCTCTATGTAGGCAAGAAGGAAAAAAGCTAAAAATATCGTATGCTTCTAAACGTACAAATAATGTCCAACCATTTCATTGTTCAGAAGGTGCAGAAGCTATTTTAATTTGGTTTTATTAATTAATGAATTCTACTGAATTGCAAAAATTAAAATAATCTGTGGGTACTCAATATACTAAAATGTGCACAAATAATGCTTCCTTTCAAGTTAAATTAGGGTTGTTGCATTTCCAATGACTTCCAATCACCTTTTCGTGTGACACAAAGATAAACTAGTTCTGGAAGGTGTGTGGCAGCCCCTGGGGTCTACCAGAAAAGGTAACACTGTCAAAACACAAAAAGACCTTCACTGGAGATTTTCTGCCCTCGTTCTCTAACAATTTGTGAACATCGTGGTATGTTCAGCATACTGGGCATCTCTGTAAAACTGTGTGACTCAGTGGGAATTATTTAAATCCTACTGCAGAAAGACAAGGTTCTGGCATGCTTCTGTCTAAGTACTTGGATATCTCTGTAGGCATTACAAGAGAAAGTGCTGAGGGGAAAGGTAGAAAAGGAAAAGGTCCTTGTGAACTGTAAGTGAACCTGCTATAAAAAATTAGTCTACTAATTTGCTTATCAGGTCTTGCAAGCACCGTTTCTGCCTAAGCAGGTTTCTGTGTATTTCCTTGAGCATGGGATCTCCCTACTCTGCTTGGCAGCACAATAGATGGGACCAAAAGGGAAAGAGAGAACAGGACCCTGACTGATGTGTCTCACTGCATTTTTCCTCTTTCTTTTACATGCTGTTTTTTAATTTTCCTTTCTACATTTGCCAGACAACATAATGGCCTTTAAACTATCTAAAGTCTTGGAAAAGTGATTTTTTTTATTTTATTTCACAAACACCTCTTATTTAACTAGGTAAGAAGCATAATTTTTAACTCTCTTGAACAGACTTTCTAAAAATGATGTTGCTTCATGATTAAACAGAAGAAAATGCCACTGTGTTAAAAACAGCTTGCCTCACACCCTGAAGCTCTTGATGCTATAAATAGCGGAGGCTGGCAGCCTACAGCTCGCCATCTTCCACTGCACTGACGCGGCATAGTGCTAGCGAGGGATGTGATTGCTGCGTTCACCTGAGGAGTGAGTACTCTGGTGTCTTGTCAGTGTCTACTGAGAAAGGGCTTCCAATTGGCTGATTTCTAACCTGTTAGGAAAATTACAGCTGTCCTTGTTAAATCTCTTCCTTTCTTTTTTGCCCAGAGTGGCACAGGTAACAAGTTTGGATGGATACAGTGTGGGTGTCACTGCTAAAAGAAACGCAATAACAGTAACATTAAAGGGAATAGAGTTTCAAATCTCCAGTTTTACACAGAAAAAAACAACAGAAATAAAAATAAATTAATGCTAACACTGTATATAATCTGAGAAGTATTAGTGCACGGGAAAAATAATTTTTAAAAATAATTGCGGGACACAACCCGACAGAGGAAGATGCTAAAATTATTCTAAAATTGTTTGACTGTGTGTGTAATTAATAAACTTATTTTATCCTGTGGAAAAGAAAGGGAATGGGAAGCACACGTTGCAAGGTTGCACTCTTCCCAGGATCAAGTGAAAAAAAGGTGTTGCCAGGTCCCCTGAAAAAATTATGTGGAACAAAGAAAAGATTAAATCAAGTCATCTGGATGAGATGTGTGCTCAGATCTCACCTCTCTCTGAGTGAAGGAAGGCTCACACACTTCAGCAGTCGTGACCCTTTTGCTCAGACATTACCAGCAGGGTGCTGAGAACTGGGACAAGGACAGGGATTGGCTGGGAAGACACATCACTGACCCCCACCACATAGAAAGGTGCTCAAAGCAGAGCCTGCACACACCTCCTTCTAAGGAAGCCTTGACCCCTGCCATCACTCCATTTGTTCACAAGGGGTTACACTGCTGCTCCGTTGCCCTCCTCTTCCATGCACAACCTGGTAGCATGGGCAAGCTGATACCTTTTCTTCTCCCAGGCCAGGAGTATAACCAGCCTCAGAAGGATTAGTCACATCAGTGTCAATAAAATCCAGCAAAAGTCAAAGCTTCAGCGAACACAGTTTACTGGAGAGTAAAAGAAAATTCACTTTACCAAGCACAGTGACAAAGCACCAGGCAGAGGCAGCAACTGAGCTGCAGATTTCTTATTTGTGACACCACAGCAGCAGCAATTCGGCTCAGCCCCTCTGCACCTCCCTACAGCTTTCCCTGACAGGGTCATGCTGCAAAATATGGCTGCTTCCAAGAGAGGAAAGGGGCAGGCAGGAAACCACAGCTGAATTCCCCACGGATCTCAGACAGTTTATAATTGCCTGTTGGTAGGTAGGTTGTTGAACGGTGTGCATGTTGCTTAAAGGTCAATGCACATTCCCCTTAAAAGTTCAGGGCACATTTGTGCTCTACTGCATGCTTTTTATTTCCCTCAGAAACTGGCATAGGGGAAGTAGGGCTGATTTTAGGCTCTGGGAGCAAGGCCTGCACCAGGAATGCTTAATGTTTTTTTTCTCAGACTGGATAATTTTCATTTCCCGTCCCCAAACTTTGGGGAACCTTCCAGTCAGCTAAGGTGAGAAGATACCAAGCTGGCAATTTTTCCCTGCTGCTTTTACTGGTTTAGATTGAAATCAACATTGCTTTAACATGCTCATGCAGTTAATATACTGCACTGAGGAGTTGAGGAGGAAAGAGAAGGGCAATGACCAATTCACCTGCCAGCTTAATAGCCTATTTGGATAACGCTAAAAGCAAACTGTGGTTTTGACTGTAAGCAGTGATGTCTTCAGAGCCAGAGATGTTATTACATACTTGTGATCAATATATGTTACAAAGCAATGTCATTTTTTTCTGCTTTAACCTCTGGAAGGTGTACATCTCTAAAACACTAAAATAAGTCACAATATTGATAATTACAGGTTCTAAATTCTTTACGTAACATGGCTACAATATGAATGTCATGAAGCCTAAAATTCAAATTGTCAACAAGCCAAAATATTCAGAAAAAGGACAAATGAAATACAATCACAAAAGATAGTCCTGAATCAGAGCTCACAGCAAATACAAACTGAAGTTACCTTGAAGCTTGGAAAGTGTAGTAGCCTGTATTCCCTGTTTAAACAAAACTATTGCATATGACTTTATGGCTCACAAAAGATTTTGGACAAATTACTCTGGACGCTCTCGTCTTCTAATTGTTCATAGAAACTATTCATATTTAACCATTAACAGAGCTGAGAATAATTGCACTGATCCTGAGAAAATGGACATTTATAGCAACATATTTATTTTAAATATTTTTTGTTTACTGAAGATGAGATAAAGACAACCTAACAGGGACAGCAATGATTTCTTTGTATTATCTTTGAATTATTTCATTCTCAACCACCTCTTTCTTTCCTTTATTTCCATAAACATGTCCTTTTTTCCTGTTTCCAGCTTTCTCTCAGAAAACACCACATATTTCCAGCATTCTGCAGTTTTCCTACTTCTTCATGAGGAGCACAAACCATCTATCCCCATTGGCTGTTTTTGCAGTTCCCATCAGCAAGGTTCAGACAGACTGAAAGGCTCCAAATCCCCTTGCCAATTCCCTAAATTGTCCAGTGCCAACTTCTCTCTGTCTCTAACTTCACTTCTCTCTTTGGTACTAGTTGGTAATTTTATGGGCACATACAGGGCCAGATCTGGAAGAAGTAAGAAACAGTGAAAAAGTAGGTCCAACAAATATAAAGAATATTTATAAAGGTATGATGTTTCAAACTGTTTAGACTAGTTTCTGGTAAATAAATTGTTCCTTTTATTAAGACAGTGTTGCAATAAATTAAAGCTATTAATATGTGACTACTTACATCACATTCCTATAAAATTCAATTGTCACTTGAAAAGTAATATTTATGCTTTTTTATTTTATGCTGTCAAGGAGACTTAAGTAAAGGCTGCAGTGCTTTAAATTCCAGCTTTTAGTTTGGGAAAATACCAGCAAAAAGACAAATAGTAAATGCAGTAAAACTGCAGATATAAGTGCCTCGAGTGCCCAGGTGAGCGGTGCCGCTCCATCTGCACTCTGCTCTCCGTGCCAGGCTGCTTGGCAGGGGAAAGGAACGGACAGGACCCTGCTGTCCAAGCATTGCAGAAGACATGAATCTTGTCAATTTTGGTTTAGATTCCCTGCCAGTTATCAAGCAAGCAGCCAGCAAACTGCAGCACACCACACAGCAACGTGCACATCAGCGTTTCAGTGCCCCACTGCCCTCCCCTGGATGACACTTGTTAAGGCATTTCTGTGGGCTCCCTGTCTCTAGGTACTACAGAGACCATCACCAATTAAAGAGGTTGGCTGTATTTACACCAGCTGAAACACAAACTTATATTTACATATGGTATAGCTTAGAGCAGCTTTAATGTGTGACTCGAAGTCTGTCTTTCTCTGGAGAAGGTTATAGGAGCTATAACCTGGTTTCACAAGGGTTCAGGTTCTTCGTATTTCTGTTACTTTAGGGGACTGAACTCTAGCATTTTCAGTTGTATTGTCAAGGCTTTTAATCACTTCCAAGAGATTTTATCACAGTATACTTCATGTTAGCCAGGACTGCAGTCATATTCAAAGCATACTCTGGTGGTCAACAGGAAAAACACTTAAAATAAAGACTTCTTTGTTACTAACTCAATAAAAACAAGAATTTTTTTCTGGATTAAATTCATATTTTGCAGCTAGTATGTTTTATTTTCTCTTAAAATTCTTCCTTCAAGCATCCTGATTCCCTAAAATGTCTCCCTCTCTTTTTTTCCACTAATTTTCTTATATTCCTTCTTCAGTTTTGTTCTGTTCTTCATTCTATCCACAGCAATCTCTTTCAGTCAAGATACAAATCAATAACTAGAGCCTTTTGAAATGATAGGGAAATGTATTTAAAGTAAAAAAAAAAAATATAAAATATCTTACAGTTGTAATTTACAGATCATATTCAGCCAGTTTCATCAACTTGCAATCAATGATCCACAAGCATGAGACTTTACACATAAGTTTATCTTAATGTGGAGAAAACCAGAGACCTGAACTGTAACTCTTTTACAACGTCTAGAGAAGCCTGATCAGAGCAGCCACAAACAAGTATGATTCTCTGGGGGTCTCTATAAGGGGCTGTGAAAAGCTTAGATTTGCTCATGGAGCTGACCAGACAGTTGGCTCTCTCAGATTAATTTAGCCAGGCCCTGGTGATCTCCACAGCTGCTATTGAAATGGTCAGGGACAAGGTAATTCAGGCCTCAGTAACCCTATAGCCAGTTCAGAAAAATGCTCCCTGGGAGCTCAGCAGCAACAGCTGCTGTCAGCACTTCACCCTTGTGCCTTGTCCTTATTCCTGGCTGCAAATAGGAAACCATGTCTACTTCATACAAGAAGCAGCATCTTCAAGGTCACTTATGAGAGTGACCTAAGGCTCCTGAAGACTCTCATGCATGACCACATTAGAGGAGTTTACCAGCCTATTGTTTGTTGGCTGAGCTACTGTAATCACTGGTAGATGACTGTGGGCATACTGTTAGCCCATCTCAGGTGTAAAGCGATGCAACTTAATTGAAGCCTTTAGATTTAAAGTTAATTGAAAGAGGTTAATGCTAAACCATATTATCTCGCAACTGGAACAGGCCAAGAATGGAAAATTACTATAGCTCAGCAGATGGGCAACAACTTAGTAAACCCTGGTAATTTGATTTTGTTCTCAACTCTATCTGTCCCAGTGAATATCATGACTTCACAGCAGCTACCTTCCACTAGACCAAGGAAACCTCTGCAATGGAAAAATGTTTAATTAGAAGAGCTGGACCACTAACGGTTTACACACCTGCACATTGTTCCTACAGCACTCCATAATAGCACAACCTTACAAAACAAAGGTACAGTTCCAACTTCTGAAACCAAAGCCTTCCCATGTATCTCAAAGCAGACACTTAAAACAGTGTCAGAAACTGCTAAGAAAAAAGGAGACCAGATACCACTCCCAGTCCTGTTAAAAAAATTTAGTTTGATGCTTTGAGCACTTTTGCTTTCTTTCTAGTAGAGCTAGTGACATGATTCAATGTAGAAACATGAACATTTCTGGGATAGATTCATTTGCTACCTTTTGGTTGGAGTCTGAAGCTGTGTTATTATGATGCTGCAATGTGAGCCATCATTTAATTCCTAGGCTTTTGTCCTGTACTTACACAGAACATCAAAGCAAGCTTAATGTCATTTTAAAGATCATAATCTAAAGTAGAAGATTTAAAATGATGCCCAAGTCAACCTCATATGCCAAGAAGATAGGAAGAAAGTGTGATTTAATCAGCTGGCAGATTTTTAAAATATTTGTTCAGCCCTTTTCTTTTCCCCTAATCAAATTTACCAGTAGCAGGGGAATTAAAGTAAAAACTGTCTGTACAGATATATATCTTGCTTATCCATATTTTCATGAAAAAGGACACTGATAGCAGACCTCAGATTTTGAGAAAACTCAAAGGAATATCAAATACACCAAAATAAAAAAGACCCTACTATCATTACCCAGGTACTGAAGCACCAACATCACTGTGAGCTAAATGGTTTTGTTGGCACATAGCCATGTCAGAGCTCCTCCCACAGGAAAAAGTTCAGGGGAAGTCAGGCTTGCTTATGTTTCTCCTGTCTTCCTCCAAACTGTGGCGCACCACTAAGGCCATCAGCAGGGATGGGCTGCATGCCTTCTTCCTACCGACAGTAGACAGATGTGACTCTTATTCAGTCACTTTCCTCAGGCTGTTGTTTTTCCTGGGGACCATGACCATTTGCAGTAGCCTGACATGAAGGTCACACAAGAAAACAGAACCGGCATTTGAATTTTGTGTTTAATTGGGTCTCATTAGGAACTGCAGAGGTTTCTTTGCCTTTTAAGTTCTGGCCAGTGAAATCATCCCAATTGAAGCTACGTACACAAAACTTGGGTTTGATACTCAAGAACAGGCACTGGGGAAGCCTTCAGCTCTACTGCTCTGTTAGAGAAGCCATGTGCAAGCTGGGGAACACCACTGCTTCTCAACTCCTGACTGCCCTTTCAGTCCTGGCATAAACATGGGGAGGATTTTCCACTGCATCCTTAAAATCCATACACTTTGCATTATCATAGAGCAAGGGGGCAAGATTGACAAAAATGTTTTTAGATAGGAAGTTAATGCAGGCTTCAAAGAGCCTACAATATTTTTTAATTAATAAGGGATCAGTAGGAGCCAATTAAATCATGGCCATTCCAAATAGAGAAGATTGCTTTGCTCTTTTTCCCGTGCTGCTGCACAGTAGAGTCTTAAATTTGTGAGTTCCTCCAAAAAAAAGTGCTCTGCGCCTTTTCAAATTACTTTGCTTTTCACAGTCATAATTAAGTGACAGCTAAGAAGCAAAGAAAACTTTTTACTTTGCAAAGTTTAAGCTTTAGTTATCAAGGAAAAGTTTTCATCAGGGTTTTTAAAAAACTAGAGGGCCATATCAAAATAACTAGGTACATTTCTCTTTGCTTTACAGAGCAGCTAAGTATGTTCAGATCCAGTTCTTTGTGTTATTCAGTGTTTTCACATGGAGGCAAATCATTAGGAGAGAAAACTTCAAACTTTGTAACTTTGTGGGAAATAAAAATCTTCAATTAAGAAAATCAAATCTGTGGCTCATGGCTGCTCAGTGAGTGGAAGAAGCTGACATTCGATGTAATGCCCATCTACTCTACTGAATCCAAAAACCAGCAAAAATGTCGGTTGGAGTCTATGACACTCAAATGAAAACACTAGCTAAAAGGAACCAAGTCATAAGAAACCTGCTACAAATTAATTTTCTTTTTTGGCAGAAATTTACACTTATTACAGTAACAGTCCCCCAATGTGGCTTGTACTTCAAACATGGCCCTACCAGGAACCATTTTCAGACCAATGTCCAAGACAAACTTGCTTGCCTGTTACGGCATCTAAACTCACCTGTTCAGACTGCACAATATCCAGAGCTACTAAACTATCTCTATATGCTGTGGGTGCAGAGAGAAAGTTGTTACACCTTACTTAAATATATATAAGTGTCATAACTATCTCTCTCCTTCACTATATAAAAAGCCAAGGATTGGCAGCTCCGGGGAACAGGTAGTCCAAGCTGATCACAGCTCAGTTTGAGAAAAGTCCATTTTACATATCTCTATGGACCTGTGCTTTATTCTCAGCATTGCTCAGTTCAAGAATTCAAGTTTATTAAGAAATTGGACTCCAAATCATAATTACCTTTACTTTTTAAATAAAGTTCTATGTCTTTGACTCATGTTTGGATTTATTATTTTTTCAGTTTTCCCTGCTGTTCTCCTTTGTGACTAGAAGTATGTAACCACAATGTTGTCCAGCTTTTGACACCCACAAAATGGAAGGATTTCATGATCTTACCACTGGAGCTCTCTTGAGAAGACCCAAAGACCCATATATCAAATATTGCCAAGTAATGTTTCCTGCCCCAAATACAGTATTTAAGCAGTTGACCCAAATATCCTTATTTGCACCCTATTTTCAACTTTACACAGCCACACGGCTACCCCAAGACCTTCTGTCTCCCCACAGCTGCAGGTCTTCACTCCCCTCCTGTGGCATTGTTATTTTGTGCTTATGTCACGATCTGTGATAGGAGAATTGTTAAATATAGAAAATGCTAAAAGAATTGGGCTTTTTTTTTTTTGAAGGTAGCATTTCAAAACATATTTAGCTCACTACCCATAAATATTTAGTCTAGCTTATTGACACTCAAATAACTTGATGCCTTTCTCACATCATATTTGGAAGACAGGCAGCTTAGGAAAAAAAATCTGTAGCTCCAGGTTATATACTCTGCTTCAGCATATCAATACTCTTGAAACAGTAAGCTATAATACATTCTATCAGTCAAACCAATCCCCCCACCTTTCCCGGGCAGAGGCAAGCCTTACCTGAATTCCTAAAAAGGAGAGCTTTCAGTCATGCTACCTTCAAATAAATTCAGCCAATTCATTTTAATTGCCTTGGAGTGATCAGCTGTGCATTTCAATACTGAAGTTAGGCTGTTCTTCATCTTTGGAGTTACATTTTGGACCCACTCTCATTCTGTGAGGGAATGACCATAACAGACAGTGCCTCCAACCCCATCTTTCAGGCTGGAAGCTTAGGAGCTACCCTTCTTTCCTCTACACTTTCTTTAACCACCCCTGAATCACTTCTGTCTTCTTACCATATTCTCCCATACTCTGTGGAAGGCAATGTCTTTGCACTTCAGTTCTTACTAATATTTAATGGAAGGAAAATCAGGTTACTTTCCCAGTCATTTGTTGACATACTGCTGGATTCACCGCTCCTCCTGGTCATCCAAAAAATCTACATGTTGCAGGCTTGTGTTCTTACCTGTAATTCAGGGTGCTTTCTTTTTAAAATATGGGTCACATGGGAGTACTGTCTATCCCTCAGCATTTTGTAAAGTCATGAGCTACACTGCATTAGCAAAGTGACTGTAGAGACAAAAAAATTACAAGCTTAATCTGCAATGTGCATTAGAAAGGGATTTATAAAAAAAGGGGAATTTTAGATTCCACGCTCATTGCTCCGCGTTGCCTCAGAAAGCACTGAGAATACCAGCAGAAATGGCTGTTGACTTTATTACGTGTCTGCTAATTTCAGAGATACTTGCTGAGAATGTTCCTGGTTTTAATTGTCATCTTGATTTACATGATTTTGTTCCTTTACCATCTTTACATATATTAATTAGCAGCCTTGGCCTACAGTTCTGTATTTCACTAGTCTTCTTAAGAAAGTGGACATTCTACATGGTAACAATTATTTTTATCTGGTGCCCCATTCCCCTAGGGCACATCATGTGTGTGGGCATAGTAGAAAGCTGACTCAAATGCTGCATCCTTTCTATTTCTCATTTGTTTTCCCTCAGGAAGCCCCAGTAACTTCCCATGATTTCTTGTCTTCTATTCTTAGGATCTTTTCTGTGAGAAAAAACACCAGTATCAGGGAGCAGGTATCTCCTGAACTAGCTATTTACCACAAATGTCCCATTTCTTTGCAGTCTCAGTAAGAGAGAAGTGGTAGAGAGAAAAGGGAACTACGCCAACTTGAGCAATATTCACAGTAAATGTCTTTTAAAAAAAGTACTAAAGTCTGCTGACTGCAGAATTTTTTTAAAAGCCTGCTGCCAGGCTGGCAGTGGAAAAAGTCCCTCCCTCAGATGCACACTCACAGCCCCAAAAGATGAGGTGACTAAGCTGTATGTACTTCTCCACTTCAGGCCTCCAGTTTTGGATCTGGCCTTTACCAGAATCATTTACAGATGGAAAAGTAGTCATTTTACTGCTAAAAAAAAAAAAAAAAAGAAAAAAAGAGTATCAATGAGATTTGAAAGGGATGGGAGAGTGAAGAGCCTAAATCTCCTGAAAAGACCTGTGGGCATTCTTAGGTGTAGCTTTTGTACTTTTTTTCCCTTACACTCCTGAAGTGACTAGGCTTTTCTATGTGAGTTTTTCATGTCTTTCCACTCGGAAAGACAAGTCAAAATATTTTTTCCTGACTCTCAGTTTTTCTTATTGACCCAGAACAGACTTGATTATATGAATTCTGCAACAAGCTGACCTGCTGCTGCAATGTGCACCACTTTGATGGTGATAACAGGAACTCCAGGGCAGCTTCATTAGAGTCAGCAATGGAGAGTTATAATAATTGTAATACAAAATGGAATAAAGCAACCAGTGCACTTTCCCACTGTTATTTTTGTACTACGTTATTTCAATCTACTTCTTCAGAAAATAAAAAAGCTTTTTGTGATAGGGATTATCTCCATTATATGGCTTAGCAGTGAAGTAGTTAACCATGTTGATTTCTACACTGCTATATTTAAGTTTCAGAGTTAACATCCCTCTGAAACAAATAGGGCTGATTATTCTTTTTAGAACAAATTTTTCTTGTTCTGCAGACTGAGGTATTGTCTACATTAAGAACATTTGCACCATTATAACTACCCTAATTTTAGTCACATCAATCCCACTCCTTGATGTAGACGAATTGTACCTAACCACATCAGATAAAGCATTATTTTATGGCTGTGCAGGCTGCTCATATTAGGCATTTTCAACAAAGAACAATGGAGTTCCATTAGTGCAAAGTTTCCCAAATGGGGAAAGATGATATTACATCACTTTTCACTAGCTTTACATTTTAAAGATTGTATTTTGAACAATAAAGAGTTAAAATGTTTTTTAAAGAAAGGAAAATAATAATTAAAAAAACAAACATAAAACTCTGTACCTGACTGGGGCAGCCCCAGCCCAAGCCTCTGAGGAGTGTAAATTCCTGATGCAAAGGGCTCTCTGTTTAATAGACGTGGGTGCACAGTCAAAGGCTGAGTATACCAACTTTCAGAGAAGGCTACTGATACATCTGACAATGCAAACCACTGCCTTCCAGATCACCAGCCTAATGCCAAAGGGGCTTATGCTCCCTTGAGAAGGAACAGATATTTTCTGTTTGCATACTACCTAACACAAGAGGGTCAGCTACCACAATATAAATATTTAATCCTAATAACTAAGGAGGTAATATCAAGGGGATCTGTTAACATGATGCTCTCCAAAGCTCACAGTGAATAAGCAACAACTTTGTTTTCTTTTTTAAGAGGTAGGAGAATAGAGGTCAGACTTTCAAAATATAGAATCAATAGTTGACCAAAGCCTGAATTTCCGTGCCCATTGACACTGTAGATGAAGAGCGCAGATTTTCAGCATACGGCATAACATGCAGCAGTTTTGCCAGGATAAGGAGTCAGACAATAAAAAAGGGGCTGGTGGTGGCAGAAACGGAGTTTTGCCTCTCTCTCCCTCCCCTTTCCCTCCCTGGAACACAACATATTTCTACCAGGAACAAAAATAAATAAATCCTCAGTTGTCTTGCTGTGCCCAATTAGTATTCTATCCATGAACTGTCCCATCAGGGAAAAATGCCTCCCTCACACACGTGTTCAGGATAGCACTGATGGATCTGAGGGCCTCTCCAAACACAGTGACCATCTGCTAGGCAAAACATAGGGGTCTGACAAGCAGGAGCCATTCAGCCCTGTTGTTGGGCCACATTATTACATATTTGACAAGGGTAATGAGAGGCTGTCATTAACCTTACATGACAGTCTCCACAATGACACACACTAAAGCAAGAACAAAGAGCAGAACTCAGTAAAAAGGCACCTACTTCTCATTTAACCCCGGAATTGTCAGACACCATTATTGCTAATGGAGGCTGGCGGTCCTGGGGTTAATTTCCATCTCTGTGCTCTGCTTGTTCTCTTTTTGAAATGTACTCCTCATATGGTTAAGGAAGCAGTTTTATCAAGGCTATTGGGAAGGCAATGCATTATTTATCATAACACACTGAGATGTAAGAACAGAGAGGGTCTCCTGGAGGAATGAACAAACAGACATATTTCATGAACCCTTCTGATGGTCTCAAAAAAACCATTTCTGAGTTCAGTCTCTGATATTTAAGGTTATCATTGCTTAAGCATGACATTTCTCTCATCTGCATTTCCTGCCAGATTTCTGTCAAGCTTGAAATCACAAGGCTCTTTTTCCTGGTGACCTTGTCACAGTCACCTGGCTTTATAATCACAGGGAAATCCCATTGAGAAAGTTAATCGGTCACCTGACTTTTAGTTGAACAGCAGATGTAGGGTGAGTCAGTATTTACAATTTGAGGAAATAAAAGGTCATCTGAATATAAAATCTTTGTCTTAGATGCGATGATATGGGTTACAGTCCTCCAGCAAGTAATGGAGATCTTGTAACAGAGCCACTTGCCACGTCAGCAAGACGAGGAATACATCTATTTCCATGGTGACCTTTGGGCTGAACTAGGACGGGGGGCTCCGGGAATGAATGCAAGCACTTGTTCAGATGCTTTGGCATATTAAGAACAAATGATAGAAGTGAAAGTGAAGATTATGTCTCACTGCAGGAGACTCAGAGCCAGTACAGCTGGGCGTGAGCTCGCAGGAGTCACAAGGTTTGGGAACAGCTAGAGCCAATGAGAAAATAGGACATCAGGTGGCTGGTAGCCGCAGTACGAGGATGCTCAGAGCTGTCGGGGGGAGGGGACGCCATCTCTGTGGAGAGTGGCATACAAAAAGCAAATCACTTTCTTTCCACACAAAGAAGCAAATGCAGCAGCACGAAGCTAGCCTTCCAGAGACACTGGCTAGGAGGCTGGAAAAGAAGCTGGTCAAAAGACTAATACTTCCGTGGAAAAGGGGGAAGATAAAAACTGCAATTAGGAGGCAAACTATCCAAGAAATGAGTCCAAGCAAGATTGTATTTTTTTTTCTGACAGTGAATTAAAAATCATCAAATGTTTACCAGCCTGTTCACTACTAGAAAAGGCAGAGTATGTTGTACAAGCACATTTCAGATTATGAATTACTTTTCCAAGCTGATTGGATGGTTCTTTGCTGAGTTGGATGCCATCATGTGCTACCTTTTCTGTTCTCTCACTGGAGAGTGTCTTCTTCCCACGCCACCCGCAGAGGAGTCTGGTTTACAGTTAAATAAGTCCTGTTGCCATTGAATCAACCTCTTTTGTTATCTAGCCATCCAGAATTCATTTTCCATTAACAGCTGCATGATAAAACCATTGTTTTACAACTATTCTTGAAGGGTTACTGGAAGGGAGGCAAAACACGTGCAAAACTGAGTTCTGTTTTGAAATGACAAAAATGCCAGTGAAGCATTTTTCCTCCTTTGCCCAGCCTGGATGTACAGCTACAGCTACTGGCATTCAATGAGTAGTGGAAATACACAGCCCACCTGCCCCATCTCTTTATCATGGGATAAGGCTAACCCACTAGTACTCCTCCCCAAGAGATCTTTCTTCCCAGTTACCACAAGGACTCCCTTCATTAATTTGCCCAGTAAATGTGTATGTCAAGCTACTAAGGATGACTGAAGCATTTGTGCTGCAGTACCATCAATATATGGATTGTACACTGCTCTCTGTCTTTCCATCTCTCTCCTTCCCTGCCCCCAGCCCTTACCCACCTCCATCTACTCCCTCTTGTTTTCTCAATCCTTAGTCTAAAAAACTCTTGGCTTTAGCTCAAGACAGAGTAATAGGGAAGTCTACCTTCATCATCTAAGTCTTAATGGAGTGGTATGATCTCTAGTAATGGTTGTAAAATGATATATTTTAGGACCGACTGATGGCAGCCTTAACAAGTATGACACTATCTCTAGCACATGCATTACCCCTGGTTAGGATTTGTTAGGCTAAGACTGGTGGAGATGCTCACTTCTGCTTAGTTCAGACTCTGGCCATATGCCTATGAACAATGGGGGATGGCAGTGGTTTGAAAGACAGTAATTTCTTGCTAGTTTTTCTGAATATTTTATGTGTTAACCTTACAGTAGAAGAAAATGATTTATGAATATAGAAAGATCATCGCTCCTAAGGAAATCTTCAAATATAGCATATGCATAATATTCCAGTGACTTTTAATTCTGTGGAGAATTTGAAGAGTCTGTGTTATCAAGATCCCTCAGGACAAGAAAAAAGATTTGGTATGTCTTTCCTTAAAGGGAATTTTAAAAGGGTTCTTTAACTCTAATTAGTGAACCTTCTTGGGAATTCTCAGAAATAGTACTCTGTACTCAAAAAGGAAGAATACCTAATAATTTTCAAACAAAACAAAGTTGATTTCCTGTTCTAAGTGCAAAATTCATACTTTACTAAAGGACCAGATCTGATGGCTCCATATTAACATACAGTGAGTTCCCTCAGCATGTCCAATCTTTAACCTTTTATGAGCATTTACGTATAAAACCTGTTTCCTTACAAATTCATGCTTTCAATTATTTATGGTTCCACTGTCATTGTCAGGTTGTATAAATCTATTGTATTTTCCTTTAATATTATACTTAGCAATTAAATGTTCATACTATTATTTGCCAGAATTGCTCATAATTTTCTTTTTCTGAAGATGAGACTAGTTGCTGGTTTGCTCCAATATTTTGTCAGTGACCCTATTTTGTATGACTTTTCAAGAGATACATATACTGGGTAAGATTCTTCCTGTGTTATGACATTAAATAAAGAAAGATCATCATTATATAAATGGTAAAACTGTACTGCACTGCAGTCACTTAACATTTTCCAAAAGCTACAATCAACTTGATACAGACTCAGGGAAATAACATCTAATACTGAACTGTAAGCTGGAAAAGAAATGAGGAGTACAAATAGAATGCACTTCTGTTGTATTTTGCAAAATGTTCAAGAACAGAGAATTATTTTTATCACCTGCCCAAGTCACCTTTACATGCCCAGCCTTGGACCCATGGATCTATTGCGTGGGTCACTGCATATGAAATAGATATGAATGAAAGATTTACAGTATAACCCTGTCTTGCTGTTTTCAAAGAAAGAAAAAAGGTAAAAAGAAGGGAAAAGAGGAAACAATTATCAATGTAAACAGAAATTTCTGCTATCCCCAAAAAACGAATCTGTATTTTTTGGAATATGGAACCATATAAAATGGTTCATATATTTTAATCAGAAGGAGAGAGTTCATTCTACATGCTTAGCGTATATTGGCAAGTTGTGCAAGTATAATGTTCTGCCTTTAAATTAGCCTCAAACACTATCACATGAGTCAGACTAAACTACATTTAATCAGATGCCTGATGAATTATGAATGGGTCTACCAAACGATTGGACCATTAAGCATTAGATGAGACATAACTGCCCCAGATGCTTCACCTAGGGTAAACTCAAGTATTTGTATTCCAACTTTCTAAAAGTTAGAAGACTTAATAACCTAAATTTGTTGATAGCTCAAGAGACTCTGGGACTGGAAATTTGCTTGCATAAAGTTGACAGGAATTGCAGGCTTGTAACATGTAGAAAAGACATATATGAAAAAAATACATCTTTTTCATTATCTTTGACAGAAATAACCATAATCTGAATAACTGAGTTCCAATGAAATAAGAGGAGCAAGTAGCCACCTGAGCTAGAAGCTGCCTCTCTGAGCAAATGGCAGACATCTTTGACATAGACCTTATTTCCATATAAAATAATGAAAAATGCCATATATTCTGAGCCAGGGATTCTTAAGACAAGGCAGTAAAAGAGTCCAGGGATCCTGCTAGGCACTATTAAAAGATTAGTAAAATAACTCTGTCACTAAAAATCATATGATTTTTGCTATCAAAAGAGTTGGCAGCATTGTGGATTTTCAAAGTCAGGGTAAAAGGACTGACTGACACAGAAAATTCTGAGTTACCACTGTTGCAAACAATGACTGCAATGTGGAGAAACTGATCTCTCTGTCCCAGTGTCAGGGCACCGTTTCATCAAAGGGTAGTGTAAGCAGTCCAGAATTTAAGCTGTATTTCTGTCACTCCTCTCATAGCCCACAAAGGACTATTAGCTTTTTATAGCAAGTAGCTGCTGACAGCATTTCCGCTGCACCCAGTTTCTCAATCTACATTGCTGGAGGGAAGACAGCCCTGCATAAGACCTAAGTACACAAAGTAAGTCAAGTCAGTATGGCAGAATTGCTTCCTTATTATGGTCCTATATATAAGATTCAGAGATGCAAATACTAAATATTCAGATGCTGCAGGAGTGCCTGAGTTCAAGACTGTGAAGACAGAAAAGCGTAAGAGCCCCAGCAATTGACTGGAGAGGAGCTGTGCCTTAATCTCCATGAATTCTTTATGCTAGTGGTGGACATTTGCCCTGGAGGAGGAACTTACCGAAGGCTGGAGGCTTCTTTTATGTATTGTGTCACTACAACTGTCCTGGTTCCCTCAAGCTATGCTGAAAGCCCTAGTGGAAAGCATCACCTCCCCTGCTTCACTCTCCCTGTGTCTCATCATGTGTCCCCTTGTTAGCCCAAGACTTGTTTCCTTTCCCACACAGAGGTCTACAACAATATGCTCCCTTTCCAAACACCTGCAGGTGCGGTGTTTGTAACACCTCTTCAGTTTCTCTTAGCATTGTCTGCTCTGAACCTTCTGATTCTCCGGACAGGTCCCTCCGGCTGCACCTTGTCACCGTGCATCAGGTGGAGGAAACTTTTCGTGCCAGTGGCATCTCAGTCAACAGGGGCTGCTAATGATTCTCAGCTCATTGCTATGCTGAAGTCAAGAGTAAAAAATTACTTCTTTTGAGGAGCTATGCCTCTAGCTAGGTAGCAGCCCACAAGGACACTGATGATCCCCACTCTTTGTTTTGGGAGCTCTGTGTGGTGCAGAAACATCTGCAGCAGCGCAAGCCTACGTGAAATGCTCCTGCTCTAGGAGGGGAACAACCTGATCTACTGAGCTCTGAGGACATTTCATAGAAAACATGTTCTCTGGTGTTGCCTGCTGGAGTCAAGGTTTTAGGGTATTGTGATCTTTTAGTTACCAAAACCAGTGATCTCTATTATAACTGAAGTATTCAGCTGGAAACTATCACAAGAAGAAAAACACTCAAGAATCAGACAAAGGCTCAGTAAAATGTTCTATGAATTTCTACATTGTGCATACAAGGAAACAAATGTGTTTGAATCATCAGATCTCAGAACAGGGCCGTAGCCTCCTCCCCCAGGGTACCACTGAACTAGATAGCGTATTTGTGCCCTGTCTGAGGTTTTGTCCTTTCTAACAACAAAGTGCTATAGGGAGTCATTCAGCTCCCAATAAATGCTGGGACTTCCAAAGGTGGGCAAGCATAATTTTCTGCTCATGCCTATGTTTCTGAAGCAGGTCATTGTTCTCTGCACATGGAGGACTCTGTAGTCCTTTGTGGAGTGCCAGGCTGCTCTGGAATGGGTGTACTTCATCATGAAATGAGGAGAAATACAGAACACATCCTGCTCTTTCTAGGAATCAGGATCAAATTATTGCAGTTGTCAGAGAGGAAAACAGCTCTCTCCCACTTCTCATTCCATTGTTAACATTTCCTGTCACTGTCAGGCATAGATCTCATTTCTGCCCTGGACACTGACCCATACTGCACTTTCATAAGTAAAGTACCAGTACATTATTGATGGTACTTACACATCTTCCCACTCTGGAACATCTCCTGAGAGGTTCCTAGGGCCCATCTAAGTAGTGACACATCCTGCTAGTTGAGCAAATTTGTGGCTCTGCTAGTGAAGTATTGTTCAAAATTATTTATATCCTGGAGAAGGCATGAATGTCTCTGTTGTATTTCCTGTCCAGTCACAAAGAGCAAACTAACCCTGTAAATCTTGGATCATAGGTGTGAGCTGCTAAATCTATTCTCCTAAACCTAATGCCTATTCACACTTTGAAATAGTGAGTTATCAGCAATTCTGTTGCTTTGAACAAGAGAGCCAGTGTGCTATCCCTGCTCTGCCACCGTTTTGTAAAGGACTGTCACAATCAGGCAAATGAAGCCTGATCTGTTCCCCAAGAGCCATCTGATACTGCAAAATAAATGCTGAGACCACAAAGGACCATCATCAGAGTTTTCAGGAGTTTCTTTTAACTCAGTCTTCCTATAACGATCTTCTTATTTCACTGTCCTTCTTTCCCTCTTCACCTTGCTAGAAAAGTCATTCAGAAGATGAATGTTCAAGATATTATAAGAACATAGGCACCAAAACCAGAATTTGGGTGAGACTGAGTGCTGACACTGAATAATTGCTCTCCAGAAAGGCTCTGCTCAACTTCACCTTCCCTCATGGGAGGTCTGTACATTTGACTTTGACATTGACTGCACAGGTCTGCCTCTTGTGCATCCTCCACAGCCTGCACAGTCCACAGACCTGGAAGGCTCAGCCCTGGAGGAGTCAGAAAGTTGACATACTGCTGCCCAGACTACCCTTCACAAGGGTTCAATCCAGTATCTACTTTCAGAGTTCACCTAATTTGCATATAGTTGGGTTCATTATAGTGGAGAGTTACTTCTGGGCTCTTCTAAGAAGTGGTAGAAGAGGGTAACACCTGCCAGTGTGAAAAGCCTGGGGTTAGAATGCTGACTCAGCACATGCAAAAGCAGAGTTCAACCACTTTGCCAGTCCAAAGGGACAGGAACTGGCATTCCACCTCTCACAAATTTTCCTAAACTTTGCAGCAATGAAAGTGGGAAAAACTTATCTTGCTTGAACTTTGCCACCATTCAGCAAGGAATGTAAAACTCACTGTGCCATGCTCTGGCAAGACAAACTCCCTGAGGTCTACTCAAAATATCTGTTTTAACTCCAAACTGGCTTCTTGGATTGCAGGTAGAAACTTTTACTCATGGACAAAGACAACAGAAGTCTTTCATTTTAGCAACTAAACAAATTCTTAGCACACACAGAAAGCTCTGGTATCTTCATTCCTTACATTTTATTGTATGTTTGTATGTTTCTTTCTGCCAGTAAAGCACTGAAAAGAGAAGACAGTTGTAATCAGATCATTGGCTAAAACAACTGATCAATAGCAACTGCATATGCTGCAAAGAGCCTTTAATGGCTCTTAATCCCCATTAGGCTGAGCTGGAGGAAGTTGCAGGGGAAACTGCATCACATTTCAACCATTTATAGCAGCATCCTGGTACTTGAGCGGCTTTCAGGGAATGGAAGCATTTGTTCTGAGGTGCTCTGGGACAACCATCAATAGGATAGGAAACTATTGCATCATTATTATCCAGGAAATGCTTTGGGGACCCTCCAGGGAATTGACCCCAAGGCTTATAATTTTTTAACAAGAGTCTGTTGGGTCAACCAGAAAAGCAGGAGCATGTGAAGTTTTTCTGCCACCGGTAATTAAACATGTTTTGGGATATATTTGACACGATTTATAAAATCAAAAAGGCCAGTTTTAATAATGTATGCCACCATTCTGTCTTTAGGAACATCTCTTTCCAAACAAATGTTATTCATCTTCCTGACATGTTTCAATACAGCCACATCATGAGAAAAGTTTCAACATATTCTTTGTTTGCTTCTTCACTAAACCAAATAAAAAATCCACATCAAACTTTATAGTACACCTATAGGTGGCTTGAGAACATGTACTTGTGTCTCATGTCTCACTTGTGTCTCACTCCTCTGGGCTGAAACAATTCTACATGTATATCTTTTCAGCCTACACATTTTGTTTTGCAAAGACAAAAGACCAAAATTAAAGAATAAAGATCCAAAATCTGTACCACCCAGTCTATAGATACTAGGTGTTATCACAAAATTCAACACAAAGTCTTAATGAATCCAATATTAAGTTTACCTGGTGATGTATCTTACTCTTGCACAGTGTAAGAAACTTCGAGAAACATAAAGCCTTTGAAAACCAAATTAAGATGCAAACTGTTTAACCTTAACAGTGTGCTGTGGGCAATAGCCCCTGGGAATGATCAGTTTTCATTCCAGTTACATTCAATATGGTAAGTGCAGGGAGCTAGATAGGCTCGGCATGGCTGTGATTGAGATACAAGGTTAAAGAAACTCTGCTCCACAGGACAGGGATCTCCACATCTCTTCCCCATCTGCATACTTGGTATGTATTGAGTGAAATTCAGCGAAGCCTGTTTCACTGAGGAGATCTAGAGCTGTACTAACTGCTGTTTCTCCTTACCAAGAGAAGATTTAGCAGCAAGTGGACTCTGGGAATGTCTGTGGGTCTTTTGATGAATTGGGGGAAGTCTAGTGTTAAATGACATCTTTTGTAAAATGGCATCTGTGCCGCAGGTATGTTGGGTATTGCTTAAAAACAGCAGTATTGAAATAGCAGCTGAATTTCTGGTTCTCGGAGGTCTGTTTTGCGCATCTTCAGTGTCTAGAAGAGTGCAGGAAAAAAAGAGGTAGCTCTGCATCAACACAACTCAGCTCATCGTGCTTACCTTACCTATCATCTAGCCTCAAGAGGCCCCACCACTTTCTTGTGAATTGATTTTGCAGCTAGAAGGATATTTCCCCTTCACAATTCCAAGTAACTTGGTGATATAATAGACAAGTATCAACTCTGAAAGGAACATACCCAGGATTTTTAAATAATCTGTACTTCTTGTTTCTTTAATAGTTTATAGAAAAGAACCTAAAACCAGAAAGGATAGGCAGTTCTTTGCTTACTTGTAGCACAGAGATGTTAATTCAGTCTTTAGTATCAAGGGATTAGTATGGTCTCTTGGTGAAATTTGGCCATCATGTCACTTTTTTCAGAGCAATTACACAAAGCAGTTGCTTTAAAAAAAGGGACTCCAGAGAGCCATCGTTTTAGAGCAGCTTGTGGGAAGCTATCCAGTTGTTCTCCTGCACTTTCCATTGAAGGCTCCTATCAAAGCTTTATCAAGTCAAGGAAAATACTTTTCAGTGGACACTGGCTATAACCCAGATGAGACCCATCTCCTTTAATGAGTAGACGAGGTTTCTTTGCCTTCATCCTGCAAAATCAGAGATTCAGAAGCTGAGGATTTCAGTGCTCCTAATACTTATACTGAAAGTTTTACCAATAAGACTAAATACAGAATTTAGTTGAACTGAGCCTTATTCCTAAGGCTTTTGTGTGTCCTTTAAGCTTCTGAGGGTTAAATAACAGTTGCAGTAATATGAAAAGATTACAGAAAAGCACCAGCCACTGGAACCAATGAGGTTATCCCATGGTGCCGTTTTGGAGTTTGCTTCATAGCTGCCTCATGAAGTCCTCTGCCTTCTAAAATAATACATAATTAGTATTCAAGACACATGCTTTCCACTGACAAATGGGAATAAAGCATAGCAGCATTCTTGAAGAATGCTGATTTTTAGTGTTTGTCTATTTTGAATCTTCAAAATGACATCTGCTTTGTGAGAGACTTAAAAATCTGGAAAGAGGTTTGCAGAAGAGAATGAAATCATATCTCTGATCCTTCTGTATTCTATTCCCTTCAAAATAAATACCTGTGCTTGCCTTCCTGAAAAAATCAGTACAATGCCAACTCACTTTCCGACAGTTTTATATAACATCCTGTTTTGTGGAAATATTTTGAAAAGTTTATTTCCATGTTGTATTTCTATTAGACTAATCAAAACAGTTAAGCATTTTAATAAACATGACTGAATAAAAACACACACATCAGAAAACACAGTGATCCACAGTATTATTTGCAGTTTTACATACCAAGAGTTGAAGCTAGCTGATAGAGTATTTCTCTAAAGATAAAATAAGAAAGAAAGGACTTTATTCCTTTAAATTATATCCTCTAGGATGAGTATGTATACATGAGATGACTAGGGTCTGTAACACTGTAAGGATGTATGAAGACATGAACTTCAGTCTTCTGGGCTCAGCTCAAGCTCCTGAGGGTAAGACATGGCTCTCCAAGCTGGGCTGCAGGGATGCCTGGGGCCCTTGCATAGGCTGAGACCGGGGAGATGGCCTACCTGCCCACAGGTGGTGGGCACTTCTGAGGGTCTGTGTGGCATCAGAGATGAGCAAAGAGCTCCCCCGGGTCTTATCTGAGTCCCCATGGAGACAAAGACCAAAACCTACCTCCGTGGTATGGCCAGAGCTGTTGGTGTATGACACCACATGGCAGTGCAGGGAGAAGCACCAGGGGCAGCAATGGGGCACAGAGGCCTCTTTGCTGGCCTGATCTGCTGCCCAGGGAGTTTTGCCACTTGCTGGGGGCTTGGATCTGGGACACTGTGGAGATGCTGCTGAGGCTTATCTGGACCTCATGCCAGAAGCTCCACTATTCTTCTACATGGGCACCTATGGCACAGCCAGGGGAGGTCTGGATCATGCCAAGAGTGATTATGTGGCTCTGGGGTGAGGGCCAAGGATGTGAGGGTCCATCAGTGTCTCCTTGGTCCCGCTAGTGAAGTAGAAGGGCTCAGGGAGGAGTGGGTGGATTCTGTAATTCTGCACATCAACAAATGTTTGCATTGCTGGTGTTGAAAATAGGGATTTGGCTTTCAGAACCCTGGGACCTTCTTTGAAGACTGAGAACTGCCAGGAGAAGATAGGATCCACCTGACCAAGTAGGGCATATTTGCAAATAGGCTGGTCAACCTGGTGAGGAGACCTTTAAACTAGGAGTGATGGGGGTCATGATGACAACATCCCCCAGAAGAGGTGGACTGGTTTGGTAAGCAAAGGGTTCAGAGTGATGTGTGAAAGAGAGACTTTTAATCATCAAAACAGGACAGAAGAGGCTCCACCCCAAGTAGATGCACACAGATAAGGAAGTACCTACAGGACAGCAATATGGAGGAGCTCTCATACCCTTTTTGGGAAATCAACATGACTGAGTGCCTCTCTGAAGTGCCTGTACACTAACACATGCAGCATGGGGAGCAAACAGAAAGAATTAGAGGTCTGTGTGCAAGTGCAGGACTAGACAGGGCTATACAGATCTCACTGGGATCATGGAGATGTGGTGGGACAGCTCACATGACTGGAACAATGCAGTGACTGGATAAATGCTTTTTGGGAAGGACACGCCAGGATGATGAGGAGTGGAGTTGCCCTGTAAATGAGAGAGGAATGAGAATGCATGAAACTCCGTCTTGGGATAGGCAAGGAGCCAACTGAGTGTTTATGAATCTGAATTAGTGGGCAAAACAACGTGGGCAATGTTCTCATGGCTGTTCGCTACAGAACCATGATCAGGAAGAAGCAGTAGTTGGGGCTTTCTTCAGAAAAGTGGAAAAAGCTTCACATTTGCAGGCCCTGGTCCTCATGGGAGACTAACCAACTCAGTATCTGCTAGAGGGACAACACAGCAGGGCATAAGCCATCCAGGAGGTTTCTGGAGTGCATTGATGATAACCTCTTGACACAAATAATCAAGAAGCCAAAGATGGGGTGTGCTCTGCTGAACCTCATACTTACAAAGTGGGAAAGTCTGGTTGAGGATGTAAAGGTGAGGGACAGCCATGGTTGCTGTGACCATGGGATGGTGGACTTTAGGATACTGCAAGAACAAACCCAGGTATCAGAACACACTGAGGGCCAACTATCTAGAAAGTAGGTCTCCAAAGAAAGTCCTTGGGATCCTGGTGGACAACAAGCTGACCATGAGCCAGCAAGGCACCCACACAGCAAAGGCAGTCAACAGCATCCTAGGCTGCAATAGGCAGAGCATTGCCAGCAGGGTGAAGGAGGTGATCCTTCCCTTCTGCTCAGCACTGGGGAGACACATCTGCTGTGCTGGGTCCAGTTCTGGGCTCCCCAGTACAAAAGAGACATGGACATATTGAAGAGACTCCAGAGAAGGGCCACAAAAATTAATAAGGGGTGGCAGCATCTGACATATAATGAGAAGCTGAGAGAGCTGGGGCTGTTCAGCCTGAAGAAGAAAAGGCTCAGGCAATGTGTAAATGCCAGGTGGGAGTAGCAAAGAAGATGAAGCCATGCTTTTCTCAGTGGCACCCAGTGAAAAGATAAGAGGCAACAAGCATGAATTTAAAAAAAAAAAAAACAACTTTTTTACTACAAGAGTGGTCAAACAGTGGCACAAGTTGCCCAGACAGGTTGTGAAGTCTCCATCCTTGAAGATATCCAAAACCAGCTTGACAACATCCTAAGCAACTTGGTCTAGCTGACCCTATTTTGGGTAGGGGGGCTGGAGTAGAAAGTTTCCAGAGGTGCCTTTCAGTCTCACTGATAGTGTGATTCAGTGATTCATTAGTGAGGGGTCAGTAATTACTTTCTGTCTTCTGGGAAAAATTGTCACAGGAATGGAGCTGTCCTGTAGTCACAACAAAACTGACAGACCCAGGAGCTCTTCCAGAATCCCAGTTCTGGGTGCACACCCTGGCAATAGCTTGGGTCAGGGAATGCTTCTGCACCCTCTGCCTTGATTTCTGCTGGAAGGGAACCACACTGCACAACAGTCAGGGCTCTGTTAAAAGTTGTTCCTTTTGCACTAACGATCTCATTCTCCTTCTAAATCAAGAAGTTTCTTAGGGGATCTTGGTTTTCTTCCCCAGTAATATAATTTCCTTGGAAGTCCAATCTGGAGGGGCAGAAAGACACAACCCCATGCAGCTCTGGTTCATCCTGCAGAGGAATTGACAAGACTCAGACTCTAAGATGAGTCCAACACAGACAGAAGAGCACCAGACTGAAGTACATACAGCTGACAAGCTGTTGTATTTTGTAGCAGATGCAGCTCTATCAGGGTATGTGGCTTCATTCCTAGATATAATGAGTTGCAAACGCGCACTGGGAATGCTGTTTTTGTTCAAAAAGTATCTCCTCAGTTAATATACAATATGTGCACTGGATGAATGTGTGCTTCTATTCCCATAATGCAGTGAGAGATCACAGAGAGGAGCTGTCACACATTACTGGACTGATACTGATTATTTTGACTGTTGATATCATTGCTGTCTCTTCTGAACAATACAGTTTAAAATCTAATGCTCAGAGATCAAATTAAAGGATGGCTCTTCTACTTCAAGAAGTATAGTTCAAGGCTCTGTTTAAAGGGATGGATATGTTCTGCCTCAGGTTCAAGGCAGTTGGATGTACTCACACTGTGCAAAAGTCTGGAGATGAAGTCATATATGCACCAAAATGCAGACAAGCTGTTGTGCAGGTCAGATACATCTCTTCTGTGTGCTCAACTGAGGAAGCAGAAAGCATAGGGGACAGGGACCACAAGTACTGGGACTTCCAGAATGGATTATATGTCATCGAGAGGGTGTATAGGCAGAAATTATTTCTTCAAGACAACTCAAAGGCAAGAATTGAAGAACAGGTACCAGACAGCTAACTAGATAAGGCAAATTCACTAACTAAACAAGAACATGCTATCAGGGCAAATAGACAGCACACTCAGGCAGATATCCAAGCATGTATGTAGTTCTTGTCAACTTCAATTTACAGCATTAACATATGAATGACAAGTCTCACAAGCATCAAAGATGGTATGTTCAAAGTAAATTAAGTTTCTAATATGGAATACAATGAAACATGAAGGAAGAATGGCTAACAGAAACAATGTAGATGAGAACAGTGTCTGAGACATTAGGTATGTACACACTGGAATATGTATCAAAGAGGTATGGAAATACCAGATTAGCAAATTAAGGAAAGTTAGATCTTTTTTTCCTTCAGTTCAGGAGTCCAACAAGCTCATGCGCTGAGTGGTGATGCCCACTACACTGCAAACGCATCCTCAGCTGCAGTCTCCATCTTAATGAAAATTATTTGAGACACTGGCAGTAAAGGAAAACAAGAGTGTGATCATAAACTTGTTTTCAATGTTGTCATTAGTGTTCAGATATTGAATTTTTTATTAGCTTTTGTAAGCTAATAATGACAGAATTAGGCTAACAGACTTTGACATAAGCTGCCATACTTCTGCTGCCACAACAAATTGCAGTATCATGTGCCTGTTCAAGGTGCTGAAAGGATCAAAGTGGGTGCAACTTTCTTGTCAGAAGCAACTTTTAAAATCAGCTCCTTGAGGATGTTCCTCTTACTGTATCCTTCTTTTCAACTATAACTTCACATCTAATTCTGCCAGCTGGCACATTTTGGAGCTCGCTAGTGGACTCTGAATCAGATTAAGAGGTCTACTCAGTACAGATGAGGATGGGGGAAGAGGAAGAACAAGGTCTACATTTAAATTCATGGTCTAGGGCTACTAAATGACACTGATAGCTCAATGCATGAAGACAACTGTGTTTTGTTATCTAAAGCTCCTGCTGATTCTGAGAGAAGAAAAAGAATAACGGGCTTGATGTGATTGCAGAAGAGGATTTATTTTTTATTTTCTATTTTCTTGGAAAAGTGTTATTTAAAAAAACAAAACAAAAAAAATCCCCCAAACAAACCAAACAAAAAAAGACAACCCCAACTACTGGGATGTTAAGTTTACAAGGTGAAGAACTCAAAATTATGAAATAACTCAAACCATGTCTATAGATAACCTACAACCTGCACAGCCACATATGCATTATCAGAGTATATTTAATTGTATGACTTCATAGGATAAACGTGGTATATCATGTTCATCTGCAGTACTCCTGCCTCATGCAATTTACTGGACAGACCATGTCCTAAGGATGAATCAAAGTGAAGTGGACAGTTACGTGAAGGACTCCCATGTCTGTCTGATTGATGAAAAAGGGACATATGGGGTGAAACAGGATGAAAATTTCCAGAAGAGAGGCTGTCTTCCTGATTAAGTTCTTTGACTATCATCTTAAGCTCTGAATTTTTTCTCTGTCTAGATCATAGAGTTTCCATGTGATACTGATCACAGCATTTGTGCAGACTCTTTCTCTGTGATCACTCCTGCCTCATTCTCTGAATGCCCAATCTGAAACAGCTGGAGTATTGAACTCTCATAATTGCAAAAGTTTGATATGCACTGTGCTCTGAACAGTGGCAGAATGTCCAGAAAAACTAGGCTCTAGTCTTGAAGATTAGCCTCCAAAAATGAGTTGATGTAGAACAATTTTGACTTTAGTCTCAGTGCCTTTGTTCCCAATTTGTAAAACTGAGAAACCATCCTGTTACCTTGCTGGTTTGTTGTATAAATAATCATAGAATCATAGAATGGTCTGGGTTGTAAGTGACCTTAAAGATCATCTGGTTCGAACTCCCCTGCCAGGGGTAGGGACACCTTCCATTAGACCAGGTTGCTCAAAGCCCCATCCAGCCTGGCCTTGAACACTTCCAGGGATGGGGCATCCACAAGTTCTCTGGGCAACCTGTTCCAGTGTCTCACCACCCTCATAGTGAATAATTTCTTCCTTATATCTAATTCTCTTTCAGTTCAAAGCTATTACCCCTTGTCCTATCACTACCTGCCCTTGTAAAAAGTCTCTCCTCATCTTTCCTGTAGGCCCCCTCTCGGTACTGGAAGGCTGCTATAAGGTCTCCCCAGAGCCTTCTTTTCTCCCATCTCTCTCAGTCTGTCCTCATAAGGAAGGTGCTTCAGCTCCCTGATCAACTTCATGGCCCTCCTCTGGACCCGATCAAGCAGGTCCATGTCCTTCTTATGTTGGGGACCCCAGAGCTGGACACAGCACTCCAGGTGGGGTCTCATGAGAGCAAAGTAGAGGGGGAGAATCACCTCCCTCAACCTGCTGGCCACACTTCTTTTGATGCAGCCCAGGATACAGTTGGCATAAATTCATTAATATCTACAAAAAGGTCAGAATTAGAGAAAAGACCATGAAAAAAGAATACATTTGTGCTCAGTGCAGCTTTTGGATGTTAAACATTAAATGATATATGGGACCATTCACCAGAAGAGGATGAAGAAAAACTGTTGTGGACCATATGGATTAAAGACTTCATCATAATGCATATACACAGTTTTCAGATACGAGACTGTAAGGCACTTCCTGACTGTCAAGCTTCACCAGTCTTTTCAGGTAAGAATTTTGGTTTTCTTTAGAGATATGTATATAAATGAAAATTTCTGAAGTTTCTACATGGACAGCTAGGAGCCAGCTGTATCAATCCCCATTACATGGATACATGGATAAGGAATTGAATCTAAGCCATATGAATCTAGATAGAGAAAAAAGTTCTAAAGAATTTGGAAAATTCTGAGATTCTTTGCAGTAAATCTAATTCCCAGATTATCCAGGTTAAGGGGACATCCAGTGGAGAAATTCTTTTAGATTCTCAAATGTCAGCTACAGAAAACATGCCCGGGGCACCCACAGTTTTCTAGGAGATTATGATCTTCTTTCTTTATGGTACCTTTATCTGGTCTTCCATATCCTATAGGCTGAATAAATTGCTAGTCATGATAAAAGAGCTTGAAGGTCTAAGTACAACCATGGTGTAGTTCAGGACAACATATTCCCAAGAAGACAAGGTGTCCAGAAAATAAAACATCCATTTGGTCTGCTTTACTTGTTCCTCCCTGAAGTCAGGTCAAGTGTCAGTGTTTATTTTCAAAGCCTTCAATAGATGGCACCACTTTATTCTTAAAAAGAAGTCTTCATTTTTGGGAGCCCTTGGCCACTTCTGAATTTTCTTGCAGAGAATGACATGTTCATATGCATAGGAACAGGGACTCAGCAGATGTCTCGGCAGACACAGGTCTGAACTGTATGCCTTCACAAGGCATGCAAACTTATTATTTTTTTTATACAACTACCTGGACTTGGCATGTCTGCAAAACTGCTGCATCATTACCATTTTTGTTAAAAGCAAGTGTATTTGAAAGTATGTAGCTAAACTGCACCATGAGAAAAATTGTGGACTTTGGAAATGGCATGATAATTACACAGTAACAAGCTGAGTATCAGAGTGATGGGCACTGTCTCAATACACCAGGACTGAAGAGATCAGACAAGAGGGGCTACCACACCTCACCTGAGACCACTCAGATGGATCTGCTTATGTTTGGTCCTCAGGTAACATCACAGTAGCTATGGAAAGGTTTCAGAGCTGTGATATAAATAAAAAGACTATGAAAAAGAACATTTTTTCTCCAACGGAAGTGTAACTCACCTCAGAAGGGTGACAGATCTCTGTTTCAGAGTTTCTTATGGTCTTTGTCATTAGACCAAAAATCTGTATTTGATTAATAGAAAAAAAAAAACAACTAACCAACATTCTTGGTTGAGGTGGGTATTTTTCTCTTTTCTGGACTCACATATATATTTACACCTGACTATTGTCTTTACAGAGATTTTTACTTGATGTTCTGTTTTCTCTCATGAAGTTGAGGCATATACAGTACCTGTTTCATTAGTGTCACTTGGCTTTTCATTAGACAAAGAAAATGAGCCTCTACAGCATTCAAGGAACAGACCAATAAAGATATATTACTGTCACTTTACTCAATAAGAGCAGATGGGTCATAATAGTATGGCTGATACCAGTACGTCTGTAGAGCCATTTTTTCTTATCAGGCAGTTAATGAAATGAATTTCTATCATAGCATCTTTAAAATATAATACTCTCACAACTGTCTTTAAAGACCTATTTTGAACCAAATATGTTATCTATCAAAATATTTATTAAAATTAGGTGCAGGCCTACAGGAAGAGACAGATTAAATCACTGAGGCATCTGGGCCTCTTATTTCTCTAATGTGACCTCATTATATCGTAATTTGTTATTGCAGAAATTTAATTTTCTGATGCCATGAAATTATTGAGGGTCTTCCCATTTCCAGCATTTCCACTCTACCTAATTGTAAACTTCAAGATCATTTGGTATTTGATACTGGTTGTCTCCAAGATTGGATAGGAAACTGATACACTGTAAATGAGGAAGCACTTAATGAGGAAAACGTGTTCGTGTCATATTGACTACATTCTGAGATGAGACAAATAAATAAGTTTCACTTGAGATGTCCTCAACTTCTTACTGACACATTTATTAACTCTATTCAGAGCAAGATGCTTCATTGCCTCAATATCAAGTAAAGAGGGAAATTCAAGAGACTAACCATGGCCACAAGACTACCGGCACCACCACCGAGCAGTCACTGAGCCCAGGGTTATGGAGGAGAAACTACCTTACCTGTCAGCTTGATAGCTGAACTTTAAATGTCACAGGACTGACATAAGAGGGAGACAAGCGGTCCTGTTAAGACATGCTCCCATAAGACTTCTTCATGCACTTCCAGTGTTCTTCATTGGGACACTCTTCCCTCCCATTGAAATATACTGGAAAAAGAAATTACTTTCATGGCACTCTATTAATTCTTCTGAGCTGCGGCATGCCATTGAAAGACTCCAAATTTTCCAGGAACGCATGACCAAAGTTTTATCACCTACCAGATTCTTATGGCAGAAAATCTCATCTGAACAATGTGATGACATTGCCCTACAGAGAAGGTTCTGTAAGTTTTGGATATTAAAGCTGTTACATGTGGGACACAAAAACAAAACACCTCTTAATGCACATAGCTCTGGACTCAAAGCTATGGCAAACTGGGGTAGAATAATAAGGCACACATACCCTAAATGAATAGTATTCCAATGTTCCTATCACTTCCCACACCAATCACAAAATGCACTTTGGGGGTTAATGATCAAAATTGGTGCTGTATCACTCTGGGACATTTTCTCCTGCTGCTCTGAAGTTTGAAAAGAACTTGTTCAAGATAGAGTCTTAAAGAAGAAATTCCCCATCAGATTTAGGACCAAAATAGCTTTAATCAGGTATAAGCAACTGAATTGAATTCTCTATAAATACAGCGATATGAAGAATGCATCCAAATTGCATGCAGCTTTGTCATGTACCAATTTACATATACACTTGCGAAGGCTAAAATTAAAAATTTTAAGACAGTTCTAAATCAACATGGAGTGGGTTAGCATCAATATTCATATGCAAAATTTGGCCAAGACACTTAGCTTCATTTTCTATGGATACATCAACTTTTAATTCTTTTGAGAGTGAATAAAAATACTTTTGCCATGGTGTTCCAGATTACAAAACAATTTATAATACAAAGGTATCCACTTCATGACCTGAATGCACAGAATAATCATCTGGAATGTTCAAATTTTTTTAACTGAAGCAAAAAATCTTTCATTTTCCAGCATGCAAGTGGACACAGAATTTCTGGAAGATATTTTAAAAAATCAAAGGACATCACATGCATCTAAACTCCCTGATGTAGCTTCTGACGTGTGTGTTTAAGTAATAACACTTTTCTTAATTATCTTGTAGTCCAATAACCTAATTATTATTCATTTCAGCAAACCTGTAAATAACACTTAAAACACAAACTCCATTTTTAATCAGTGAAAACTGCCATTTGTTGAAAAGGTTTTTTGAGTAATTACTTTGCATTCTTATTAGCAATGTGGATTTATAGGAAAATCAAAACTATATTAATTATACCATATCCTCATTATATATTAATAGACTCAGAAACCAACCATTTTGTGTCTTGCAGAGTGAGGTGTAATATTTATATGAGGCTTTGCAGCAGCAGCCAACATGGCACTTAGCTCTAATGCACCTGCTTTGGAGTATTGACTTGGTGCTGCTGGGACCCATGAGCTCAAATCCCAGCTGGGAATGCAGATACACTGCACTGAGTCTCCAGAACAGTGTCTTGAAGTTTTTTTCTTCTCATAAGGGGTCAATTTTTGTCAGTGGGTGCAGTTAATGTTTTGAGACATCAGTTTCCAGATGCAACACGTGTGTCTTATGCCTATTCCAAGCAAGGCTGTAAAATCCTCTTGCTTCGATGGGAGAGAGACCTAAAAAGATGCAGCATCTCAAGGTCAGTGATATGCAGCTCTATAAAAACACAGGCATGCACAACCCTCTCACAAAGCTATGAGCTGGAGTAAATACCTCATCCTCAGAGGTGCGGTAACAGAAATGCTGCTTCTTGCTTTGCACCCAATGTATTTGTCTGGCTGGAAAGCGTGGCTGCTTTGGCAGCTGGTGGGATCCAGGGTTTGGGTTATTGTTTCTGGGTATAAGCTGAGAGCAGAATGACTGATCGACTGCAGCTCCATGACACTACCTCTTGTAGAGCATGTGCTTAAGTCAGATGTCAGACTTGTGACATTACTTTACCATTGATGGTTTCTGTAACTTAGCTGAGTTTACTGCTTTTTGATCTAGTTGCTGTGCGGTCCAAACTATTTGTTTTGAAGACTGCTAAAGATGACTGAAGCTGCCAGCCAGATGTTGAAGTCCATTAAAGTCAATATGAATCTTAATTATGCTGACCTACCCTTCCAAGGTTTGCTGTACTCACCCCAGCCCCAGGACGTTCCTTCAAGAGAAATGTTGTTCAAAAGGGACTTTTAAAGGAAAGACACTTTCCCTTGAGCAACCATCTGCTGACTGATATGGAGGAACCTAGAGAGCCCATCATAGCACCACTCACACGTAGTTTGCCACATCACCACCTTATCATACAAGGGGATGGGCACCCATCGTATCACTGGTTCTCCCTGTCATATACTTTCCACATCTGCAGGTGCTGTTACATGCCTGGGCCAGCGTGCTCTTGTGAGATCCCAAAGGAAAGAGAGGTCAGGGATAAGAACTACTGAAAGGACAGGTCCAGTTCCTCTCCTGAGCCCAGGAGCCCCCAGCCTCCAGCCTGACAGTGCTGAAGTCACTGTGAATTGCTCTAGTGGGCATGAGACCATTGGAAACTTCCTCCCACAGTGACCATGGCCAGCCCATTACCGACATTTACAGGCAATGCCTAACAGTCTATGCTCAGGTGGAGATTTCAGCCCTCTCCCTTGCAAAGTCCCAACCCAGAAGTGCAGCAGGGAGTGATGCTCCTGTAAAGAGACTTAATTCATCCCTTCCACAAAGGAAATGGCAGATCCTCATGCCTGGTGACTGCTCTTGGTCTGTTTTTAGCTTTTCTAAGTTCCTTTTCTTGACTTCACCATCCTCATAAGTGTTTGCAGCTCAAGCTGTGTCATCTGAATATGTCATTAGTCACTGAATAGCCGAGAGAGGAACAGTCAGCTGGGGAGGATTCAGGACTATATAATACTGATCTCTGCCCTCTGTGGATTATGAGCATTTTTCTAAGTGCCTCTAATTTTAATCTCCCAAGCTGTGGCTTGTACAAAAATATATTCAATGGCCTCCTCTCTAGTGTAATATCTTTATATTAAGGATTTTCTCTTTCACCTCAGGAAGTCAGCTTTGTGGCAGACCATCTCATTTAAAATCTAGTATAACAACAGTGGCATTTTTCTGTGGAAAATTGGAAGTACCACAGGTGATAGATTCAGCTTTTGCCTCTGTCTGGTTACAAGCGTTGGAGACAGAAAAAATCATTTTGAAACTCATTGCTGAAAGTTCAGATCTTTTCAGTGAGTGAAAGTAAGTAATTTACTTCTGCCTGTAAGTAATAATTATCTGTATAGAAACCATAGTGATGGAGAAAGACAGCCCAGCAGGGTAAAAGGAGAATGAGAAATCCTGGGATTTTCTGAAAGCATTCAAAAGGATCAGTAAGCAATGTGTCTGTATCTCCTTCCTGCCACTGTGCATGCAAGATAGGAACACAATAGGGAAATAAATAAAAAAAATCAATAAGATAAAGCAGACACCTAACAAGCAGTGCACAGATGACTCTCTTGTGATCTGGATATGGCCAGTGGTTAGGGACAGGGTCCAGCTGCAAGGAATGGGAGATGGGTAAGGAGGCAGAGCCAATGAGGCTTTAATCCTGATCTCAGAAGAGCCAGACTGTTTCAGGGCTTCTCTGGGGTTATGCAGGGATCAGACTTTCTGCCCACGTGAAAATATAAGAGTGCACGTGAATGAGTCAGACCAAAGGTTCAGAGATATGGATCAGATACTTCTGCCTAGGTCCTGACTGAACTTCTGTCCTTATTTGCTCATTTATGTACTTCCCATCCAGCACACCACAAAGTGACAGAGCCTTTTTGTTGGCTTCCCTGTGGATGCTGACCTACAGCTCTAGGCTGAAGAAGCCTAATGGCTCCTGGTGACCATGGGGGCTATTTTCTGTTCCCTACTTTGTTGTTGCTAGGACAGATCACCACTGTTTCAACCAGCTCCATGGCTGGCTTTCAGGGAGCTTATTTTAGTATGTGGCAGTCACATCCTTCTCTTTTTTTCCCTTTTTTACCCTCTGCACAGTTTGGTTATTCAGCAACATGCCCCTCTCAGACCAGGCAGGGATTTTAGTTTCAGAAAGCTGGGAAGCTAGTAGAGACAGCAGGCATTAGCAGATGCTTATGGAAAGACCTTTAGAAACAGAGCAAGCTTAACAACACTTCTCAACTGTATATGGACTGTCTGATACTTCTCCTAGTGCTTCCTCCCAAGTGTATTATTTTTTTCTTATTGTGCTATGAGCAATTTTTCTTTGGTAGATGCTCCTAGTTTTTAATGAATCATTAAAGTCGTCTGCATTTCCCCTTCCTTAGACTTAGTGCTTTCTGTTCAGTGCCTTAACCAAAACATCTTTCACACTGCCAGGCCTTCCTCCCCGAATTGTTTCTGATTGGCAGTACAGCTTCATCTGCAGTCAGTGCCCTGAGCACTGCACCTCCCCTATCAGCCGTTTCAGGCGGGAGCAAAAACATACCCTATCCGCCTATGATATCCTCTTTATTTCCTTGTTGCAGCCCTTTTCATTTCTCCCTGGCTGTTCTCTGACAGCTGCAGCCCAGGCTCCAATCTGCTGCAGGTGGCTCTTTTTGCCCTTCAGGCTTTCTTCACCATTGTGATGCATTAATGAAGTAGAGCTCCCTGTCAGACTTCATCAGCAGTCTTGTGAAGGCAGAATGAAATCACTTCTATTGACCCACTGGCATATTTATAGGCTCCTTCTTTTTTGCTGAGTATGGCAGTTATCACCTTTCCATCCCCATGTTGTGTTTATTCAGCAGAAAGCTAAATCACATCTGTGCACAAGTGGAACATTAATCAGTAAACGTAATCCACTCATAAAGACTGCCGAACCTATCTAATTACCAGAGCTGGGACAGCTCGCAACACCTACCCCTCAGAGGGGTTCGCAACCCCATCAATCCACAGGCCTCTAAACAGAGCCCAGCAAGCTCAGACTTTTTCAGCTCTTCTCTTGCTAGACTGTCCCCAGAAAGCAGCATTTTAAAGTTTTCCTGGACTTTTTCCTGATACTTCTCTTTTTTTCTACAGAAACAACAAACCCACTTGGGAGCAATCTTTTTTCTTTTCTAATTCTACCTCTGTTCTCCCCTTTCTTACTCTATTTATCAGACAGAATTACTTCCAACACAATCTTTTCCCATGCATATCTGTGTCTGCCTGCCCTCCTTAACAATTTTCCCCCTAGTTTCCACTAATTACCAAAATCAATTGCCCTTCATGTTGTTGGGTTTGGAGTCTATCACACTTGCAATTGTATAAATTTGTATTATAATACTAGATAAAGCATAATACTACATCAGTATGGTAATATTTTCAGTAATGATGCATAAACAGCAAATGTGTTTGGTAAACTTTGTGTGAAAAATAGTCAGTTCATATATGCATATCTATGATGGAAAAAAAGGTGCCAGCAGACAAAGTTTGTATCATTTGTTGATGAGATTACAAATTTGTTTGCCAAAGATAGCTCTATGGATAGATATACTTTAGCTTCTAAAAAACTTCTGACTCAGTCTTGCCTCACTCTGATGAAATTAGCAGTTCTCCTTCTAAGTCTCCGTTAAATACCTTATTTTCTGAAATTTTTATCAGCTCCATCTAGAACACATTAAATGGATTAAAAAGTGGTAAATCTACAAATCTTAAAATAGGGAAACATCATCTTCTGGGGATATTTCCAGGCAGTAATCTTTTCTTAGTCCAGTGCTATATTCAACAGTCAAGAGGAAAATCTTGGAGGTAGATTTTGCCAATGATATGAAAATCTATGGAGTAGTTAAAAAGGACAGATCAGTTGCAAAGAAAAAACTGGCTTATTTTAGCAATATGCATTTTAATAAAACTGAATCCAAGAATCAGGATTATAGATGGTATTTTTGAGAGAGAAGAGCAGTTAAGAAAAGGACTTTGGGGTCAGGGCAATCAACACAGTGCCTCATGGCACTGAAAGAAGTAAATATGGCCCTTGACTGAGTGATCAAGGGAACATCAGATATAGTGGGAGCTGTTTACACCACAGTGAGATAATTAGCAAAATCCTCTAACCAGTAATGGCCTCTAAGTTTATCATATGTGAGAAAGTAAAAAGGGAGAGCTCCAACAATTATTTCAGTAACTAGAAAACCTGATTACTGTGAGAAGCTAAAGATACTCAGTTTAGCATATACTATCCAGGAGGAAATATGAACAAGTAATTACTCAAAGGGGATGTAAATTTCAGATGTTAGTAAACTTATTTAGCTAAGGAGATGAAAATAAAGCAAGAGCCTGAGCTCAGTAGATTATGCTGAATAAATGCAGTGTTGGAATAAGATCTAAGATCATTTTAAAAGTAAAGGAAAACAACCATTGAGACAAGGTACCTAGGTTTTCATTGGTTTCTCTGTCACTTATTTAAACCAAGATAGCAAATCCTCCAAAAATAGATGCCATATTTCAACAAAAAGTTATTGTATTTGATAGACAAATCATTTGGTACAATTTTAGATTAGATGATTTTATATCCAAGTAGGTAATAACTCAGGTCCTTTGGGAGTAGCCTTTTCATACTGAACAGTGATCTATCTTCATGTCCTGATCTATCTTCATGTCCACTAATGGGCCTCACTTGAACTCTGAAAATTTTACTGATGGCAAAATGGATAATTAAAATTTTAGGGGCTTGCCTAAGCTATTAAAGGAAATTATTACGCCTGGGAGGAGATAGCTTAGAAATTCATATTCACATCACTAGAATACAGGTCAATAGGTATCAGTTGCAAGGCTCATGTAAACCATACACAGTCAGGACTTCAAGAAACTGAAATGTAGATTATTGAAATAATTGTTCATTGGATATGCAACCTCGTCTAATTTACCTGATAATAGTTTTAAGGAAACCCATGGTTCTAATTACAGAGCTATAAATACAGAGAGATTCTGTTCAGTGACTTTATTATCTATGTATTTAGATGAACTTTTGGCTCTTTTTATCTGAAGGAAGGCATGAGCTCTAGTACTCATGAACTCTTTCTGATTAATGTGTTGGTTTAGTCACATAGTCATGGCTTGTTGCCTTCTTTAGGAGATATCATTGAACTATAGTCAGAAAATAGCAGATGACCACGTTCCTTCTAAAGCTCCCTCCAAAATAATTATTGCTGGTAATTTAACATTGATAGATTCTAAGGTTTTCTCACCATTAATGTTTATTTAACAGGTCTTATTTTGTTTATCCACGGGACAAAAGAGTGGTCTTGCCCTTGAATGACACTATTTCAAATGATTTTTCAAGCTTCAGCTCTGTTTGTAAAAAGCTTTAGATATTTCCTTATAAAAGGTAAGCTAGAAATCCAAGATAAGCCTTTATTTATGACATCTGAAATGTTTCAAATACAATAGCCTAGTAAGTATGAATTAACAGGACTTTATTATCTTATTGTGAGGACTAAGATTATTCCAAGAAAAGCCAAATGAAACTAGAGGATCTTCCTCTGGGATCTGAGTATTTAAAAGAAGCTCATCATGTATGTGGAATTGATTATACTGTGTTGAAACAAAATGAAAGAATCAAACAATGCATATTTTTTCTGTTGGGAAAAAGAACAGCAGTTTGTAAGTCACCTCTGATCTCAGCATCCATGTCCTCTATATATAAGATACTTTGACTGCCTGCTCCCGCTGGTGAGGGTCTATTGAGCAGTGCAACTGATACAACCTAAGATTATTTATGTTCCCTCTCCTACCAGATAAGAGAAGGGAGACCATATCTACACGAATGTGTATAAATACAACTACAGAATCAGAATCATGGGCATCTCTTTGCCATCATGTTATTACACAACATAGTTACAACAAAACTACCAAAGACCTCTGTTTCATGGTAAATTTTCCCAAAGGTGTTGTCAATTAATTCAGCCTTCGAATGGTGAGGATGTCAGGGAGTCAGAGAAGATTCCAAGTGAAGACTACTTTTGCTAGGATTCCTCATTTCTCCATGTATGCAGATATACTGCGGTTTTGATATTTGAAGTAATACTTCCACTGAACGCTTTCAGAAGACCACTGAAGAGTTGCTGGAACCAGGCACTATTTCCTGGTTTCACAAGTCCCAACTACCAAGACAAGGGTGAGTGTACACATGCGTGTGCCCATGTGAGCTCAAGTACACTTGTGCCCTGCTACCTCCCACTCTCCAGCATGCACTGGGAGCAATGAATTCATCAGCTCCTCTCTTCCCCCCATGATTTAAGAGAATTGGAGACTTGGAGTGTGTTTTCTTTGTCCTCATTTAATTGTTTTGCCTCTGCATTCCATTTTATAAAAATATTTCAGAAAAAAACATGCTTAGTGAGGACCCTTACCTCTCGATATTCAGTCACCCGTTTGTCTTGTCAACACTAATTTTACCTTCAGCAAGGCAAACACACCTTTAGTAGTACCCTACAGACAGTTTGCTGTGAGCAGGTGGGGTAGTTTCTTGTGAACCAAACATTGGCTGTTATTTAACTTGAAAACAATCTCAGGCTTGCAATATTCTAGATGTAGATGATTTCTGTTTGGCTGCACATGTTCAGTCAGGTTTCCTTGCATCATCATGTCTAGTGCCAGTGTTGTCCTAAGGCATTATTTCTGCCACTTGGAGTTGTTCCCACCATGTGCACAGACAGCATTGGGTAGTCTTTACAGACTGCACAAATAACGACTGTTAGTGTGAGTTTTATCACAGCAGGACCTGAGGAATTTCACCCAAGAAAGCAAATTAATAGTGTTACCTTGAACGCTTTTATAGTGAAAAATTACTCTAGGAGTAGTTTGGGAAGCAGATAAAATAGGTTTAGCCCCTGAATACCCCTTCCAAACTAATTCTGAGGCAAGTAACCTCAAAAAAAGATAATTTTTGACTACTGCAGGACATGGGAGGTTGTTAGAATGTATGATTACAACCTATGTCTCAGCTGAAGGTAACAAAACCATCTACCTATGCAATAAAATGACCTGGGGTAAAATAATTAGGGATGCACTTCGAAAGGAGGTTCTTGAAGACTATTATCCTCTCTGTGAGGTGCCGATCTGTTATAAGAAGTACCTTGTACCCACAGAAAAGTTTTTCTATGACATGTTAATTTTGAATTGTCTAGAAAATGAAGTATTGCTGAACATTCAAAATGACATACAGTCAAAATTAGAAGAGAAGGAAAGAACAGAAAAGGAGACACAATGGCACAACTGCCCAAATGGAATGTAGGTATCTTCTTGTATTTCTAAAAAAAGATCAGTAATTGGATCAAGGAAATGTCATACATCAGAAGACATTCCTGTCTACAATGTGGTACCATCTTCTACTCTTGCTGACTTCGCTGAAAACTGATAAAACAGAAAGAGAGTCTTCATTCACATGATCTCTCTCACCCTTGTGGCTTATACTCAGCACGGACTCAGCTCAAAAGAACTGGTCTTCCTGTTGCCACCGTGATCACTCTGCCCAATACATCCTGGCTGCTGTTATAAGGTACACCATTTTATTATAGCTCAGCATCTTTCATAGACTCTTCCAAAGTCCACAAACCTTAACATTTCAATTATCAACATATGTACTTCCCATAACGTAGGCTCTTCAAGGGGCAGCTTTTCCTTGATGTCTTGCTGACCGCTATACATCTGTCACATGAAGTCAGACTGCTGATGAGGCAGTGAGGGTTAATGCCATACCATGTATTTTGACTAAATGGGAGAAAGGGTGGGGGTAGAAGGGATGGGAAGAAGAAGAGGAGAGGAGAATAGCAGAATTTGACAAATGCTTTTCTCAGCATTATGTCAAACATGTTTACAGAACTGCACAATTAATAAAAAAACCCTGCACTAGAGTCCCTAATTACTATTCTACACAGGGCGGAACACTTCTTCATTATCCCTTTTTGAATTGATTGTGTACATCAAACAGTCAAGATATAAATAAAATATGCCTGCATGCATAATACCCTCACATTAAAGCAGAATGCAATTAACCTATGATTTTTCATTAATTAAATTAAAATAGCCCTCTGAAAATGTCTCAAATCAAAACAAGTTCCTTACAGAGTATTTTTTTTTTGCCGTGATGCACAGAGCCTGCTTGTAAAATCATTGGTTCAATGAAATGACAATAAACCTCCCCAATTTTATCAAAGGCTACCAATTTTCTTCTGTGACTCTATTGTTCAAAGTGCTAATCCCAATTACAATATTGGTTTTATTTTTCCATCTTTAAAATAATATTTACAGATGCTTGTCCACTACTTAGCACATTGTTTACATTTATTTTTAATTATGGTGATGTGCTTTGCAGAATTACAGTAGTTATTGATCTGATCAGAAATTTGGCAAAGATCTGAGAGGGTCACTTTTCTCCTCTTAAATTTATATACACAATAACAATCAGTTAGCATAAGGGTTTATTAGCACTTTATGATTATCTCCAGTTAACAGTTTAGATTATGTTGCCAGAGAGAGGTAAATCTGCTTGCTGCCCCATACACAAACATATTTCTTGTCGATCACTCTATTCAGATAAATGGACTTGTCCTAAAAACACCTTTAGATGTCCATTTGCTTTGCATATTGTGAGGATACATGATCATAAAACAAAGGGATGACATGCTACAGCCAAGAATATTCACTGAATGATAACAAAATGTCTAATGCAAGATTGCTGCTTGTAAGATATGCCCATTTCCCTTCCTCAGATTTAAGGGACAGCTATCTATACAGGCTATTGAGGTCACAGGTCTGTATGGAAAACATCACAGAGTTTGGATTTGTTGGGGTTTTGGGGTTTTTTATTGTCTGAAACCTGAGGATACAGAATTTTAGATACCTCCAGTTTTTTATAAAACTTTGATAAGAAGAAGCCACAGAATAAACTACCTGCTTGTTGCCTCCTAAAATTAAATCTTCACGCTGTAGAAGTGTTGAATTATGTGTCTATCTTAAAAGAGGGAAAAGAGGTTTTCAAGTACAGAACACATGAACAGTGATGCTAAAGCAACAGTGTATTTCCTTTAATTCAGAAGTTGCTTACCTTTTTAAGAACTCTGTAAATTTTGAATTTACAAAACTTTGGCTATTTAATAACCATAATAATAACTTGTTATATTAACAATATTAAAAGTAAGCCATTGGAATACCAGCGTAATTTCTTCTGTACAGATCATGTATGCTGAGGTAGCAGAACAAGAAGGCAGCCATGTTCCCTTTCCTAAACATTGCTGAGGCCTAACATGCTTAGAGGCCACGACCAAAAAGGAGCAGACACCACTTACTGCAGGGCAGGAACATGCTCTAGCATCCAAACAAAATCCAACACAGATTTCAGAAGGCACAGCAAAGCTATGCTTCATCAGGGCCACAGTATGTCTCACAGGAGCAGCAACGATGGAAAGAGAAGTGCAGTGTGTATTCACAACACACGAAAACATAAGGACAGATACTTGTTATTTCTATATTTTCAGACATCACAAAGTGGAATGTCTTGCCTCAGGGAAGAGAATCATCTTGGTCCTTATTTCTTTGTCTGTGAGAAGACACACATTAGATTCAATTTATAAAACAATGAGTTAGTAGAGACCAGCAGGTACTTCTGTTGTGTCACAAGAATTCAGGTCAGACTTGTCCAGAGCCTCTCTTCAGTCTTTCACAGACCATGCAAGCCTCAAGATTTTCACTTTCTACTAGGGAGAATTCCAGATTTCTGAGAGCCTCAGAGCTTTTAGCACTATTGTATGTTCTGCCTCTTAGATGTTGGAAGGTAATGCCCAGCCATTGCTTTTCTTGGTATAGTGGGTATAATTCCATTCATACATTGATAGCTTGACAGCTCATTTACACTAACATATGCTTTTGTGTTCAATATTTGTGGTGTGTTTGTCTGGTCTCCAGAAGGAATTAAGATTAGATGGCCAAGGTCCCCCAGTCTTGATCAAAGTAGAGAAACAAACAGTTGAAATAAATCCGGCATATCTTTCCTAACAACAAAACAGAAATTCATCACATTTTACATTTTTCCTATTTGAGATTTGGTAATTTAATGAGAAATAATGATCAGAAATTTCACATGAAGAGCTGCAGTTCCAGCTATCCATTTTTCATAAGATGGTTCAACTGATTAATAATCTAATTAAACTCAGAATAACTGTTCTTCACCTGTATTTAGCTTTGAAGATAACTACTTCTGTTTCAGACCTGAAAAAGGGCTTATGGGCCTGAAAGCTTGTCTGTTTTTTCCAACTATATGACTTGCTCTAATAAAAGATCTTTTCCCACAAATATTTCCTTGCATTTATTATTGCATATGAGCACAACTGACATATGTTTGTCTATTCAAACCCATTTCCTTCCCAGAGCAAAAAAATAAATACAAACTCTCACCAGGTCATAGCAGAGATCCAGTCAGAGAATTAATTATAATACCCACACATCTAAAAAAGCTATCCTATTTTTAAGCTTGAAATCTTGCACCATTTTTTTAAATTAAATGGAAGAAAAATCAATGTTTTAGGAAGCATAAGGTATTAGAAGTTGGACAGAAAACTATCGAGTACTGCCTTCCCAGTCTAGTTATCAGATATTTTGTCTAATTAATTTAACTGATTCTCTTCCTACAAAAGTACTACAAGATGTTAATTTATCTTTCTCATGGAAGACAGCTTTCAGCTCCTGAACTGTCATCCTAATTTCATTCCTAACAAGTAAATGGAGTTATTTTCTTCATCTTAATGTTCTCTGTTTCTGCTCTTCAACAGCATGAGCCCACAGTGCCCGAGAAGAGCTATAGACCTGTTGCAGGTACTTAGCTGACGCTTTCACACAAAGTAACTGGCCATTCCTATAGAATATTAAAAATGGTTGCACATCTCCATTCCTCAGTCAAAATGCATATAGGGGTCAGAGTAGATTACATTAGCGATACCACTGTTTATAAAAAAAAACCCAAAACAAAACAAAACAATCCTGAAGACTACAAACTACTTTTTTCTTTTACAGCCAGTTGGAGTTATATTACAGGCTCAGCTACATCTCTGTACCTGTGCTATAAAAATCATTATGCCCAGAAAATAGTCACTGTGAACTGAGGGGCTTATTGCACTTCTGAGGGATTTGGGACGAAAAAGCATTTTGGGATTCTAAGCTCTAGGAATTATTTTTTAAACCTAGACAGGAAAGATTCAAGTGAGGGCAGAATGGAAGGGCACATATTTCCATTACAGATCATCCTTTAAAAAAACCCAACAAAATAAAACAAAACAGACCATGGACTGAATCAGCATTTCTCTTCCAAAGTTATCTACAATTTGCATTTCACTTCTTGTAACACTTTCTCCCTCCCATCCATTGTTTTTCTTCTCTTCAACTACTCTCTTCCTAAAATAAACCAATCTGAGAAATTATATTTGATTCAAGTCTGTGATATGCAAATATCTTTTAGCAGTGAGGTAAAGCAGCTGAAGACCAGTGCCTTAGACACTATAGGTGCTAATGAAAAAGTGTGTCACTTGTGTTCAAACAGAAATGGAGACTTTTGGTTTTACTCCAAGCATGTGAAGACTTTTATGTTTTTCATGGAATATTAGTCAAAAAAACCCTATAAACTGGTCAAAAAACCCCTATAAATTACCCAAAAAATAGGTAATTTCCCCACTCCTCCAAGAATAAAGGTATACAGAATCAATGTGATATACAATGTGAAAAGATATACAGAAAATGGTTTGCAAACCAAATGCACTCAGGGAAATTCTTTTTTGGCTGCAAAATACTCCCTCACCAGAGTCTCAGGGGACTTGCATAAATACGAAAAGTGGAATTGCAAACAGCTGTGGTGTCATAGGCTATCACATGGTTTCCTATGATTATCACCTAAAACAGACAAACAAAAGAGGAAAAAAAAGGCACTGTTATCAAATTCAGAAGGGAAGAGGTGGGGCAACTCTGCCTGATGTTTTGCCTTAACAGAGAGCCATCACAGCCAGCTTCACCCAGAAAAGCTCCAGTGCATGGAACAGCCAGGGTAAGCAGACACATCACATGCCAGGGCACTAGCCTGAGATTTTCTTTTTTATGTCACAACTTAGGATACTTCAAGACAAACTAAACATTTTAGCAAGTTTATGAATCACAGATAGCTTTTTCATCAAATGTTGCGTTTTCATAGACTGGAAAGAAACAAGGAACACAGACTCTGGTTACAGAGTTTCCTCAGGCAGGAGTCTGAAGATTTGCCATAAAGATTTGCCTGAAGATTTGCCATTTTCCTGCTGTTTTTGCAAGGCTAACAGGAGCCAGGAGAATACACGTTAAATACTACCCCTGTAAATTATTTCTATAAACATGGTGGTAGGGGAAAGCAAGAACATAAACACTAATATTAAGATAATTTTTTAAAGTGTAAATGTATGTAAAAATGACATGAAACAATGTGCTGGATTATCATGAAGGCATGCCCAAGATCTCCCCAGATCAAAAACTGACCACAGCATCCAAAAGAGCTCTGCATAATTCCAGCTCAGTGACAAATTATTGCTTGACTGGACAGTTATTCATGTAAAAATTCCATCTACAAGCACTGGACTGGATTTACTATTAAAAAACAAATAAAGGATCACTGGCATTTCTTCATGTTACCCATTTTGCCATGAGAGGGAAAAGAAAAACATGACAGATATTAAAGTGTTCTAGTATGAATATCCTGAACACAAGCTCTTGTCATCCTCCTACCTGTCAAGAGAGGAGAAAAGAACTAAACACTAATTTAAATTAGTCTAAACTGCCTAAATAAAGAAATAAATAGATATGATTCCAACAAACTCTACATTTATTAGATCTGTCATTTGCAATCACTGCATTATATGCCTCTACAATCCAAGAAAAGCAGAAGAAAGTGTAGGATTACAAATTACAAATTCAACTCATGTAATGAAACAGATACATTGTGGCTTTTCCACAAAGAAGGATCGTGATGGAATTCAAAGCTGTTAAATGAGTTCAATTCTTGTCTCACACTCTAAGGGTGCACCCATAGTCTGAGCCTAGAGCAGGTCTCTTGGAGGATTTGAGTGCTGACTTTCATGACCTGCGTAGTTTCTAGCCTATTCCAGCCCCTGTTAAAGTGCAGTCAGATCACATTCAAGGTATTTACACTGATCTGGTGGAGGTCCAAGATCCAGAGAGATATCAACTGGTGTTTTATACAGTAATGCACCTGGTGTAATCACTCCAGATTGCATAAATGAGAATTAAGGCACACAGTGAGGTGCTGACAGTGCTGGAGTATCCCACTGTGGGGAGTTCTGCAGCTTAGCCTAAACATACAACTTGCATGTAAGTAATATGGGAATTAAACTAGTCTGGTCTCAGAAGTCGCTGGACCCGGTCAGTTTAGCAGTATAGATACATGTTAAAAGGCATACAGCTGAATGTGTACACCAAAGAGAAAGGAAATTATTCATCTCTCAAACTGCTGCCATGGCTTTAAAATCCAGAACTACACTGGGCATCTCTCAAATCATTTAGATTACTCTGAGGGTGTAGTGTAACTTATAGCAAGTAGATTCTCAGGAGGTGAGTAATTTTGCACAGAGTTTCTGCAGGAGGGACCTGCCACTAGAGTTCAAAGGGAGCAGGTAACTGACAGTTCACAGTCCTCTTTTGGTACCCAGCAAGGGATCAGGGGGGAGGAACAAACAGCTGAAGAGGGGAGAGACTGTGAAGCTGATAACCAGACAGACTACAAACTCTCTGTTGTGGCAGATCTGCTGTAGGACATTTCTGTCCCCAGCTAGTCATCACTGCCCTCATTACCACCAGAGGTTTCCAGCCCTTTGTTGTGCTGGTACAGACCTTTGTATATCTGCAGCCTAAATTGGGGGGGGGGGGGGGCGGAGGAGCTTGTTTTTAACAATCATGCTTATTTTAATATCAGCTGTACCTATGGGCAAGATTACGAACCTGGTTATTGAGGAACACACAGACAGATTTAGGCCCCAGGGTATTACACATGCTCTATAACCTGAGCCTAAAGCCATCCATAACACAGTGGCTGCAAGGATTATTTCAGTCTATAAGCAAGAATTGGGGTAGCTTTTATGAAATCACTCTTAGCAAAAAACAGCCCTCCCCCACTCTTTATCTTTTCTGTATTGTTCTTTACTTTGTCTTGCATGTAAATATAATAAATCATAATCCAAGGCTCTCAAAATGTAAATGCCTTAAAGGCATTTAAAATGCAGTTTCATGGCTCATGCCATGGAGGCAGTGTAAGAGGGCTGTGCTTCCTATGGAGCCCTCCAGCACCTATGTGCTGATTCCCACAGGCCATATGGGGGAGTTTCAGGGCTTCACACTTCATCTTCACATAATATCTACTCCACTCTGTTCTCTGATAGTGGAGCACAAAGTCTTCCAAGAAAGAGAACTGAAGGTTCCCTCTGCAATGGAAAGGTCCTTGGGCAGGCTCTTTTTTACAGCACATTTCAGCTTGGGGTTGTTGTTGGGCAGGAATGAACACGTCATGTGCTGTCTCCACATGCCCCCTGGAAATCAGCTTACCGACTGACTGTACTTGACATGTTTAACCACAGCAAAGCATTGCGTTCCAGAAACAGTGGGGTCTCCATTTTGATCCAGGACCTTTTTTTTTCTTTAACTGAATTTTCAGAAAATATACCACTTATCTACTAAGGTATGTGTGCAGGTTCCCCCCATTGCAAAAGGGACTTGAGGTATTCTTCTTTGCTCTTCTTTGAAGTCTGTAAAAGTTACCCAGGGTTTGTGCTAACTTCATGTGTGAAGAGAGAAAATTAATTATCTTCAGCAGGGGAACTCCAAACAGAGGCACCAATGGCTGCCCAAGCAGAGCCAGTGAGCAGAAATTCACATACTTTGGCTAAGGGTATCATGTCAAGGGTGACAATCCATCCTTAACATGCCACCAGAGTGGGGACAGGTCTTTGGTGCTTAACATTGCTTGTTTTACACCAGGATCTAGAACTCTGAATCACAGAGGAGATCCCCGGGGGCTTGGGGAACACAGGGCAAAATGTTCTCTCCTTGAAGGACTCCCAGCCTACATGCAGCAGCAGAGGCTGTGGGCAGGCTCTTGACGATGCAGGTGAGTGATGGCAGCATGATGTGGTAGAGGATGGTCTGTGGCACTGTTCATTCTGGGCAGTAGTTGAGTTTTATGCCTGATAGCTCAGAGCAGGTTAAGTGAAAGAAGAAGGTTTCCAGAAGTCAGAGCTCTCTCCAAGGTAAGGGACAACATGGCAAAAACCAAAGTGATGCATGAACATGGACTGTATAGATGATGGATGCATCATGGAAAGATCATAGGTGAATTTTACATCTCAGTGTCATGAGATCATGCAAAAAGGCTAAAAAGGACCTCAAGACCAAAGCCATAAGTGTCACCCAGACATTGCTTCATGGGTGTTTTAGGCCTCACTCTTCCTAAACCATGCTGGTAGTACATGAGAATGTGTGAAAGTGAAAGAACAAGCTAATACTTAATGTGAAAAATAGATCATGTATGGAGACTGGAGAGAGAGGGGTGGGAAGGGCAAATTGGTGCGACAGGAAAATTACCTTTGCAGCAGGACTCTAAAAGGACATGGGAGGGCCATGCTGGCAGGTGCCAGTACTGAAGTGAAAATATTTTGCAGTAGTTACTACATAAGGGTCTGGACCAGTGTATGATCTGTGTCCATTTGTGATGGACAAGAAAGGATGTAGCTTGAAGATATCCTACAGAAGAAATCTTCACAATGCAGCTATAAGATTGGACTAGATGAATCTGTAGACAGGCCCAGCTCAAAAACAGACCTGTGAAATAGGAAGGACTTTGATATTTTCCACAGTGACAAGAGCAAGAAGGAGGGTACCTGTGTGAAGGTAAACAGGAGAAATAACTTTGGGAAGATGCTAACAAGACAGGCATAAAAGAGGCATGGAGAACAGATATAGATCTGTGAGTCTCTGGTATAGAGCCAGTTGCTGTAATAAAGAGGCAGATACAAAGTGAAATAAAAGCAATCTGAAACAGAAAATTAAGGAATCCCTACCAAAAAAGAAAAAGAGAGAGAGAGAGGAGAGAGAAAAAGACATGAAAAGGCATGCATACTATTTTACAGGGAGATTACACTTTGTAAAGAATCCTCATAAACCTGAGAACCACTGAATAAAAATTTTATGGGATCAGTCAAATTGTTAAGTTCTGACTACTTTTGTGTGTGAAAAATTCCTATTTTCTCCAGAAGAAATTACACAAATGAAAGCCTGCTGACCAAAATCTCCTTTCCTGATGAAACAGAATTTCTCAGAGACCAAAACACAATTTCTGACTAGATCTTAATAATGTCTTCAGGATATTTCCCATGATCATGTAGATGTTTCTACAGCAACAACAAGAAAATGCAACATATGACTTATGGTCATTCCTGTGTTACAAATAATAAGCGCAAGTAATATACATTTAATTCCACACTATTGCAAATGTTTAGGGCTTTTTGGACAAAAAAACCCCCAACAAAACAACAAAAACCCAATAACAAATGGCATTAACCTTCACTTCAGATCTAAACAACCTTAGTTTGTGAATTCCCTCACCACCCAGTGAAGATGTCACAAGGTCAGTTTTCAGATTAAAGCAGTCTATGGTTTGTAGATGCAAATTGCACTGCAGCCCAAGTTTAGGCAGAGACATAATAACGCCCAGTATGAAATAGCAAGTCGTAATGAAAAATGCATTGGTATCAGAGAGGAAAATATCCAGGTATCTGAAGATAAAAATGTTTTAGATGTAAGCAGTAAATAAACTGACTATATCCAGTGTTCAAAGTGCTTGGCTAATGAAATTAAAGAATTGCTCACTAACCTCTCAGACTCCATTCAAAAATTAAGAGTTCGGCAAGATTAAATCAATCAATCACACACACACACTTCCTTAGCCCTGTTCCATTTAGTTCCTTACCACAAGGTCATACATAAGATGTCTAGATCACTTGGACTCAGTCAACAATAATTACTTTACTCTTGGCTACCATCCTTTCAAATTTATCCCTTATCTGGCATGTTCTCTTCGTCAAGTTCTTTATGGCCGTCTGTTGAAATGAATTGAAGTATTTTCCAAGGATGGATATAATGCAGAAGCAACAGTTAGGGTGCGAAGGTGCTAAATATCTGTAAAAATGAGAAAGGTCCAGGAACCTGTATATTAACTGGTGTGACATCAGGTCCAATTCAGCCTGGAAAAGGAGATTCACAGGTGTCAGGGAGTCTGGTGACAGGAAATCAGTAAGGTAGCCAGGACTATGGCTCCTTCATGGCAGACTTCACTTACTACAAGGAGTAGAGGACAAAACGTTGCTGCTTTTTCTTCCAGTGCCCACTTTAGAACATGGATAAGCCTCAGTCAAAACAATCTGTCAATTATTCTTTATCTTTTCTATCTCTCGTTGCTCAGTCTTCTGTCTGGAAAAGGAAACAGCTCTGGGTTCACATGCTGCATGCTTTTTTGAAAATATTTTGTATTTTATGACATTTAAAGGTATTTTATGACTCATCATGTTGAATATACAAAGTGATTTTTCAGCTACAACTCTCCTTCCCACAGTTTTTTGAATAAGCTGACTTACCTATCTTTCAGATGCACTTAGCAAAAACATGCTTTCCTGACAGATCCTCAGCAAGACAGGAAATTCAGAATGAAACAGTGTAAGACAGTCATACATTCTCATACTTGAAATTTATGCTCAACTAAGCAACTAACAGTGTTAAATTTCTTCCAAATAGTTGGACATATTTAGCTGCTTCTTTTGTTTGAAAATAACTCACTGAAAGATTCAGAGCTTTGCAGATTTACTTGTCAATAAACATTAATCTGCAAATGGTTCATGGAAGCATCCTGCAGCCAATGGGCGGCTCACAATCTGTTTATTGCTCCTATTGTCTGGTAGCTGTTATCACTGTAACTGCTTTCTCATAGACTGACTCCTAAAGAGCTTCAAAAGGCCACCAAACACTTTCATTCAAATACCCATGCAAAGCCACATACCATGTTCATTTCCCACTAACACCCTTCTGAACACAGATCTGCTCAGCAAATATTGATGGACACGGGAGAGGTGTTTTTGAAGCATTTGCCTAAGGCCAAAAATTTCAGAAGTGACTAATTATTTTGGGTATCACAATTTCAATGCTTTCCAGACAGACATCTGCAAGGGATCTGTGTACAGTGAAGGAAATCCACAGTAACTCTGGATCAGGCCCTTTGAGAACATCTCCAGGTAAACAGCCAAGAATTAAGGTGTTCAACATCCTTAGGCATTTTTGAAAATTCTAGTTCACTGTGGGTTTTTTTCCTAACAGAACTTTGAATGCTTTTCCCTCAGACCTGATCTCTTGGCTTATAAGATTTTCATAATGTAAGATTTTGGGGTATCATCTTTCAATTGTAATTAAATTCAGATAACTTGTATCTGGTTTTATTTTCCTTGGGGATAGAAAATTTACAGTAAAAAGAAAAAGAAAAAGAGGAGGAGAAAGGGGACTGTGCATATTAAATGACAGGGTGAACTCTCAAATTGCCATAGATATAACATTTACATTTTTCAAGGTCATGTGTCAAGTACAAATGAAATAATGAACCTTTGTTACTCTGTGGTATCCCATGCCAGGCAACTTATGCATCATCATCAATACAATGGCTTTGATGAACTGCACTCCTGTGCCCTGCTGCTCTAACCTGGAAGTTAAAACAGCAGCAATTAAGTTTTCTAAAAAGGAGCAAGAAAACCAGAAAAAATGGGGTTACGAGCTGCTAGTATTCTTAATTACAGAATTGTTATTTAATACAAAAGCAAAGGAACTAAACAAAATGTGCAGAAGAAAGGTAAATGGCACAGAACACGGATGTTAATGAAAAGGTTGACTAGGCTGTGGCTGTGAGATGCACATCTGACCCATGAGACACTTCAAGAAAACAACAAGGTGGGAGTATGGGGGAAAAAGATAGAGATGAAGGAACTGTTATTTACAATCCTATGATGGAGTGCACAGCAAAAACATGCATCAAAGCTATTCTTTCAGAAGAGACAAGACTGCATGAAAAAACTCCCCCCAACTTGGATTATTTATTTCATTCTAAACTATGTCACTGCAGTGAAATCACGCAGTGCCTTCCAGAAAGGCAACTTATAGTTAACTATATACTGTAAAGAAGGCTGTATATTATAATCCAATTTAGGATATGTTATATTGTATCATTAGAGAACAATTTTCGCTTCGTACAGCACGAAATGTCTTAATGGGTTTAAAACACATGCCTCTTTTCCTTTTCTTTTCTTTCTCTCAGCACGCCATAAAATGAAGCTATGGGTAATATTTCTGTTCCATGTGTCTTCCTGGGAAGTATATGTTACTGAAAACGTAATGGGTGACTCAAGAGTTGTATGTTACAGTCACATTTTGAAATCAGTCATTTCAGGAAATGATTAAAATTTTCAGCCATTTCACAAAATGGCTGTTTCATTCAGTTATCCCGTGAAATAAGAGAAAGTTTCACGCAATTAACAAAGTTAATGAAACTAGTAGGGAGGCACCATGTAAAATGCTTGATACCTTGTTCCCTGAATTAACTTAAAAAGACAACACATGAGATTATTTCTATAATTTATTTACTTCTAAGTCCATATGGACTTCTACATTGATTTCTGAAATCATCCAGTCACATACACCACCTACCAAAACTGAGCTTATCTTCATAACTGAGGTGACTGCGACATCAGTATTACATCTGGTTTGCTTTTCAGTGTTTTCATCCATCTGAAGACTGTGCTTTACCAAGAACCCATCTGCAAAGCCTGCGCTGCCTAGGCTCCTTCCTGCTAGCCATGGAGGCTATGCCGATGAGGGCAAAGGGCAACACATGGGGCAGGATTTTGCAGGAGGTGGTTGGTTGGGATGATGCCCTAGAAGTGAAGGGCCAGTTAGCTCAAGGGTGGGTGGAGAAATTGATGGGTCTGGATGAATCCTTCCTGAAAGAAATTGAGATATAGAACAGGTCTAACTTTTAGTTTAGTAGTAGTTCCAGTTTGACTGCCTACCACTGTGTCAGATGTGAGGGGCAGTGTGTCTTCTGGATATGTTGATGCAGCAAAGTCATTAGAAAGAGTGCTGAACACTGAAAGCAGATGTGCTGGCTGCGGAGGTGGTTGATGATCCCTGATGGTAGAGAGGTTGAGTTAAGCCCACATTTGGGACTGGTACCAAACCAAGCTGCATATGGTTTACATTACAGTTTATTCCAGATTGATGAGTGGTGCTTTTGAGAACTGGACAAAGTGAATTCCCACAGTCCAGTCCCATGAATGTCTGCCATCCATGCTAAGAACATTTGTTTAATATCCTCTTTGGGAGAGCCCTGGCTTTGTGAATACCTTGCTTGCTTTTCCATGCACCAAGTTAAGTGGAGGCCACAAGAACCTTCAGTTCTTGGATGACTTCAGCAGAAAATTCCGTTCCTTTGCCCCTCTGCAACACACCAAGGGTACCAAGTAGGAGAAAAAATATCAAAAAGCTGAAAGGTCACTTCTGGTGCTCCCTCTGAGACAAGGGCTCAGAGAACACAAAATTTGGTGAGGTGGTCTCAGTACACCATTATCCCCTTGAAATTGCCTTGAGAGCAAGCTTGCATGCCAATAAGGTCATATTGCCCTTGTGATGACTATTCATTGCTTACGATCAGTTTTACACCAACGCCATTAGTCAAGGACCTCTTTCTCTTCTTCTGGCACCCAAAACAAAAAGATTTGAAGAGCTCAATGGCCTATCTTGTGATGTTTGCATATTTAAATGATAAATGCTTTATAACATGAACATGTGGCAACATGTGCTTTTCAGATAATATCATACCTGTCTTCAATGCTCACATAGTATGTGGGAGATGCTTTTTTAGTCCAATGTTTCTTGATTAGCTTCTCATTGTGACCACACCATAGAATTTCACACCTATGAGCAATGGAGGAAATATAAAAGAACTTGAAATTCCATAACCAAAGAAGAGATGAACAATGATGAAAGTAGAAAGGAAAAAAAAAAAATGGACTGTTCTTTAAAACTTACTCTGCCAGCAGGTAGTATTCAAGTCTTGACTTGGATTTGGGTTCTTGACTTGCCTTTTTGATCTCAGCAATAGTTGCACAGTATTCTTCCCTTGGTATCATGCACTTTGGGCACTTTTCATACTTTTAAAAAGTTCTTTTCTGAAGTTTCTTTCAAAATCCAGAGCCATCTCCGGCAGTCACTGCAGATCAAGCAAAGGATCCTTATCCAATAACCCCTCTTTTCACAATATGCCTGTTACTGAGTGAAACAGTCAGTCAGATAGTCTAGCAGAATATCCAGCACGTCAGTCATTTCGTAGAATGCGTGAAACTTTTAGTCATTTTACCAAATGAGTGACTGAAGGAGTCATTTTGCAAAATGACTGAAAATTTCAGTCATTTCAGGAAATGACTGGTTTCATGATACAACTAACATATCATGCACTAAGGGAAAGGTTTAGGCTGAAAGTGCGAAGCAGATCATGTTCTTCAAACCCCCTCTTGTGGCTGTGGGGAATAACGCCATAAAATACCGCATTTTACTGTAATCTTTTGTTTAAAGACTGCAGTCAGTGATTGTTCAGAAAGGAAGGAGATGTGGCAGTTCTTGTTTGGCAGTAGAGTACATCCTGATGCTTCATATTCTTCCTTGAAAATCTCTGGCAAAGAAATGAAATTTTTTACTTAAGTTCTTAAGAAATAGTACATGGGGTTTCAGCTGGACACCTCTACAGAGATCCAGGACAAAGTAGTTGCCAAAAAGCTTCTGTATGGATGGATCCACTGGTTATTTTATGTCAGCTGTGACTATTTAGTATAAATGTATATGTCTTGTATCTAAGTACCACCTTCACTTTGTTTTCTGAAAACCATTTTAAAGCTTCATAACCTTCAGGTAGGGCTGAAACAAAATGAATGTGTCCAGAGAATACTTTCTTAGCAGATAGTTAGCAATGAAGAAGCTTTCACAAATGCTGAGGAGCAGCTATTCACATCCAAATGGCTTTGGACAAAACCTGTCTATAAAACTCCTTGTTTTCTTAAGTAGAAAACAAATAATTGATCGCCTGGTAAAGTTGGAATATGACTGAAACAATGAGCTGACATTGAACATATGTCCCATTGTAAGGGGAGACCAGGATAAGGAGGTGATTGTGGTTTACTGTGAAAATTATTGTTTAATTCTGAAGTGCTTTAAAAATAGTGATGCAAATTATGGCAGAAATTTTGGTCAATGCCATATATCTCTGGTGCTGCCTTCCTGTGGAAGGAAATCAGCACCTTGATTTTGGGAAATTGGATGTTGAGGACCCATTTGCAGAACTGGTACCACACCTCAAATCCCTGTCAAAAGGATAACACCAGAAGGAGAGTTAAATCCATCAGGGTGGATCATTATTTGGTTTGGAGCCTACTCACAACAAGATCAGCACAGGCATCCTCTGTAGGACTTCAGCACAAAAGCCTTTGGACACCATCCAGATCTATGATAGCTCATTTTTCCAGCATTACCCTCTTCCCAAATCCTGCATACTTCCTCTTTCTTCCACTATTGTTTCAGGAAATTCTTTTAAATAAACTTAAGTGAACTATTTTCCTTCAGCATAACTATGGCTGTTAGTTTCCGGTCTCTCTCTCTCTTTTTTTTTTTTATATTTCTTTATTCACAGTGATATTGAGAGTCAGCGGACATATAGCTTCTAGAACAGTAGCCTGAGGGAACCTGGTAGAAGAAATATTGTACATTATATTCTGGCACACTGAAAGACTACACAGATCAACTACAGAAGTACTTCATACCAAAACTTACAGGAGCTGCGTCTGATCTAATGCCAAAGAAAATGATTGAACTGTGTAATTTAACAAAGGCTTACATTAGTCTGAAAGACCCTAAGCAGGGAATAATTTTAAAATATAATCTGAGAAAACATTATCAACAGAAAAGAAAGAAAACAATTGGTTGTTATTTCCTTGATTTTTTCCCCTGTATATGGTGTCCAAATTGCTGACCATTGTTAAGTTCAATGTATTTCATTTAGTGTATAAGGGAAATAACTCACCGAGTTTGTGCTACATAGATTTGTAAAAACTGAACTGAAATACATTTTCACATGAAAAATCAGACAGACTTTTCAGGGAAACATTGAAATATTTCATTTTGGAAATGCAAGAGTAAAATCAGCTAGATAACATTATTTTTCCCCAACCATACTGTCATACAAAAATCACAGCACGAATACTGGCCATACATTTTTTAACAACAGACACTTCAGCAGTGTGGTTTTGCCCATGTCTCTAAATATTTAGGGATTTCAAGGTTTGGTTCCTGGCTCTGTCAGTTTTCGTGAGTGCTTTAGGTCAAGGCGAGGACTTGTAACAGTGACTCTGAATCTGCTTGAGTGTGTCTAAGTTTGAAACCAGTGAAATTCCACTGTGCTCCATTTCAGTACATTCTGATGTGCCTCAGCTCCCTAAAAATATCTTCCTGGAAGGGAAATTTTATTAGTTCTTGTGAAGCACCCTCATGCTGTGACAACAGGGAACAGACACGAGGAGAAGGGCAAATCAGGATTGGCCCAAAGATTCTCAGCAGGGCAGGACAAATTGAATTTTTCATTCTTCA